>NW_027361825.1:42215000-42617500 GCF_039654945.1 Dendrobates tinctorius | reverse complement strand
CCCCTTGTTTTCTCCCTTACCTTTTGGAAGATAAAGTTGTCAGCAAGAGAGGATAAGAATTTCCTTGACCTGTTAGTTTTGCCTGAGAGAGATTCCCAACAAATGTCTGGATAGTTGAAATCTCCCATGACAACTATGTCATATTTTTTGGAGAACTTGGCCATTTGATGCATAAAGAGTTCATCCATAGCTTCAGCTTGCACAGGCGGCCTGTAGTAAATGCCTACAATGGTGTCCTTTCCATTGTTCTGTCCTTGTATTCTTACCCAAACAGTTTCCACAGAACTCCCAGTCTCTGAAGCTTCAATCTCTGTGCAGATATACGCGTTTCTAACATACAATGCGACACCCCCTCCTCGTTTATCAAGTCTGTTTCTTGCAAATAAGTTGTATCCTTCTAGTCTTGTATTCCAATCATGTGTATTGTCCCACCAAGTTTCAGTGATTCCAATGACATCATATTTCTTTTCCTGTGTTAGTAGTTCCAATTCTCCTTGTTGCCCATGCTTTGTGCATTAGTATAGAAACATTTTAGTTTGTGATTGGTTTCTCTTTCTCCAATATTTTTATTAATTAGATTCTTTCGTCTTTGTTCTTCCTTTCCACTTCTAATAGCAGAGTTCTCAATAGCATTTGTCAGGTGTATGGCTTTTTCTGGTCTTTTGCTTCCCTTCCCATGTTGTTCTAGTTTAAAGCTCTCCTTACAAGTGTAGCAAGGCGACTTCCAAATACATGCTTTCCAGTCTTCGTAAGGTGCACCCCATCTCTAGCAAGTAGTCCATCGTATAAGTAGTTCACTCCGTGATCCAGAAATCCAAATCGTTGCTGACGGCACCATCGACGTAGCCAGTTGTTCACCTGCAGAATCTTATTCCACCTCCTTGTTCCATGGCCATCCACTGGGAGGATGGAAGAGAAGACCACCTGCGCTCCCAGTTCTTTCACTTTCTTGCCTAAGTCTTCAAAGTCTCTGCAGATGGTTTCCAGGTCGTTTCTTGCGGTGTCATTTGTCCCCACATGTAGTAGCAGGAATGGGTAGTCATCTGTAGGTCTGAAGAGTCCTGATATCCTGTCAGACACATCTTTAATTTTTGAACCTGGAAGACAGCACATTTCTCTTGAAGTTATATCCGGTCTGCAGATAGCGGCCTCAGTTCCTCTCAACAGGGAATCCCCCATGACCACCACTCTCCGTTTCTTCTTCACAACATTTTTCTTTCTCCATCCAGGAGGACTCTGAAGGCGTACAAGGTTGCTGCTTGTTGGCAAAGTCTTATCCTGATGTATTTCTTCATTGTTTTCCTGCGTGAGAGCCTGGTACTGGTTTCTGAGCAGTATGGGTGCTGACTGCCTCCTGATCCTCCTGCTTCTCTGGGTCACATGTCTCCATTCCTCTGTTTCTTCAGGTGCACTTCGAATTTCTTCTCTTTCTGTAACATGAAGAGATAATTCTGCTCTGTCCAAGAACTCTTCACCTTCCTTAATGATCTTCAACGTAGCTAACCTCTCTTCGAGATTTTGCAACTTTTCCTCCAACAGGGACACAAGCTTGCATTTGTGGCATGTGAAGTTTGGCTTTTCCACTGGTAAGTCTGTGAACATGTAGCAAGAAATGCAGCTCACCAAATGGCTCCTGGCCTCTTCCATCTTGAGATTTCTTAAAAACGATGAAAGATGAGCCCAAATTGATCGTTGATCGTTGAGCTCGCGGAGACTCTTCACTTATCCCAGAAGGCACTGGGAATATGCAAATGATCTCCTCAAGACTCTTCCCCTGGTTTTCCGATTTCCTCTTTTCAGCTGCAACGGCCAAAACCCAGTGATCGTTGAGCTCGCGGAGACTCTTCACTTATCCCAGAAGGCACTGGGAATATGCAAATGATCTCCTCAAGACTCTTCCCCTGGTTTTCCGATTTCCTCTTTTCAGCTGCAACGGCCAAAACACAGTGATCGTTGGGCTCGCGGAGACTCTTCACTTATCCCAGAAGGCACTGGGAATATGCAAATGATCTCCTCAAGACTCTTCCCCTGGTTTTCCGATTTCCTCTTTTCAGCTGCAACGGCCAAAACCCAGTGATCGTTGGGCTCGCGGAGACTCTTCACTTATCCCAGAAGGCACTGGGAATATGCAAATGATCTCCTCAAGACTCTTCCCCTGGTTTTCCGATTTCCTCTTTTCAGCTGCAACGGCCAAAACCCAGTGATCGTTGAGCTCGCGGAGACTCTTCACTTATCCCAGAAGGCACTGGGAATATGCAAATGATCTCCTCAAGACTCTTCCCCTGGTTTTCCGATTTCCTCTTTTCAGCTGCAACGGCCAAAACCCAGTGATCGTTGAGCTCGCGGAGACTCTTCACTTATCCCAGAAGGCACTGGGAATATGCAAATGATCTCCTCAAGACTCTTCCCCTGGTTTTCCGATTTCCTCTTTTCAGCTGCAACGGCCAAAACCCAGTGATCGTTGGGCTCGCGGAGACTCTTCACTTATCCCAGAAGGCACTGGGAATATGCAAATGATCTCCTCAAGACTCTTCCCCTGGTTTTCCGATTTCCTCTTTTCAGCTGCAACGGCCAAAACCCAGTGATCATTGGGCTCGCGGAGACTCTTCACTTATCCCAGAAGGCACTGGGAATATGCAAATGATCTCCTCAAGACTCTTCCCCTGGTTTTCCGATTTCCTCTTTTCAGCTGCAACGGCCAAAACCCAGTGATCGTTGGGCTCGCGGAGACTCTTCACTTATCCCAGAAGGCACTGGGAATATGCAAATGATCTCCTCAAGACTCTTCCCCTGGTTTTCCGATTTCCTCTTTTCAGCTGCAACGGCCAAAACCCAGTGATCGTTGGGCTCGCGGAGACTCTTCACTTATCCCAGAAGGCACTGGGAATATGCAAATGATCTCCTCAAGACTCTTCCCCTGGTTTATATATATGTGTGTATATATATATATATATATATATAAAAAAAAAAGAAAAATCTGAAATATAGTATCCCTTTCAGAGTTGGATGGCTGACCATCCGGTATAAAGTAAAGAAAAACAAACCATAGTGTACGGCGCAGTGTGTGCAGGCGGCGAAAGACACAATAACCAAACATTATTTTGAAATAAAACTTTAACATTTATTTTACTTAGTTGGTGGAAACTGGGGGGTATGGAGGGATGAGGAACGGCTTTGGGTGGAGTAAGGGGTTCTAGGGGAAGGAGGAACCAAAGAAGTGGGGGAAGGGAGCCGAGGCAAGGAAAGTTGTGAAGTGGGAGGTGAGGGAGGAGGGAGGGCCAGAGTCCTCCTCTTTGTTTTTTTATGACGGTGGCCCGTCGTCTTGCTGCTGTCCTGTCTAGAGCGGCTAGAGCCTGAGGACTGGCTAGACCCCGGGGACCGCCTTGAGCCTCTGGACCGCCTTGAGCCTCTGGACCGCCTGGAGGCTGTGGACCGGCTGGAGCTGGGGGACCGCCTGGCGCTTGTGGACCGCCTGCCAGGATCTTGTACCTGCTGTGGCATGCTGGTGGTGGTGGATGTCCTGGCAGGGGCCGTAAATATTGAATGCGGGTCCCCCAGCTGATGCTGCTCCGAGGTGGTGGTGCTGGTGGTGGTGGCGGTCCATGCAGGCGTGGTGGCTGTGGCGGTCCATACCGGGGTGGTCCTCCCGCTGGTGGTGGTGGTGGCAGCGCTCCAGGCAGGGGTGGTGACGACGGGCCACCCAGTGGTGGTGGCGGCAGCAGTGGTGGGCCAGGCAGGAGCAGCGCTTGGCATGGTGTTGGCGGGTAAGTGTCCAGCTGCACTCGGACTTGGGGCGGTATATTGGTGTCCGGCGAGGCTTGGAAGTGTGGTGGCTGTGCAGTGATATGCAGCAGAAGTAGGTAATGCTGTAAAACGAGTCAGGGGTGGCACCGGTGGAAATGCCACCGCTGACTGCTGCATAATCCTACTCTGCTGCATAGCCTGCATAAAAGCATTGTTGCAGGCCTGCATGACAGTCAACTGGAGGTCAGGGGTAAGGTGTTCCGCCGTGTACCGAGCTATTTGTGTATAAAAATGATGCCCTGGTCTGGCGAGGTCGACTTCCAGGCGCTCAAGGCGACCCTCGATAGACTTGTAGCGTTGGTCCAAAAGGAGGAAACCACTCTCAAGTCTATCGGAGAGTGCCTTGAGGCTACTCTGAAAGACCGAGCTCAATTCAACGAACTCGGGCATGACAGGCCTGTCCGAGGTCCTCTGCCGCTGCTGGCGGGAAGTGCCCGCAAAACCAGTGGCAGAGACCTGGGACAGGGGAACACCTGAGCGACCAGCTTCCTGGTCTCCAGATGACTGTGGTGCAGACCTGCAAGGTGCTTCCTCGCTGATGGATGGCTGGGAGGGGTCCGGGGCAGCTTGATGAAGGACCGCTTCGGGCACAGGTTGCTGGGTGCTGCTCCAGGTGCTGTGAAAAGAAAAGAAATAATTTACTACCATAAATTAACAATCGCCAACTCCTGTGGAATAGAAAAGCACAGAATTAAACACAATACAACTAGAATATACTTACGTTCGGGAGGCAAGGACCGGTCTTAAAAATGCCAAGGCACGATGGTATCTGTATTTCGTGCCGGTCCTTGCCACAGCACCACTGCGAACCTGCTTCTCCTGACGGATATCCCTGTTGAAGTGGTCCTTCATCGAGCGCCAACGGGTTCTGACTTTGTTCACTGTGGGGAAAAAAAAAAAAAGAAAAAAAGTAAGACTATGCACTGGAGGCTGTGATCATCCAACTGTGTGTGATGATAGAAACTCCATGGAGTTAATAGCATCACACACAGTTGGGTGATCCCGGCCAAGATCACTGCTGCATCACACTGCATTTAAATACTTACGAAAATCCTTGCGGACCCGGGGAGAGGCGTTGTCCCAGCCATCCATCAGCGATTCGGCCACCTCGTTCCAGAGCCGCCAGATCACCAAGTTGTCCGAGTGCAGTTGGTGACGGGTGTCCCACAATGGGACTCGCTCCTGGACTAGACGGATGAGCTCGTCGTTGTCCAGGGCGAGGTCCTCCTCCCGCTGTGGAGCCTAGAAAAGAAAGACAAACATTAATCTTTGAAAGATTTTAAAATGAAAAATATAGAAAACTAGCTGAAGAGCCTGGCGCTGCCCGGGCATAGTAGAACTGTGGTTAGTTATAGAAAATTATAATTATCCTCCATCCCATAGTCCCGTGCCCATATACCATCATACATATCCTCCATCCCATAGTCCCGTGCCCATATACCATCATACATATCCTCCATCCCATAGTCCCGTGCCCATATACCATCATACATATCCTCCATCCCATAGTCCCGAGCCCATATACTCATCACACATCCTCCAATCCATAGTCCCGAGACCATATACTCATCACACATCCTCCAATCCATAGTCCCGTGCCCATATACCATCATACATATCCTCCATCCCATAGTCCCGAGCCCATATACCCATCATACAAATCCGCCATCCCATAGTCCCATGCCCATATACCCAAACATACAAACAAACATACACACACACATACATACACACATACACACTTTGAGCTTTAGATATTGATACACAAGCCATGAAAAAAATTTTTGTTTTAAATGAAAATAAATGCAAAAAAGCAAAAAACACCGAAAAAAACAACCATGAAAATTAAAAAAAAATACTTTAAAAAATGATTACCAAAAAAAAAAGAAAATAAACCAGCCTTTAAATTAAGTTTAAAAAAAATCTGTAACCAAAAAAGCAGCCAAAAAAAAGAAGGAAAATTACCAAAAAATACTAATAAAAATTTACCAAAAACATAAAAAAATAAACACCTGAAAGAATTTTCAATACAGTTCCAAAAAAAAAGAAAATAAACCAGCATAGAAATTAAGTTAAAAAAAAACAGTCCGTCTGTACTTACATCCCATCTTCCCGCCCGCACTTGGCCTTGCTGCTCCTGCCGTTCCTCCGGTGGTGGTGGCGTGGTGGAGGATGAGGTCTGAAAATTAAACAAAAAAAATTAACCACATGTGTATATTTTTACCAATCCATACGGAAGCATGGTACTCACTTCTTCTGCCTCTTGCCCTGTCCCGGGGACATATTCGTCACCAGATGAAGACATGCTGCAATAAAAAAAAAGAGACATAAGTACATAGAAATGTATTGAAATTTCAGCCAGACATTAGGTTTATCATACTTACATTGGTGCAGCTTGTGCTTTTAGCTGTGTGTCCACTCGTTGAGCAGTCTGTTAAGTATTGTGGAATCCCAGTGCCCACACCATTTTATCACCTTGTTTTAATTTTTTTTTTTACTGTCTAGACCACATTCCAGACGTGTTTATCTTAAAAACGCATGCGCATAAAAACGCAAGCGTGCGCAAGACCATGCGCACGCATGCGTTCCCATAGGCTCCAATGTGGTGTTTTTGCGCATTCCGTGCGCAAGCGTGCGCATGCGTTTTTTTGACGAGACAGGGCGGAACCAAAAATGCAACATGTTGCGTCTGGCGCGCCTGGCGCGAAAGACAAAAAAACGCATGCGCACGAAAACGCAAGTATGCGCAAGACCATGCGCACGTCATGATAAATATAGGTGCGCAGTGCGCATGCGCACGGGTGCGCACGATGCGCTGCGCACAAAAGCGCAAATGTGAAACCAGCCTTACATGTCTAAATAATATCACTCCCAGTTGATGGAGGAAGATTTATGAGGGAAGAAATGAATGAACAGACTCGATCCCCCGTGGCTTCTATTACAGGACTTCACTGGTATCGGTGAGCTCTGCACCATTGGCCATTAAGTCACATGTTAGTAATGGCAGACGGCATGGTGGAGGGCTGGATGCGTTCGCATTTTTGACAAGCGTTTCTGTCTGCTAAGGCCTGTTTCACATTTCCGTCTTTTTTAGTCAGTCAAAATCTGACAAAGGTGACAAAAACGGATCCGTTTCCGTTGTGGGCCAAACGGATGCTACAGGATCCGTTTTTAGGTCGGATCCACTGCGGACGGGAAGTGGAAGAAATTTAAAGGAATCGCGGTCTGGAAAAGAAGAGAGATATTTCACGGGCTTTCCGAAACACTATTCAGGGTTAAAATCCCTGGCAGAGCAAATCTGGCGGGCATGCGCAATAGAAAATAGCGGACCGTCGCTCAGAAAAAACGTTTCAGAGTCCGTCTCCTCCGCCCGGGAGCCGCTACAATTCTGACGGATCCGTCAAAAAACGGATGCAACAGACGACCGTCAGTCAAAATCCGCCACTAATGTAAGTATATGGGGGGAAAAAAACGGATCCGCCAAAAAAGGGGCGGATCCAATTTTTTCTAAAACTGATAGATTTTGACTGACGTCAAAAAACGGAAATGTGAAACAGGCCTAACTCTGTCTTTGTGGTAGTGTTCATTTTGGCATTTCTGGTGCTATGGTTTAGTCGCAGATTCAATAAGTGGCATACAAATGCACTTTTTTTCCTCCTGCGCTTTGTACATCTACACTTTGATATGATTTGAGAATTATTTTCTTCCTTTTTTTTTACTATTTTATTATTTCATTTACTGGTTTAACACTAAGCTACTAAAATTGTGTTTTTCTTCTTGCAAACTTTTTTCTATTCCTATGTGAGTAAATTAAAATGTTTGAGATTTTTTTTTTAGATTATCCATTAAGGATTAATTAATCAAAAATAAATATTTCTAGGTATTATCTACGGAGGTTGTTCCTCCTGGGATTATACAATCTTTAGCACCATTCATAAATACCGGTATTTGTTGTATAAAGTGAAGAGTATTTTGTGACTTCTTGTCATATCACATGCTATACTTCTTTATTTCGCCACCACTTTTGACTTTTCATGTGGAATGTGAAATCTTCTCCCAACAAGCCGTGTATAGTAAGTCGTTATGTGTGCTGCTGCTGTGAATTTTATTTTTCCTGAACACCTTGTGCCTGCCTGGTATGTGACATCAGTTGTACCAATGTTTGTGTCATTGTTAATATTGGGCTATATTCACACATCCGTTTTCGTTTTTACATTCGTGAAAAACGGATGATTCTTCTTCCATGTGCCATCCATTTTGCACCCGTGTTGTTGACTCCAATCCACAAAAAAGTTTGAAGTAGAAGGAATTAGTAGAAAAGCTGAAAAGAAATAGAATAAAGCACTACATAGGGTGAGTATGCTAATAGATATTACAAGTAATAGATGATGGGGGGAAAAAGGTGTTTTCCTAGGATATAACAAATGTAGGATTGATATGTAAATTGCAACTGAGTTTTCCAGAGTCCCTAGTTATTAGAAGCAAATGCAGCCTGAGATATAGGGCTGAAAAATGTAAAGGCAAAACTGAGAGGATTGGAAAACCCCTCCTTTTTTACCATATTTTTATCATATTTTCCAAATTTACACTCTGACATACATTTAATTGTAATAAAACTACATATTTTAAACATTTACGATCAATGGAATACTTTGCGTTATCTTTTTACTTTTCGGACTTTTCTGATGCAAGTTATTGTACTGTATATGTTCAGTATAGTTGGTGATGTTAGAATTGATAATTACTCTCTTTTTTTCTAGTAGAAAAGCACCAAATGTATGTTATAAAGCATACAAGGGTACAATTCCTACACCAAAAAACTAAGGCAGTGTCTACACCAGGCGAGAGGAGGCATTCCTTGTAGAATGGACTTTCTAAAAGAGTTAAAATGTCGCCGATGCAACAGTAGTGGTAAATTTCAGATTCTTATAAATTATGCTCCATACTGTAGTTCATAGGACTTGTTCCAAAGTTGCATACATCCAAGTGTCGATTTTGTGAATCGAGTGCACGTTCTGTAAATTGTTACCTCGTTTTTCTTTTTTTTTTTTTCTTTAAGCCAAACCCAGTACTGAATGATAAAAAGAGACTTCACATTTTTTTAAATTCCCCTTTTTAGGCTATGGTCGCACGATGAGCATTGGGTGAGTTTTTGATGTTGCAGATTTTCTGCACCCATTAAGTATAATAGGTTATTTGTATTTGTTCAAAAATATGTAGCTAAAAAACTCATCGTGTGAACGTAGCCTTAGTTTCAAAAACGGCATCAAAACCTAAACATGGAGACGTACAATAATAAAATAAAGCACATTTCAGCAACAAGTCAATAAAAAAAATAATGTATTCACTCCGTATGGAGGTTTTCATTTTTCACAGTTCTACAAAAGTGAATCACAATGTGACCACTTCAAATAGAAGCTCTTTGGCAGCAATTTCAGCTTTGTGGCTGGATAACACAACAGTCCACTAAATTCTATGGCCATACCAATAAAGGATAGTTGATAATTTCTAGGTAGGTGATCTGCTGAGATCTCCGCTGAGCACTAGAATAGGACGCCTTTATCCCAGCTAGAATGGCTCTGCAATGCGCATGCCTCACCTCCCCAGCTTTTTTCTGATGGTCTCAGAATGAATGGAGTGACGGTTGAGCATGCGCACTGACGATCCATTCTATGGGGGGATACATTTTTTGGGTTTGATGCTGATCCTAGTGGTTTGATATTGATATTCCACACAGCATAATTTTCTTACTAACCATTTTGATTTGCAATTTTGCAGGAGGCTTGCATTATGAATGCCGCAAATGTGACGGTCGTGACCTACTTCATTATTAGAGGGATCTCCGATATTCAAGTGTTCCACGTTCTCACCTTTCTTCTAGTTCTAATGATTTATGTAGCCATCCTAGGTGGTAATATGACCATCTTTATAGTGGTCTGCCTGGAGCCCCCGCTCCATACTCCCATGTACTTCTTCTTGTGTAACTTGTCCATCTTGGACATATGCTCCAGCACGGTCACTCTTCATAAGATCCTTAGTAGCTTTATATCAGGGGATAAGACTGTTTCTGCTCATGCGTGTGTATCCCTAATGTTCATCTTTATATCTCTAGTGGGCAATGAGCTGATGATGTTGACAGCCATGAGTTATGATCGCTATGTCGCGGTCTGTAACCCACTGCATTACTCTTCTGTCATGGGCCCAGGCCTGTGTGCCGCTTTGGCTACCATCTGTTGGCTATTTGGCTTTCTAGAATCGACTCCTCTTTTTGTTTTAATATACAGATTTTCTTGTTATAAATCAAACATAATTAACCATTTTTTCTGCGACATAGTTCCCATCATCAACCTTACGTGCAGCGACACTTCATTGACCAATCTTATAATTTTTATCTGTGGACTCTTCCTTTCCGTTTTTCCCTTTCTGTTCACATTCATTCCATATATCTTTATTGTCGCAGCTGTTCGAAAAATTCGATCTAGTTCCGGAAAACGTAAGGCTTTCTACACCTGCTCTTCGCACCTTACGGTGGTCATCCTCCTCTATGTGACTCTTATCTGTCAGTACATGAGACCAGTTTCATTGGATGGATTGGAATCTAGCAAGCTTTTCTCTCTGTTTAACACGGCTGCCGTCCCCATGCTTAACCCATTGATCTACAGCCTGAAAAACCAAGATGTGAAATCTGCACTGATACGTCTGCGTCATCAGATGGATCAGATGGGCGCAAAATTAAGTAATGATTTTTGAAAAAAAAAAGTTATTTTTTTTTGTAAGTGCAATGTGTAATAACATGTAAGAAAATAGGCAAAAATACTACAGGGTTAAATTAGTGACAGCTACGTGGTAATAGAGTATTCTTAAGTTTGAATGTTATTTTTTATCCAAAGAATAGGGACTAACTTTCCAATCAAAGAGGGTCTGACTGCAGCGGCCCCAACTAATTCCAATAATGGAGCAGAGGTCGATCAGGCGCACTATCTCTCCATTCATTCTAATAGATACACACAAAGCAATCTCCCATAAGGAATGAATGGAGTGGTAATGCGCATGATTGACCTCTGCGCCATTCTGCCCTGGTCCTCTGGATCGATACTGGCCACGGCGGTTGGACTCCAGCAATTGAAAAGTTATTCCCTGTGACATTGGTAGCGGATTACTTTTAGACTTAAGAACACCCATTTGAAGCTCATGTAGCTACTAGGGTTTGATAACTAGTTAAAAAGGACATTTAGGAGGAGCATTGAGACCAGTCTCGGTAGTGCATAAATTCTTCCAGTCCAATCAAATGTGTTACAATGCTATAGTGCAAAATCATGGTTGCCCTTGATTTTCCAAACTTATAATAATAATAAAAAATAATAAATTTTATTTCTATAGCACCGACATATTCCGCAGCACTTTACATTTCAGAGATAATCACATAGATGACAACAGATACCAATGAGGGCCCTGCTCGCAAGCTTACAGTCTATGAGGAAAAAGGGGAGACACGAAAGGTGAGTGGTAACAATTGCCCAAACTTATATATATAGTTTTTATGTTTGAAAATTGTTATGTAAAATACAATAAAAAAAGATAGTAAAAAAAAAAAAAAAATTCTTGTTGTTAACCCAAACTTTATTTCTTGTTGTGAAAACATTAAAGATGGGGGGGGCGTGGCCTGCTTGCTAATGGCACCGGTCACTTAGCTGCTGAGCTCCAGCCACTTCGACTCCTAATCGGCTCATTGCGGCTCGCCAGCGGCACCAATCTCTCTGCACACGGGGGGGGAGTGCTGCGGAGGTATCCAGGATCGTAGCATGCCAAGGGGAAAATCCCAGAAGAAGCCGTCCCCGGCGAAAGTTACAGACTTCTTCTCCAGCACGGGGCGAGGGAAAATGGCGGCAGCATCCTCCTCCACAGCTTCCTCACGCTCATCCAGGAGGGGATTCACAGCAGGCCCAGACTTGGACACAGACGCTGCAGATATACCGCTTACCAAAGGTACAATGCAGAAACTGCTCAGTGCCCTCCGCTCATCACTGCAGCAGGATTGGAAAGATATGGTGGCTGAGCTGAGGGGAGATATCACTGCCATAGGCAGCCGTACAGCACATATTGAATCTAAAATGGGGGAGCTGACAAAGTCACACAATAGCCTCATTGATGCCAATGCAGCACTGAAGGAACAAGTGCAAAAGCTCCATACCAAGGTCTTGGATTTAGAGGACAGGTCCCGCCGAAATAATATAAGAATCAGAGGAATTCCAGAGGCCATACCAGACAAGGGGCTGCAGAGTTTTCTGGGCTCCTTGCTGCAGGAGCTGCTCCCAGACCTGACTGCAACTGATTTCCTGGTGGACAGAATATACAGAGTCCCTAAGCCTAAATCCCTCAGTGCTGATGTCCCTCGGGACACTTTAGCTCACCTGCACTTTTACAAGACCAAAGAAGCCCTGCTGCAAGCCCTGAGAAAGAGACCCCCTCTGTCTGAGCAATTCCGGCACCTGTCCATTTTTCCAGATCTGTCTGCAGGAACCCTGGCAAAAAGGAGGGAATTTGCTCCTTATACCAAAGTTCTCAGGGATGAAGCTATATCCTATAGATGGGGTTTCCCTGTAAAGATCCTGCTTTTCCGAGCAGGAAATACCCACGCCTGCCATTCCCCACAGCAGTTGGCAAAGCTCCTATCCTCATGGAACTTGGCAAATCTCCCGGCCAGATCTCCAAGAGCTACAGGATCATCCCAACAGGATAAAGTGAATGAAGATTGGTCCGTCGTGTGTGTTATGTGATATGTTTGAGTCGCGGCTGAGACTTAGTTGCTACTTTTAAGGTCCGCTGGTTTTGTTCAACCAGGACCCTGAACCCCCATGGCGGTAAATTTCCACCATACCGCAGGCCCCTTTTTTGGGCTTTTTTCTTTGTGGACTGATGCTCCCTACATCAGTAATGTTAGTGATGTCAATATTGTTAGTGTTATCTCTTTCCTGCCTAACCTTCCTTTTCCCCCTGCAGCTCTAGGCAAGAGACTTTTTTTTCATGTACAATGGTACTGAACTGTATGTCTATAAATGTTAGGGGTCTGAACTCGCCAGCCAAGAGATCCATGTTTTGGCGGGAAGTGGTTAAATCCAAATGTGATATAATATGTGGTCAGGAGTCTCATCTCCTCCAAGGGGACTCGCACAGGTTAAATAATGCTAAATTTCCTTTCATACTGCTGGCTTGTGAAAAAAAAAAAAAAAGGCTGGAGTATTCATTTGTGTAAAAAATACTGTTGCGTTCACACTACATTCACAACATTTAGACCCTGACGGTAGATACGCCATTATTAATTGCTCCATAAATGGATCTAAGTATACTATTGCAACCGTTTACGCTCCCAACTCTGGTCAGATCAGCTTTTTGCGGAGGTTTCTTTCCAAGCTTTCATCCGTTAAAGAGGGTAAGCAAATAATCTGCGGGGATTTTAACATGGTAATGTCCAGCACTCTGGATTGCTCCAATACTGCTGTAAAGAGGAAGGAGATGAGCACAATAATTTCAGAAAGGCATCTCCATGATATATGGAGATACCAACATGCAAATGAGAGGGACTACACATTCTTCTCGCCTCGGT
Source organism: Dendrobates tinctorius (assembly GCF_039654945.1). Taxonomy (NCBI): domain Eukaryota; kingdom Metazoa; phylum Chordata; class Amphibia; order Anura; family Dendrobatidae; genus Dendrobates; species Dendrobates tinctorius. The sequence goes on along the minus strand of NW_027361825.1, from coordinate 42,604,092 downwards.
TCACCTCTTACAGCAGATTGGACTACTTTCTGGTTGATAGCTCACTTATTATGGATTGCTCAGATTCAAAAATTGGACTTATAGCTTGGTCGGACCACGCCCCCATATACCTGACAGTTCAGGAGCAAAACCGCGCGCCTGTTTTTACCCGGTGGCGCATGAATGACTCCCTCCTAGCCTGTAGACAAATCTCTGAGGAGTTGCAGGCCGACCTCGCAGAGTTTTTTAACTTTAATGATAACAAGGAGGTGACAGAGTAAACGCTTTGGTCTGCACACAAGGCCTATATTAGGTGGTCATTCATCAAAATTGCCACTAGGGAGAAAAGGAGGCGTCAGGCAACTTACAAAGCTCTACTGTCCCACATAGTACTTTTGGAAGCCCACAATAAATCTGCCCCAAACTTGTCGACATCTGACGAACTCAGGAAACTAAGAACACAGCTCCGCCAGGTGTTGATGGCAGACTATGAGAAAAACTTAAGATCCCTCAAACAGCGGTACTATGTGATGGGTGACAGGGCGGGTGCCTTACTAGCCAGGAGGGTTAAAAAACGAGAAATGCAAAATAAAATTGAATACCTCGTGACGGGTTCTAATGCCACAATACGCAACCCAACGGAAATAGCCAACGCATTCGCTGACTTTTACCAGTCTCTCTACAACCTTAAAAATGACCCCACTGCCCCAAAGCCTACCCAAACGGCAATTAATTCCTTCTTAAACAATATTAATCTTCCTCGGTTATCTGCAGTACAGCTGGAGCAACTAAATTCCCCTTTTTCTCTGGAAGAGGTTCGCCAGGCGGTGACCACAGCCAAAAGAAATTCAGCTCCAGGCCCAGATGGCCTCACTAACTCCTATTATAGGCAATTCACTGAAACCCTGTCTCCTTTCCTCCTGAGACTTTTCTCCTCTTGGCGAGCCACAGCAGATATTTCACCAAATAATCTAGAGGCCATTATAACTACCCTGCCAAAACCAGGAAAACCCCCTATTTCACCGGGAAACTTCAGGCCAATATCCCTCCTAAACTGCGACTTAAAATTGTACGCCAAAATAATCTCAGCTAGAATACATAAAGTTCTTCCATCAGTGATTTCCCCGGATCAAGTGGGGTTTGTGGCGGGGAGGCAGGCGAAAGATGGGACGAGACGTATGCTGGATCTGATTGCGGTGGCTGAGGGGAGGAAAATCCCCAGTGTATTCCTGTCCCTGGACGCAGAGAAGGCGTTCGACAGGGTGCACTGGGGATATCTGAAATCTGTTCTGGCCAAGTTTGGTTTCAAAGGCCCCATACTTAATGCCATAATGGCGCTGTACTCTAACCCTAACGCCAAAGTTCTGGCATCCGGATTTATATCTCGGAGTTTTGAATTAACCAATGGGACACGCCAGGGGTGTCCGCTCTCCCCTATCATCTATGCCCTTGCTATAGAGCCTCTGGCGCAGACTATCCGTGAATGCCCTCGGATCTCGGGGATTCGAGTGGGGAGTATAAATCATGTGGTCAGTCTATATGCAGATGACGTGATTTTATCTTGCACTAATGTAGAGGTGTCCCTACAACACGTAATGGAGATCCTGTCCTCCTTCGCTCAAGTCTCGTATTACAAGCTTAATATTACTAAGTCCTTAATTTTTCCGCTCTTCTTGCCAGCCTCTACCAGAGCCACTCTTTCTCATCTTTACCCTTTCAAATGGGAAGACGAGGGAATCCCCTACCTGGGTATTATACTGGCCCCGCTACACTCCGTGATCCGGAAAAATCTGCTGACCCTGCACACCTCATTGGATAAAGAACTTACTCGCCTTTCTCTTCTCCCGCTCTCTTGGGTGGCGAGAATGCAGACTTTTAAAATGATCTGTCTCCCAAAAATTATCTACTTACTTCGGTGCCTGCCCCTAACAATTCCGCAACGGTATCTCACCAAAATTCATTCGCTAATGAGTAAATTTATATGGGCTGGGAAAAAACCTAGAATAGCCCTGAGATGTATGCATGCCCCGTTCAGTGGTGGAGGAATGGGTATTCCTAATATTCTAACATATCACAGAGCTGCTATCCTGGAACCGGCTCGAGATTGGTGGAAGAATGATTCAGACTTGAGATGGTTACAGATTGAGTACACCTGGGCACAGGCCCACTCCCCTAAACAATTCATAGACTCCCTGCTCCTAACCCCTTCGCCCCCCGGCGATCTTCTACCCACCACAGCAGCTCTAAAGAAAGCTTGGTCCTTATGGAGCAAGCCAGTGTCACAGGCTCTAGGTCCCAGCCTTCCCCTTAGATCGCTGGAAGCCTTCATTCCAAATTTGAATCTTGCCGCCTGGACACGTGGAGGTCCAATTACCCTGGCAGACCTCTATAGAGAAGGCGTCCTACTCCCGTACTCAGAAATGTGTGTTAAATTTAACCTCCCCCGACACAGTTTATTCCAGTTTTTTCAAATACGTCACTTCCTTCAGTCCGCTCCTCACCTACCGGTTCCCACAACAGCCGACCACGCTGCAATTAAAAAATTCTTTCAAAATAGCAAAATCAAAGGCCTTTCATACATCCATAACCTGCTAAACTCCCCGGAACCGGACAAACAATTGCCGTATATGCTCAAATGGGAAAAAGATCTAGCCTCTCAGCTTCCATCGCAAGAATGGTTCGCGGCCTCAAAATGGATCCACAAATTCTCTTCATGTCTCAATCACATAGAGCAATTAAAAAAGGTTCATCTGCGGTGGTACAACTCCCCTACTAAACTGGCTTCTTTTTCCCCACATATGTCACCTTTGTGCTGGAGGGGATGCAACCACAGGGGCACCTTGTGCCATATGTGGTGGTTTTGCCCTAAGTTATCTAACTTCTGGCAGGAGGTGTTCAATCTAATCCATGAGGTTACTAGTCTCCGTCTTTCCCCAAACCCAACCTTAGCGGTGCTACACATTGGCCTAGATGGGATCCCGGATCTTTTAAAAAATATCATTTCTCACATTCTCATAGCCGGCAGGTACTGTGTGGCATACAAGTGGAGGTCGGTGAGCCCCCCTACAAAAACAGAACTAATTGAGAGGACCAACCTACACTGGCTATACGAAACCAACTTGACCCCCAATCTAGAGAAGAGAACGGTGAGACTTAAACAATGGCATCCGTGGGCCACTTCCCTTTATGCAACGGCCCTCCCCCAGATACAGACACCTACACCATAAATAAATTGATTGTGCCTAAGAATGCCATGCATGTAGAGCTGCTTCCCCTTCCCCCTCCCCCCTCTCCCCGCTTCTATGTTCAAGTTGTTGTTGGAAGGGGTATTTAATGTCCCAGATTGATATTCTAATAATGGCTCGAGGTTATTCCACCTCTTGCTACTCATTGCTCCTGTTCTTGATGTTTTTGTATGAGAAGTTTGTATTTTTTCTGAAAACTCAATAAAAACCTTTATGATAAAAAAAAAAAATTAAAGATGTTGTCTGACCCCAAAATCAAAAATAAATGTTTAAGCTTATTTGTGTTACATTATTATATACAACTCCCCTATAAATTTAGTGTTTTGCTTCTGCCTTTTGTTCCTCTTGAATTTCACTTAAGGCCCCTTTACATTTAGCGATGCACCAGCGATCCCGACCACGATATGACCCGGTCAGGATCGCTGGTGCATCTATAAATGGTCGCTAGTGGGCTGCCACACAGCCAGATCTCACCAGCGATGTAGTGATGCTCGGCGGTCGTACTTACCTTTCAGACGAAGCGATGACTGCCGTCTTCCGCCCGCGTCCATAGCTCGCTCGTCGGCGCCAGCAGGAAGCCGACGACGAGAAATGGACATGGACGATCTCGCGCGATCAGCGATAGCCAGCGGGGGAGCCGGTCGGAGGTAAGTATCACATTTAGCGATATCGCTGCTGCGTCACAAAATCGGTGCCAATTTTTTGGCGGATAGTTTTTTTTTCCCATTGAGTTGCATTACCGGCGGATCTTGACGGATGGTCATCCGTTGGATCCATTTTTATACGGATCCACCAAAATTTTGGAGTCCGCCGACATGCCCGGACGAACAATGAAACGTTTTTTTCGCCGGCCGGATCCGCATTTTACAGTGCGCATGCCTGGAGGAATTGACTCAGCCGGAAATTTAACCCTAAACTCGGTTCTGGCAACTGAAAAAATCTCTCTCTCTCTTTTCCTTTAAATTTCTGCCTTATCCGGATCCATCAAAATAACGGTCCGGTGACACCCATTTGTTTCAATCCGCCAACGGATCCATTTTCCGCCATTTTGACAGATTTCAACTAAGCTAAAAAACGGATGTGTGAAACAGGCCTTAGCTGTACGTGGTATCTCCTGAACAAGGGATTGTATTAACCTTAAAACGCGTTGAATAAACCACTGCTAAACTTCTACCATATTCTGGGATTTCATCATTTGGGCAGCACGAACGTGAATCCACATCCTACCTTGCAGTATACTGTATTATCGGTTGGTGTCCGACCTGTGGTTCTGCGGCAGCCTATACCTACTACACGTGCTTTGACTACTGAACGCCAGGTGAGCAGCTCTTTGAAAGAATCGCTGCTTAATTTATTGGATAAGACCCTATCTTGCGCTGTGTGTCTCCTTTTACCTCAAATACTCTCTGCATAAAATAACCCACAGTTACCTAGAGCACCATTTTCCCCAACTTCAACATCGTCAATCACTGTTCTGTCCCCCCACCCCCTATTCATCATTATTGTGTTCCCCCACCTCAATGTATCCTCATTCATTATTGTGCACCCCACCTCAATGCATCATCATTCATTGTCCCCTGTCGCCCCCCACCTCAATACATCGTTTTTCACTGTCCCCCACCCTAAGTTCATCATTGTGTTCCCCCACCTCTATATAGCATCATTTACTGTCCCCCGTCCCACAACCTCAATTCATCATCATCCACCCAAGCCCACTTTTAGTTCATTTTATGATTAAAAAAAAAGTTTTACATACTTACCACTTGCGCTCCCCTGCAGACGCAGCTCTCTCCGGTTCTGACAAGTAGCGTACGTATACAATAACGTTGTCATCTCTTACACGCAGTCACCTGTGTGTCAGGGAGGGACTCCGCAGCACCAGGAAGGCACCTGCGCCGAGATGTGATGTGGTACGGTGCACAATACTTTATCATACCTTGGAGCCCAGTGAGCAGAAGCATAAAAGGGGGGGGCTTGGTTTGGGCCACCCCTCTGTACTTTTGTTCACTGGGCCCCATACAGCAGTAAGGGCGGTAATTCCCTGTTGGCAGCCCTGTGTCTTAGGTCCTAGCAACTTTTAAAGTATGTTTTCCTCTGAAATGCCACAAGAGCCAAACATGCAAGGCTAAAACAATACAGTGCCTGATACATTTATATATTGTGGTAGATCGGCTCACTTGGCTGCTTAACGAGGTAGTCGCAGAAATGCTTCTCATTTAAATTTTCAACTTGTTTACTAAAACAGGCTTCTTAAACCAGTCCAAACAAAAGACATAGACATATTCAGTCTTCGTGACATAAACAAAACAGCACTCCCTATAGTCCTTATAATTGCGGGGTTCGCCCACACAGGAAACAGGATTCAGTTCTGTTTACTAAGGGCCCAGCTCTGGAGGCCAGCTCCCCTCCAGAGTACACAAAACCATCATTAAGTCCAAAGATTTTACTTTTACCTCTTGGATATGGTGAACAGCTGTCCCACCCAGCTCTTCACTGTTCATAATAGACCTGGCCCTGTCATGGCTGATTAACCCCTCTCAGCACATAACATGCTGAAGCAAAAGTTTTTATCACTGAAGCTAATAACCTCAGTGAAACGTATCTCCCCTCCAGCACATTACTGGTGACCCTTTTACAGTATGCATATACAATGACGAGCAAAAGGGTAACAATGTTTTGAATTTTTGACTTTCAGGCTCGATATCTCACCATCCACTACTGCTTCAAACTTGAGACTACCATCATTTTTTAGACAATCATCTTCGGTCTCATACATAAATTTGACTTGCAACTATTTGGTATATGATTAGTTATGCAGATTCTTGTCATGTCACTGCATTGTCATTGTTTTGCTCCTGGTGGTAAAAAAAATCTTTTTCTTCCTGTTTACTATAAAATAGAACCTGCTCTCACATCCCCTAATAGCTCAGTGTGTTATTAGGTAGATTCCTAATGAAAAGGTCAATCGAGGAGCAGCCATGAAGAAGATTTCCCAAAAAAAGAGAAACAGAATCATCCAGCTCATCAATAGTGGTCTCTTGGCCAAGAACATTGCCAAATTGCATCATGTGAGTGCCGTGACAGCTGGAAGAATATGAAATGAAGTTCATTTATCCATTTAGAAGCAAGAGGGGGATGTCCAGGCAAAATATCAGAGTCAACAAGTGGGCTCATCACAGGGTCTATCAAATACGGCAGTGGAGGTGTCTTGTATGCTTCATAACAATGAGATCACAGATGTCCATGCAAGCACCGTGCAATGCATGTTACACAAGTCTGGAATGGTGGCCTGAAAAAAGGTAAAGAAGCCTCAACTTCAATAATGTCATAAGAAGCATTGGCTCAAGTTTGCAAAAAAAGTATGAAAAGTGGACAGTTGAAGTTTGGAAACGGGTGATTTGGAGAAATGAGACGAAAGTCAATAAACTAGGCTCATATGGGTGTAAATGTGTCTGGAAGAAGCAAGGATAAAAGGGGCTAAAGGATAGAAAAATTGAAGCAACTGTCAAGTTAGGTGGAGGAAGCCTCATGATATGGGGGTGTTTCACAGACAAAGGCTTTGGATACTTTGCCAGGATCGGTGGTGGTCACAATGCTGAGCTATATGTGAGTATCCTACAAGAGGAGTTACATTGTACACTCGAGTACTATGGGTATGAAAAGGACGACATAGTGTTCCAACAGGAAAACATTGTGGTGCTAATAAAAATATGGATATAGCCTACATATTCTAATATATTGTTTATATGCTTTGATATAGTGTGGTCATTAGACCAAGGATGGAATGTATTGCAAATATGAAATATGGTTGCTTGAATCCAAACAATATATTGCAATATACTAGGGTGTAATATCATTAATGCTGACCTTTGACACTGAGCCACAAAGCGTTTGCTCTGTGTCAATACCGTAAGACAAGGAATTGTTCTGTGGTCTTTGAAGCTCTGTGTTTCAAAGATTCATTATCCTGATTTGCACGCAAGTGACCCCTGTTGACAAACAGTGATAGATACTGAATACTTTCACTTGGGGGGTGGTTGATGGGAAGAAACTTTCCAACTAATTCTATGTGGTGCATCCTTTACATATGTGCTAGGACAATAGGAATAACAACTGTATAGATAATGAATATTTATGCTGCTTGAACAAGGAAGTCTTGTGCTCGGTAATAGTATGATTCTCCATTGACAAGAGAGACCAAAATGTGATGGTCTCATGTAGCAATGATCATGCATGACATCCATAATCGAGGACCGATTGTGATCCATATCTGACATGTATGCGTGTGTGTCTGGGTTACGATAGGTATCCAGTTTTCAGAATAGGTGATTATGGAAGTCATGCTGCCCATATGTTACCATCTTAGAGCATTATGCTATGAGCATGAAGAGTTAACTTTGTAACAAGCAACATATGTTGAACTTTGAACAGTGATAGACAACTTTGACAAGTTGACCAGAGGCAAACAGATCCTGGGTTATAATCAGTAGCAAAACATTGTGCTATTGTTAAGAGACATGCTAATGGCAAACGAATCTCTGGTTGGTGCAAACAAACTAAGAGGCTATAACAAACAGACCTTGAAGTCTTGTGCTGTTATCAAGACAACAACGTACTGTGCAGATTCAAGATTCTGATGCAGACTATACATACTGCACAGTTGTAATGTGGGAGTGTTGTGTATTAAAAGGTGGACCCAGTTCAGCGAAGAAGGGACATTTCCAGGGGGGGACATTTCCAGAAGCTATCGTGGGTGCACGGTTTCTGTGATGACAAGACCAGAGTATTTTCCTTCTCACTGACACTGCGGTCCCTCCAGTAGAGAATGATGCTACAATGCTTGGTAATGTATAGTATGGATACTTATTTCTCTATGTACTATAATTCATAATAATTGTATGATTCACATGAAATTAATTAACAAAACAGGGTAATATTATATCTGCCATTCCATTAACTTGGTGTTCTATCATTTAAATTAATCATTGTATAATAAATTTGTGTTATATCCAAGTAGTAGCCTTCTTTAAAGCCGTATCCGAACCTTATTGCTGAACTGTTGGCAATACAAACATCCAGAAGCTTACGTCAAGATAGGCGAAGAAATGTTTCAATGACAATGAAGTAGAGGAGCTGGAATGGCCCCCACAGTCCCCAGACCTCAACCCAATTCAACACTTGTGAGTAGAGCTGAAGAAAAAACTGTATACATACCCAAGTGAGGCGACCAGTATGCACCAACTTTGGGAACGTGTAGAAGAGACCTGGGATCAGATTTCGGTCAGACATGCTTGAATCTGATGGAGAGCATGCCCAGAAGGATTCAGGCAGTGTTGATAGACAAAGGTGGATTTACAAAATAATAAAAATTAAAATTTACATTTTTAGGAGCAAAACAGTAACAATGCAGCAACGTGACAAGAATCTACGTAAATACCGTAATCATATGCTAAATAGCTGCAAGTCAAATTTATGTATGAGATAGCCAAGATGATTGTCTATAGCATGATGGGAGTCTCACGTTAGAAACTAAAGTGGATAATGAGATACGGAAAAGTCAAAAGTTCAAAACATTGTTACCCTTTTACTCCTCGGTGTATATATTATAATATAAATATATTTTTCTACATATATAATGATTACTATGTCTTTCTAATTAAACGTGAGGAAAAAAATGGATTTGTACATCCTGAGACTTTCTCCCAAGAGTCTTGGATTCTTCCCCGGTATTATAAATACTCCTGATAGATATACATATTCTATATTTATATGGCTTTGCAGCATGGATTTTTCATACGGCACCAATGATACATGATAACTGTCAGTAATTTCCACCATCAGCCATCTCCTACTGAGATACCAGCTGACCTTTTCTCAGGTCTATCTTTTCTTACCATAGTCTGTTTTCCCGGGCTGTGTATTGAGCGCAGCAATGTAACTCTTTAGGCCATAATCACACAACAAACTGCTCTTATATACTCAATAATCTGATCCACGAAACAGAAACCTCCTAGAAATGTAAGTAAATGTCATCTAATTCCGCTCAATCTGACAGCGAGTTTGTAAGTCTTTTTTCTTTTTCTGAACTCCCGGGTGCTGATTTATGACCATGTCAAAGTTCAGCTAATATTTCATGAGGTCTGAGGTCCTGAATTAGCTGAGAGCAGTTCAGAAAAAGACAGATAAGAGTTTCGCTATGTGCACTTGGCATCTTGCCGGTGGATCCTCTGAGGTTTTCTTAGGCGAAACCTGCAGTCCTTTTTCTAAAAAGGTTTCACTGTCAATTGTTGCAGCGGCTACATCACAGGTGTCTTTTTTTTTTTTTTTTTTCCTCTGTGCTTTCACCTAAACTGACGAGTGGCTTCCTAGCGGAGCCACACAAGGCTTGACCATGACGCTTAATTTTTTTTTTTTTGAATTTTCTTAAACAATGTTTTTATTAAAGTTTTCAAGATAACAGAAATGTGAAACATACATTCATGTAGTGCGAGTCATTGCTATATGGAGTTTAGGGCACTGTATATCAATGCAATACAATATAATAGTGTATCCAAAACAGCGACACTTAAGATGAATGCAATCAACAATAAACAAAACAAACCAATAGGCAACTGTAGGGACACCGGCAGGCACCTGGAAATATGAAGTTTTTGAGCACAATGTAAATGAAAGAAGAAGAAAAAAAAAAGGGGTTCAGGCTATAAAAGTATCTTCTATTTTAGCTTTGAGTTCTATCCATTTATTCCATCTATCTCCAAATAATAGTTTTATTGATAGGTTATTAATATAATGCATTTTTTCATATGTGTAGTGTTTATCTTTCAAACATTTTTATTGGATTTTAGTAAATAACAGGGTTTGGGAAAAGGGGAGGGAAAGAAGGGAAAGAAAGGGAAAAGGGTGGGAAAGAGGATTAAGGGAATAAAAAGTAGAGAACTCAAGTCTTTTTAACAATGCCATACAAGTACATGAATATACGGTACATAAGTAATGTATCAAAACCCATACAATGCACATATATATGAAGCCAAGTTAGCGAATTCAAACCGCACCAAGTATAATTAAGTGTTACAGAATTTAGTGTTCCAAACCTTCCATTTGTTGGAATATCTGATTAATCCATGATGCTTATTTTAACCGCTTCACAGTTTCCCAACTCTGATGCAGTTATAGGAAGTAAGAAAAGACTGAATGTGTGCACATTGCTGTACATTTTGCTCATTTTCAATGGCGGTTTTGCAAAGTTCTTTTAGTCAAGCTTGCAGGCAGAATCCACCTGAAAAAGCCGCTGTGTGCATATCCCCCTACAGTCTCCCTGACAGAGCGAGCTCACTGATGGATCCTCAGTGAATCTCATTCAGCAGTGTGCAGGGAAACGAGTCTGTAAAACCCCAATGGTGCAAACATTTTTATGAAACCCAAATGCAATAATTATTTTTAGCCTATAATACCTGTAAGTAAAAAAAAAAACGCCTTTAAAAATGTCCTGGTGTCCATATCCCTTAATGGAGAAACTCCTTGACCCTGAACACAGTAAGGCATCAATCAGATGTGTTTCACAAATATAACATTTGCCTATTTTAGTCTATTTAGCTGTTCAAGACATGCACACTTATGTTTTCAGCTCTGCCTACAATAGGGCAAAGGATAGTGTACAGGGGTGAGCTGTGATTTCTCGCAGGCGTGAGATTTCACCCAGCAATGTGGATGATGCAGGAGGCATCATCCACGTCAATCAAAAAAGGAGCAGCAGCCGGGAGGCAGGATGGAGAGGCCAGAAAGGACACCTATCGGACTGGCAGGATTACCATACAGCACAGGAGAACTTCAAAAGGTTTTTAGAGGGTCTACAGGGGGAGTTGGGGTTATAAAACTAGTTATGGAATGCAGCATAGGTGCTGAAAAAGATAATGGTTTTAGATGATACATGACAAAATTAGTGACAGGTTCCCTTTAAAGTCTGTGGGTGCATGGAAAACATCCGGCTGCACTCGGATGACATAGGAGTGCGTTAAAAAAAAAAAAGTTGTAGTCAGCTTACCCGTCTGCAAAGCAATCCCCATGCCTGCCAACGCCCAGCACGGACTGTGGTGAGCATCCACATGAATTAGGAGCAAGAGGAAGAGAAAAAAGTGATCCAGCTGGAGACGGAGGCGGCTGCAATTTACAAAGCTTTATTGGACAACTTAAAAATATGTTGGTTCTTTAAAAATTTCTTATAGCAAACACCAAGCACACCAGTGAGGAGGATCAACGCGTTTCAACTAAAAAATAGTCTGTCATGATCTACCTGCTAATACATTGAGAAACTATATATAGAGTGCACATGACATTGATTGGACAATTAAAAATGCAAAAAAGCATATACAAAAAAAACAAAAAAAAACAAATATTTCTTGGTCAAGAATCATCATGGATAACAGTGAATTAGGATAAAACATTTCCTTATAAGATACTGCATAAACAGTATTCAGTATAATTTTATTAAATCTTGTCTGGGATTGAGACCACGGGGAATACGGGTGTCAAGCATAAACATCGAGTATGTTTCACGGTTAATCCCTTCCTGACATGAGACGTACTATCCCGTCCATGGGACCCGGGCCCCTATGCCCATGGACAGGATAGTACGTCTACCGCGATCAGAGGCGCCCACGTGGTGAGCGCCGCTGATCGCGGCCGGGTGTCAGCTGATTATCACAGCTGACACCCAGCACAATGTGTCAGGGGCGGTCACGGACCGCCCCCGACACGTTAACCCCTTGCACACCGCGATCAAACACGATCGCGGTTTACCGGGAGTTAAAGGGAAGCATCGGCAGGGAGGGGGCTCCCTCCGTGCTTCCCTGAGCCCCCCACGGCAGCGCAATGTGCAGCGCTGCTGCGGGGGACTCCTTTCCTCCAGGCCCCCGAATTCAAGATGGCGACGGGGGCCTGCAGGAAGCTGGCTTCCTCAGTGCCTGCAAAGTGCAGGCAAGAGGAAGTCTTCTTCAATGCCTGTGACAGATTGCTGATCTGTCACAGTGATCTGTGATGTGACAGATCAGCGATCTGTCACAGGACAGTGATGTCCCACCTGGGACTATGTAATAAAGTTAAAAAAAAATTTAAAAAAAGTGTAAAAATAATTTTAAAAAAATCGCCAAATAAATTAGTAAAAAAAAAAAAAAATATTCCCCAATAAATTCATTTTTTGAAAATAAAAAAAAACCAAAACAATAAAAGTACACATATTAGGTATCGCCGCGTCCGTAACGACCCGCCCTATAAAACTGTCCCATTAGTTAACCCCTTTAGTGAACCCCTTAAAAAATAAAAATAAAAAACTAAGCAAAAAAATAATGATTTATTATCATACCGCCAAACAAAAAGTGTAATAACGCGCAATCAAAAAGACGCATATAAATATCCATGGTACCGCTGAAAATGTCATCTTGTCCTGCAAAAAACGAGCCGCCACACAGCATCATCAGCGAAAAAATAAAAAAGTTATAGCTCGCAGAATAAAGTGATGCAAAAATAATTATTTTTTATATAAAATAGTTTTCATTGCATAAACCCGACAAAACATAAAAAAACGACCTAAATGAGGTATCGCTGTAACCGTACTGACCCGAAGAATAAAACCGCTTTATCAATTTTACCGCAAGCGGAACGGTGTAAACGCACTCCCCCAAAAGAAATTCATGAAACGCTGGTTTTTGTTCATTCTGCGTCCCAAAAATTGGAATAAAAAGCGATCAAAAAATGTCACGTGCCCGAAAATGATACCAATAAAAACGTCAACTCGTCCCGCAAAAAATAAGACCTCACATGACTCGGTGGGTCAAAATACAGAAAAATTATAGCTCTCAATATGTGGTGATGCAAAAACTATTTTTACAATAAAAAGCGTCTTTCAGTGTGCGACAGCTGCCAAAAATAAAAACCGCCATAAATAGTAAATCAAACCCCCCATTATCACCCCCTTAGTTAGGGAAAAATAATAAAATTAAAAAAAAGTATTTATTTCCATTTTTCCATTAGGGCTAGGGCTAGGGTTAGGGCTAGGGTTAGGGCTGGGATTAGGGTTAGGGTTGTGTTGGGGTTCAGGTTGGAGTTAGAATTGGGGGTTTCCACTGTTTGGGCACATCAGGGGCTCTCCAAATGCAACATTGCGTCTGATCTCAATTCCAGCCAATTCTGAGTTGAAAAAGTCATATGGTGCTCCTTCCCTTCCAAGCTCTGCCATGCGCCCAAACAGTGTTTTACCCCCACATGTAGGGTATCGGCCTACTCAGGACAAATTGCAAAACAATTTTTGGGGTCCAATTTCTCCTGTTACCCTTAGGAAAATAAAAAATTGGGGGCAAAAATATCATTTTTGTGGAAAAAAATGATTTTTTTATTTTCACGTCCGATAGTTATAAACTCCTGTGAAGCATTTGGGGGTTCAAAGTGCTCACCACACATCTAGATAAGTTCCGTGGGGGGGTCTAGTGTCCAAAATGGGGTCACTTGTGGGGAGTTTCAATAGTTTAGGTACATCAGGGGCTCTCCAAACGCACATGACACCCGCAGACCATTCCATCAAAGTCTGCATTCCAAAATGGCACTGCTTCCCTTCCGAGCCCCGACGTGTGTCCATACAGTAGTTTTCTCCCACATATGGGGTGTCAGAGTACTCAGGACAAATTGGACAACAACTTTTGGGGTCTAATTTCTCCTGTTACCCTTGGGAAAATAAAAAAAGGTGACTAAAAGATCATGTTTGTGGAAAAAATACGAATTTTTTATTTTCACGCCCGGGCGTTATAAACTTCTGTGATGCACTGGGGGGTTCAAAGTGCTCACCACACATCTAGATAAGTTCCTTGGGGGGTCTAGTTTACAAAATGGTGTCATTTGTGGGGGGTTTCCACTGTTTTGGTACATCAGGGGTTTTCCAATCGCGACATGGTGTCCGATCTCAATTCCAGCCAAAAACGTCAAATGGCGCTGCTTCCCTTCCGAGCTCTGCCATGCGCCCAAATAGTGGTTTACCCCCACATGTGGGGTATCAGCGTACTCAGAACAAATTGCACACTAACTTTTAGGGTGCTGTTACCCTTGGAAAAATAAGAATTGAGGGTGAAAAGATCATTTTTGTGGAAAAAATATGATTTTTTTTAATTGTACGGCTTTATGTTATAAACTTCTGTGAAGCCCTTGGGGGTTCAAAGTTCTCACCACACATCTAGATAAGTTCCTTAGGGGGTCTAGTTTCCAAAATGGTGTCATTTGTGGGGGGTTTCCACTGTTTTGGTACATCAGGGATTTTCCAATCGCGACATGATGTCCGATCTCAATTCCAGCCAAAAACGTCAAATGGCGCTGCTTCCCTTCCTAGCTCTGCCATGTGCCCAAATAGTGGTTTGCCCCCACATGTGGGGTATCAGCGTACTCAGGACAAATTGCACAATAACTTTTAGGGTGCTGTTACCCTTGAAAAAATAAGAATTGAGGGTGAAAAGATCATTTTTGTGGAAGAAATATGATTTTTTAATTGTACGGCTTTATGTTATAAACTTCTGTGAAGCCCTTGGGGGTTCAAAGTTCTCACCACACATCTAGATAAGTTCCTTAGGGGGTCTAGTTTCCAAAATGGTGTCATTTGTGGGGGGTTTCCACTGTTTAGGTACATCAGGGGTTTTCCAATCGCGACATGGTGACCGATCTCAATTCCAGCCAAAAACGTCAAATGGCGCTGCTTCCCTTCCGAGCTCTGCCATGCGCCCAAATAGTGGTTTACCCCCACATGTGGGGTATCAGCGTACTCAGAACAAATTGCACAATAACTTTTAGGGTGCTGTTACCCTTGGAAAAATAAGAATTGAGGGTGAAAAGATCATTTTTGTGGAAAAAATATGATTTTTTAATTGTACCGCTGTACGTTATAAACTTCTGTAAAGCCCTTGTGGGTTCAAAGTTCTCACCACATATCTAGATAAGTTCCTTGGGGGGTCTAGTTTCCAAAATGGGGTCACTTGTAGGGGGTTTCCACTGTTTAGGTACATCAGGGACTCTCCAAACGTGACATGGCGTCCGATCTGAATTCCAGCCAATTTTGCATTGAAAAAGTCAAACGGCGCTCCTTCCATTCTGAGCTCTGCCATGCGCCGAAACAGTCGTTCCCCCCCACAAATCGGGTATCAGCGTACTCAGGACAAATTGCACAATAACTTTTGCAGTCCAATTTCTCCTGTTACCCTTGGTAAAATAAAAAAAATTGAACCTGAAGTATTTTTTTGTGAAAAAAAGTTAGATGTTCATTTTTTTTTTTAAATATTCAAAAAAATTCCTGTGACGCATCTAAAGGGTTAATAAACTTCTTGAATGTGGTTTTGAGCACCTTAAGGGGTGCAGTTTTTAGAATGGTGTTACTTTTGGGTATTTTCTATCCTATAGACCCCTCAAAGTGGCTTCAAATGTGATGTGGTCCTAAAAATAAAATGGTGTTGTAAAAATGAGAAATCGCTGGTCAACTTTTAACCCTTATAACTTCCTAACAAAGAAAAATTTTGGTTCCAAAATTGTGCTGATGTAAAGTAATCATGTGGGAAATGTTAGTTATCAAGTTTTTTGTGTGCCGTATCTCTGTGATTTAAAGGCATAAAAATTCAAAGTTGGAAAATTGCGAAATTTTCAAAATTTTTGCCAAATTTCCGTTTTTTTCACAAATAAACGCAAGTTATTTGAACGAAATTTTACCACTAACATGAAGTACAATATGTCACGAGCAAACAATGTCAGAATCACCAGGATCCATGGAAGCGTTCCAGAGTTATGACCTCATAAAGGTACAGTGGTCAGAATTGTAAAAATTGGCCCGGTCATGAACGTGCAAACCACCCTTGGGGGTGAAGGGGTTAAATCATTTCTGTTGTAAATTACCTCCTCTAGGAGGTTTGTAACCCTTTTCAATTCCACAAAATCTAAAACTACTTAAATTGCCTTTGTGCACATTGTAAAAATGTCTTGACACAGCTGAGGCGGACAGGGCTTGAGAATTTCCAGCGTCTGATAAATGTCTCCTGATCCGCACCTTCAGCGGACAAGTAGTGCAGCCGACATACTGAACTTTGCATGCGGTACATTCTATAAGATACACCACATTCTCAGTGTTGCAATTAATGTAATCATGTATGTCAAATTGCTTTTGATTATATGAAGACAAAAATGTGTTTGTTTTAGAAACATAATTGCATGTTTTGCAACGGTTGGCTCCACATCTAAAGAATCCTGTGGCGTCCAACCAAGTAGCTCTATTAGTATCCCGAGGAGAGCTGAGGAATAAACTTGGAGACAGGATCGAACCCAGGGTAGGAGCTCGTTTTGCTACAAACTTGATGTCACTATGCGTTAATATTTGTTTCAATCTGTCATCTTGTTTTAGCATTGGTAAATGTTTTTTAATGATATCTACAATTTGTCCATATTGCAAGCTTTAAGGAGTACTGAATACTACATTATTATTATAGTTCTTTTTATTTTTATGTGAATTATTCTGAATAAATCTAGCTTTTTTGGTTGTTAATAAATTTTTACGATCTGTCTGTAGAATTCTTTCACGTGCATTATCTAAATTCCATTTAGGATATCCGCTTTGTGAAAGTCGCTCACAGGTTTTCTCTGTTTCTGCCAAAAATGCATCATTTTCAGAACAATTGCGTCTTATCCTAATAAGCTCACCATATGGAATATTTTTTAAGACATGTTTTGGATGGCAAGAGTTGGCCCTAAGAATAGAATTACTTGAAGTTGGCTTTCTATAGGGAGTGATCTCAACGGTATGCTTAGATACATTACCTCTGAGATTCAGATCCAAAAGATTAGTATTTTTTTTCTGAAAAGAATAAGTAAATTTCAGATGATATTCATTGTCATTGATATAATCTACGAATTTTTCAGCCTCCTTTTGTGTGCCTCTCCATATTAAGATCAGATCGTCTATGTAACGACCGTACCAAACAATATGTTTGCATATATCATTATTATCGTCATAAATATGACTTTCTTCCCATTTGAGCATAACAATGTTGGCTAAGGAAGGCGAAAATTTCACGCCCATAATGACGCCTTTCAGCTGTTTGAAAAATCTATTATCAAAACTAAAATAATTATGGTTTAACAAAAAATCCACGGCAGATATCAAAAAAATGTTATGTCATTACTGTAGGTAGAATATGTGTCCAGATAATATGTCAAACTAGATAATGCCACAGAGTGATGGATTGATGGATATAGACTCACTACATCGCATGTTAACCATGCATATTCCTCCTTCCAATGGAAATGATCAAAAACTGCAGTTACATATTTGGAATCACGTATGTAGCTAGGTGTGTTTTGCACCAAAGGTTGCAGGTAATGGTCCACCCAAGATCCCAATCTTTCCCCTATGGAACCATTACCTGCAACTATTGGTCTCATAGCGGGAGGGAATACATCTTTATGAATTTATGAATGATAGATTGGAGTGACAGGATGATCATTTTTCAAAAATTCGGCCAATCTGTCATCCAAAACATTCATATGAACACCTTCCAGCAACAAATTATGAAGCAATGAATTATACTCATCAGTAGGATTAGAACTTAGTTCAAGATAGGTGTCCTTATTTTCCAAATCTACCAAATTCAGTTTTTTGTACAATCCAGCATCTAAAAGCACTATGCTACCACCTTTGTCTGACTGCCTTACTATGAGATCCTGATTATTATGCAAGTCTTTAAGTGCTTTTTTCTCCCTTTTAGTTAAATTATAATATTTATTTTTAGATTCCATATTAAATTTATTAAGGTCAACTAATTCCTGTTCAATTAAATCCTGAAATTGGTCTAAGACCGCTGGTCTGGATTTTAATGGATAAAAAAGTGCAGTCCCATTTCCGATGACACACAGAATGGAGAAATGTTGTTCTCCACCTGTTCCTCACTGTGCTCCAATTCTATCATTCAGATCACACTATGCTGACACTCTGAGAAAACTCGGATGGACCTGATTCTCTCAGATAATAGAATCTATGGTTGTGTAACTCTGGCCTAACTGTTGAACACTGACCTATATATCGCTCCTAAAAAAGGGGAGAAGCCAGCGCTGCCTATGGTGAGAACGCAATACATAAAGTGCATATGCACATATTGATTTCTAACTGTACTTTAAAATGAGACATTTACCAAACAATTGATCAATTCTTTGAGCCACCCTGCCACGCCAAGGCATTCTTATATGGGGGAAGTCCTACTCTATGTTTTTTATATTCGCTGTGCCATTACGGCCTCCTAAATGTATTAAAAGCAAGATTATATTAAATGCAAAATGTACCTGAAGCGTTTCTGAATCACTCCCATGGTGCCAGAAAGGGTGAGCACAGATAAAGGCTGACCAGGTCCAGACATGGACATTTCAGATCTAACCTTCACACTGCCTGACCAGCACCACAGATGAAGGGTGATACAGGCCCAGACACAGGTGCACAATCAAATAGAGCCTGCGGCAGGGCAGGGCTGCTGTATGTGTGTACAGCAGCCTAGATCAATCACAATAAAGACAGAAAGAATGGCGTGCATAACCCAGCGCGCACGGCAAACAGTGGTCAGCCACAAACCAACATCCAATAAAAAAGGGGAGAAGCCAGCGCTGCCTATGGTCAGAACGCAATGCATAAAGTGCATATGCACATATTGATTTCTAACTGTACTTTAAAATGAGACATTTAGCAAACAATTGATCAATTCTTTGAGCCACCCCGCCATGCCAACATGCCAAGGCATTCTCATATGGGGCAGTCCATTCTATCTGTCTTTATTGTGATTGATCTAGGCTGCTGTACACACAGCAGCCCTGCCCTGCCCCAGGTTCTATTTGATTATGCACCTGTGTCTGGGCCTGTTTCACCCTTCATCTGTGGTTGCTGGTCTGGCAGTGTGGAGGTCAGATATGGAATGTCCATGTCCGGACCTGGTCGGCCATTATCTGCGCTTGCCTTTCTGGTGCCATGGCAGTGATTCAGAAATGCTTCGGGTACGTTTGCATTTTATACAGTCTTGTTTTTAATACATTTAGGAGGCCGTAATGGCACAGCGAATATAAAAAACGTAGAGTAGGACTGCCCCATATGAGAATGCCTTGGGGTGGCTCAAAGAATTGATCAAGTACAGTTAGAAATCATTATGTGCATATGAACTTTATGTATAGCGTTCTGACCATAGGTAGCGCTGGCCTCCCCCCCTTTTTTTATTATATATCGCTACTGGTTGCACTCCGAAAAAGCTGCTATCAGGTTCTCTTTAAGGGTTGTTGATATCATAAACTTTGTACCAAGACCCAAATATATTATATATTATATTAGTGCTGCCTTCATATAGTTGTGCTCCTGGCCATCAGTTGTCCACAGCAATGCGGCTCGACCCCATTCACTTGCATAGAGTTCTGCTGCAGTTTTCTGGACAGTCATGCATTCTCTATAGGCAAAAAGCAGTGGGATGGCTAATGCTGGAGATCTTTTATCATTGCTTTACATAGGCACAGACAGGATGCGCTCTTTTGGCATTCAAGATAATTATGTGAAAGTGCACAGTCCACTAGCATACGTCCATAAGTTCCACCTCATATTACCCAAATTAACACTAGCCATCATGCTAACAAACAGTATTTACCATATTTTCCCAATGAATGCCTGCTATATTACCCCACACATAGACTCAGGGCCGGACTGGTCATCTGGCAATTCTGGTAAATGTCAGAAGGGCCTGTCTGGTCGTGGGCTGCCTTGTCTGCTATGTTGTTAGAAGAATCGGTGTTCTCAAGACACCCCTAGTGTTAAAAGTTGTGATGGAGCACAAAGTCGCTGACTTCGTCACTTACCCCAGCAGGCTATGTGTATCATTACTTAGAAATAAATGTCTTGTAGTAAATCTTTCTTTCCTCCATCCAGGGTAATATTAGTAGTAATATATCCCATCTGGTGCATGGGGACGGGGACATGATGAGCCTGTATGATTTCAAATGCCAGGGCTGAATTTCAGCCCCAGTCCGTACCTGCATAGACTCATAGAATGGTAGAGTTGGAAGGGACCTCCTGGGTCATCGTGTCCAACCCCCCTGCTCAGTGTAGGATTCACTAAATCATCCCAGACAGATGTCTGTCCAGCCTCTGAAGACTTCCATTGAAGGAGAACTCACCACCTCTCGAGGCAGCCTGTTCCATTCATTGATTACCTTCACTGTCAAACAGTTTTATAGCCTTATACATACAGTAAAAGCCTTAGCGCCTTCATTGGCATGAACCACAATGCCCACCATTAATGTCCCAAGCAGCTGCTCCTAAAACGCAGAAAATTACACGTCAAGCAGTCACCAAAGAGCACTCAACATTACACTCCACCATTAACTTCAAAAGCAAATAGAGCGACCATTAATTCTCCATGTCAGCTACACATCTGACCAAGCCGAGTGCTTCCTGATGTGTTACTCCTTTGGAAAGGGGCTAGTCCTCTACACAGGTGCCTGGTCCTAGATCTGTCCACGTGGCACCTTTCTAGGATGTCACCTTTTCAACTAGTCCGTTCATCAAAGTTTTTGTTCTGCAGCCAAAGTGATTTTTGTTTTCAGGAGCAACACCATTCATGAAGCTACAGTCATATATTTTCTTGCCCTTGATTGCAGTCTTTATGGACAATCTTCAAGCAGTCTGCAGAAACAAGGTCAGCTGTTATGATTGGGTCACCGAGGAGGAGAGCAAGCCCAAGCTAAGCCATAGAAAACCAGAGAGGTTGGAAACTAAGTGGATTGCAGACCCCTGAACCTATCCACACAACTAGCAGTAGCCGTGGAGCGTGCCTACGATGATCCTAGACGCATCGGCACAGCAAGAGAGCTAACTAAGCCTAAAGCAAGAAAGGAGAAAGCTAAACTGCCCCAGAGCAGACCCCAAAGGAATAGATAGCCCCCAAACATATACTGTCGGTGAGACAAGATGACAACACAAACGCAGGTAGGAAAATAGACTGAGCATACGATGGGGCCCACACTGACTAGACAGGACAGGAAAGGAAAGACACTGTCTGCAATCACGCAAAAAACCCTGCAAAAAAGCCCAACACGTCTGATGCAAAAAATACTGAAGTCGCACGACTTTGCCCACTCTATCAGCACTCTGGTATATTCTGAAAGCAGAGCAAAAAGAGGCCAAGCTAATAAGGGACAAAAACAAACTGGCACAAGCGGTAAAATTATTATTATTATTATTTATTTATATAGCACCATTGGTTCCATGGTGCTGTTCATGAGAAGGGGTTACATACAGATTACAGATATCACTTACAGCAAACTAACAATCACAGACTGATATAGAGGGGAGAGAGGACCCTGCCCTTATGGGCTTACATGCTACAAGATGGTGGGGAAGGAGACAGTAGGTTGGGGGGTTACAGCAGTTCCAGTGATGGTGAGGCAGTAGCTCTCTGAGGCAGCGGGGATCACTGCCGGCTGTAGGCTTTCCTGAAGAGGTGGGTTTTCAGGTTCCGTCTGAAGGATCCGAGTGTGGTTGATAACCGGACGTGTTGGGGCAGGGAATTCCAGAGGATGGGGGCTATTCGGGAGAAGTCTTGGAGGCGGTTGGGTGAGGAGCGAATAAGTGTAGAGGAGAGAAGGAGGTCTTGGGAGGACCGGAGATTCCTTGAGGGAAGGTATCTGGAGATTAGTTCAGAGATGTATGGAGGAGACAGGTTGTAGATGGCCTTGTAGGTCAGTATTAGTAATTTGAACTGGATACGCTGAGGGAATGGGAGCCAGTGAAGAGATTTGCAGAGGGGAGAAGCGGAGGAGGAGCGAGGAGAGAGATGAATTAGTCGGGCGGCAGAGTTAAGGATGGACTGGAGAGGTGCGAGGGTGTTAGCAGGGAGACCACAGAAAAGGATGTTGCAGTAGTCGAGGCGGGAGATGATGAGGGCATGCACAAGCATTTTAGTAGATTGAGGGTTGAGGAAAGGACGGATTCTGGAAATATTTTTGAGCTGGAGGCGACAGGAGGTAGAAAGAGCTTGGATGTGCGGTTTGAAGGACAGGGCAGAGTCAAAGGTTACTCCGAGGCAGCGGACTTCTGGTACTGGGAAAAGCGTGATGTCATTAAGTCATTAATTGTTATAGCTAGGTCGGGTAAGGAAGATCTGTGAGATGGAGGAAAGATGATGAGTTCAGATTTGTCTACATTGAGTTTGAGGAAGCGAGAGGAGAAGAAGGAGGATATGGCTGATAGACACTCTGGGATTCTGGAGAGCAGAGAGGTGACATCTGGGCCAGAGAGGTAGATCTGAGTGTCATCAGCATAAAGGTGGTAGTGGAATCTGTGGGACTTTGAGTTGCCCCAGACCAAGTGTATAGATTGAGAAGAGTAGGGTTCCTAAAACAGAGCCTTGGGGGACTCCAACAGAGAGAGGGTGGGATGAGGAGGTGGTGTGGGAGTGGGAGACGCTGAATGTGCAGTTGGAAAGGTGTGAGGAGATCCAGGATAGGGCAAGGCCTTTGATGCCGAAGGAGGAGAGGATCTGTAGTAGGAGGCAGTGGTCAACTGTGTCAAATGCAGAGGACAGGTCTAGAATCAGGAGTATAGAGTATTGTCCATTTGATTTGGCTGTTTGGTCAGGGCTGTCTCAGTGGAGTGATGGGGGCGGAAACCAGGTTGTAGATTGTCAAAGAGCAAGTTAGATGATAGGTGGGAGGAAAGTTCAGCGTGGACGTGCTGTTCCAGGAGTTTGGAAGCGAATGGAAGCAATGATATTGGGCGATAGCTGGACATAGCGGTTGGGTCGAGGGTTGGCTTTTTAAGGATAGGCGTGATTGTGGCATGCTTGAAAGCAGAAGGGAAGGTACCGGACGTTAGTGATAGGTTGAAGAGGTGGGTTAGGGATGGGATAAGTGTGGTGGTGAGGTTGGGGAGGAGGTGGGATGGGATGGGGTCAAGTGCACAGGTTGTGAGGTGCGATTTGGAGAATAGGCGATTAAGCTCCCCTTCAGTGATGTTGGAGAGTGAGGTTATCGGGTTTGGGCATTGGTCTGGTATACAAAGGGGTTGTGGTGGTTGAGTCATGAAGACTTGCCTTGTTTGGTCAATCTTGTTTTTGAAGTGTGTGGCAAAGTCCTCGGCAGAGATGAGGGAGGTTGGAGGAGGCAGTGGTGGGCGGAGGAGGGAGTTCAAAGTTTTGAATAACTGGGTTGTAAGATAGGGAAGATACGAGGGTTGTGAAGTAGGCCTGTTTAGCAGAGGTGAGGGCAGATTTGAAATCGAGTGTTGCCTGTTTGAATGTGGTGAAGTCATCTTGCGAATTTGTTTTCTTCCAGCGCCGCTCTGCAATCCTGGACACTTGCCGGAGCTTTTTAGTGGTGATATTGTGCCAGGGTTGTCTGTTGATACGTCGCATTCTGCCATGATCGAGAGGGGCAACCGTGTCAATAGCTGATGCGAGAGTGGCATTGTAGAAAGCAGTGGCACAGTCTGTGTCATGGAGTGAGGATATTGTTGCCAGTGATAAAATAGAGTCAGAGAGCGCGTGGGTGTCTGTGTGCAAGCTTTCTGTGGGAGTGTGCGTGTTGCTGGACATGGGTGCCAGGTGAGGAGGACAGGGATGAGAAAGTGAGTAGATGATGGTCAGATAGAGGGAGAGGGGAGTTGGTGAAGTTAGAAAGAGAGCAGAGACGGGTGAAGAACCAGGTCTATTGTGTGTCCATCTGTGTGGGTGGCTGGGGCCCCAGACCAAGTGTGTAGATTGAGAAGAGTAGGGGTCCTAGAACAGAGCCTTGTGGGACTCCAACAGACAGAGGTTGGGATGAGGAGTTAGTGTGGGAGTGGGAGACGCTGAATGTGCGGTTGGAAAGGTATGAGGAGATCCAGGATAGGGCGAGGTCTTTGATGCCAAAGGAGGAGAGGATCTGTAGTAGGAGGCAGTGGTCAACTGTTTCGAAAGTAGAGGACAGGTCTAGAAGTAGGAGTATAGAGTATTGTCCGTTAGCTTTGGCTGTATGTAGGTTGTTGGTAATTTTGGTCAGGGCTGTCTCAGTGGAATGATGGGGGCGGAAGCCAGATTGAAGATTGTCAAAGAGCAAGTTAGATGAGTGGTGGGAGGAAAGTTCAGTGTGGACATGCTGCTCCAGGAGTTTAGAAGCGAATGGGAGCAGCAATATTGGGCGATAGCTGGACTTGGCTGTTGGCTCAAGGGTTGGCTTTTTAAGGATAGGTGTGATTGTGGCATGTTTGAAAGCAGAAGGGAAGGTACCAGAAGTTAGTGATAAGTTGAAGAGGTGGGTTAGGGATGGGATAAGTGTGGTGGTGAGGTTGGGGAGGAGGTGAGATGGGATGGGGTCAAGTGCACAGGTTGTGAGGTGCGATTTGGAGAAGAGGCGATTAAGCTCCTCTTCAGTGATGTTGGAGAGAGAGGTTATGGGGTTTGGGCATTGGTCTGGTATACAAAGGGGTTGAGGTGGTTGGACAATAAAGACTGGTCGTGTTTGGTCTATCTTGTTTTTGAAGTGTGCGGCAAAGTCCTCGGCGGAGATTAGGGAAGTTGGAGGTGACAGTGGTGGGCGGAGGAGGGAGTTAAAAGTATTGAACAACTGTTTGGGGTTATGGGATAAGCAAGATACAAGGGATGTAAAGAAGGCCTGTTTAGCAGAGGTGAGAGCTGATTTGAATTTAAGTGTTGCTTCTTTGAGTGCAGTGAAGTCGTCTTGCAAATGTGTTTTCTTCCAGCGCTGTTCTGCAATTCTGGATGCTTGCCGAAGCTTTTTAGTGGTGTTATTGTGCCAGGGTTGTCTATTGGTTCGTCGCACTCTGTTATGTATGACAGGTACGACTGAGTCGATGGCTGATGCAAGAGTGGCATTGTAGAAACTAGTGGCAGTGGCAGTGTCGTGGAGTGAAGCTATGGAGGACAGTGGTAGAATAGAGTCAGAGAGTGTGCGAGTGTCTAGATGTGCGAGGTTTCTGTGGGGGGTGCGCGTGCTGCTGGACGTGGGTGACAGGTGAGGAGGACAGGGATGAGAAAGTGAGCAGATGGTGGTCAGATAAAGGGAGAGGGGAGGTGGTGAAGTTAGAAAGAGAGCAGAGGCAGGTGAAGACCAGGTCTAATGTATGTCCATCTGTGTGGGTGGCTGAGGAGGACCACTGAGTAAGTCCAAAGGATGAAGTAAGGGAGAGGAGTTTAGAGGCTGCCGACTGGTGGGTGTCAATGGGGATGTTGAAGTCACCCATGATGATGGTGGGAATGTCAGCAGAGAGAAAGTGAAGGAGCCAGGTTGAGAATTGGTCAATAAAGGAAGTGGTTGGGCCTGGAGGTCAGTATATGACGGCCACTTGGAGGATGAAGGGAGAATAGATGCGGACAGAGTCGACTTCAAAAGAGGGGAGGACAAGGGAGGGAAGAGGTGGGATTGGGCTGAAGGTGCAGTTGGAAAAAAGGAGAAGGCCCACTCCTCCACCATGTCTGTTGCCAGGGCGAGGACTGTGGGTAAAGTGGAGGCCACCGTAACATAGCGCAGCAGCGGAGGCGGTGTCGGAGGGTGTCAGCCATGTTTCGGTGAGGCCATGGAAGGAAAAGTTACGAGAGGTAAAGAGGTCATGAATCACATGGAGCTTATTGCAGACGGAGCGGGGCAACATATGGATGATGATTCAGCACAGCCCCCGCCGGAGCTGGCTGACCCACACAAAACTGAAATAGACAAAACCAGATCAAATGTGAACAGAATAGCAAAAGAACACTTAGCTGAGCATGCAGGGACTGAGCTGGAAACTAAGACCTCAGGAGGCAGGAAAAAATCACCAGCAGGGATAGAGGGAGTCGGCTGTCTTAAATCCAGTCTGAAACCCCAGATCTCCAATCGTCGTCCTCATTATCAGGTGGCAAGCCTCTGTTAATCAGATCAGCTCCATTACCTCCAGTAACCACCAGAGGGAACCCAGAAAGAGAACTCACAACCCCTCTGTCAATTTGACCAGCTCCACTACCTTCAGTAGTAACCAGAGGTAGGCCAGAAAGCGAATTCACAACAGTCAGCTTAAGGAATGCTTTTTCAGAAATTAATAGATCAGACGCTAGGGCTGAAAATCTGTATGCAAGTCACCAGCCTGCAGCCTACCAGTGAATTACGGGTCAGCTTTTCTTTCCCACTGTCTAATAAATTAATGGCTACGGACTAATAACCTGTTTGCACCTTAGAGCCTAAGTACTAATTGAACACTACCAGGCTCTGATATCAATTCTGCATGCACGGGGTCAATTTAAAGGGAACATGTCTATAGTTTTAATAAGCCCCGAATCATGGGCAGCATGAAATGCCTTGATTACAGAATGCTATGTTTTACTCTGAAACACTATGGCATTTTAAGAAAACGTAGTTTTAGAGATAGGCAGTGGTTCAGTGGGAAGAGTCCATAAAGTGCTATAAAGGGAGAGACCTGTCAGTCCCACTGACCTCGGGCGGGAGAAGCTCAATGCCAAAAGGTAGAGAACTGTCAGTCCCACCGAGCTGGGTCAGGAGAAGCCCGATGCCAAAAGGGAGAGACCTGTCAGTTCCACTGAGCTCGGTAGGGAAAAGCTCGATGCCAAAAAGGAGAGAACAGTCAGTCCCACTGAGCTCTGTCGGGAAAAGCTCGATGCCAAAAAGGAGAGAACTGTCAGTCCCACTGAGCTCTGTCAGGAGAAGCTCGATGCTAAAAGGGAGAGACCTGTCAGTCCAACGAGCTCAGATGGGAGAATCTCGATGCCGAAAGGAAGAGACCTGTGAGTCCAGGCTCGGACTGGCCCACAGGGTAACAGGGGGATCCCCCGGTGGGCCCCTGTGCAAATCTGGGCCCCCAACCCCACTATATGGTTAGTATTTAGTATAATTGACTTGATTTAATCTGTACAGAAAAAAGCAGCATCTCATCATTCATTAACCAAACTACCTAGCTTATATGTTAGGAACGGCGGAACGCACTAAATAAAATAAATAATAAAGTGTGTTCGCCGCTCGGGGTCCACCGTGCAGAAGGTGTTATAACTGTTGCTGAGTAATGGCAGACGTGCTATATGGTGGTATAATGTGCACAGGGTTAAACGTCACCCATGTGCGCAGGGCAATCACTGTTTAATCACAGAGATGCCAGTAGGGGTAAACACAAAAATTGTGAGCCTGTTAGCATCACAGGTCTCAGATATATGCACACACGGTATCAGGTCACAGGTGCAGGACCAAAGGCAGAGGAGCTGCATCCGTCTAGACCTACCGTGTGTGCGGCGTCGCTATTGCGGGCGCCAAAGAGAGCTGCAACTGCAGCGCGGCGAAGAACACTGCCGCGAGACGAAAGTGCCGTGTGGAGTAGCCCCATCGGCCGCTAGTGTAGAGGCGCGGTGTGCACAGTGTAAGGCTTGCCACTGACTGGCGCTGACTGCTGAACTAATTCCCTATCTACATGAGTAATATCAGAGGGAAGGGGTTTCAAATGAGTCAGTCACCAGAGTCATACATCCGTCACCATTCACACATCTAGCAAGTAATGTCTATACTAGCGCATGGCCGAACGGCCATGCGGTCCTTTTATAGCCGTGCGCTGCCGGGACCTTCCAGATCTCTGAGATGGACCAATCAGATCAGGGGAAGGACCTGAGCACGTGACTCCCGAGGGCCAATGGGAGATCGTCTCATGAGCATGCTCAGTGGAGCGGCAGCGGGACTTAGCCTCAGAAATGACTTGCTGCAAAGCAGTATGTGAGGCTCTGGACTCCTGCTGTGTAGCTACAGGAATCCGACGCCTAATATTATTATTATTTAGAGATATAGGTACAATTATGAATGAGGGGAGTGTAATATTTGTATGCAGGTGAAAAGTGGGCCCCTAAAGTCAATGTTACTGGTGGGCCCTTGGCATCCCAGTCCAAAGCTGTGTGAGTCTTACCGAATTTGGACATGAGCAGCTCAGTGCCAAAAGGGAGAGACACGTCAGTCCTACAGAGCTCCGTCGGGAGAAGCTTGATAATAAAACGATCTTGTTTCTTTGACACCACAGTTGTATCTCTGACCACTGACAGGACATAATGCTGACAGATTTATGGCCAGCATAAACTGTTGGTCTCCAATTTAAGAAACATTAACAAAGCACCTAACAGTTAGTCAGGATACAAGCATTTAGCACTTGGTATTTCCAGAATAAAAAGCTATACCCTATCCTAACTTACTGATTGCTGGGGTCCTGACTGCTGGGACCCTTAGTGATCCCAAGAACCTGACTTTTCAGAAACCAATCTTGAATGGAGCACAGAGGTACACATACTCGACCTCTGCTCCATTCTTTGTCTATGGGACTGCCAGAGAAAGCTGAGTGCAACTGTTTGCTAATTCCAGAAGTCACATAGACAATAGATGGAGTGGAATTCATGCATGAGTGCCTCCGCTCCATTCAAGACTGGGTTGTGCAGAGCTTTTGTACCCTCAGAATTCATTGTTATAAAGATTGCATAAAAAATTACAATAAAATCACGTAAAATCAAGGACATCTCAAGAAAGTGCAGACTTCCAATGTACGGAAATGTATATGAGATAAGAAATAATTATAGTGGGGTAACCAGGGGAAAAATAAGACCATGCTGCTCGTATCAACTCCATATTGTGCACTAGTTTCTATACATCCAGGTAAAAACTAACATACAGACTCACTATTCCTTATGTTTATTCAATGGAAATAGGTTGATTAGTACTGTATGAGGTGCAGAAACCGTGATACTACAGGGAGAGTGGTTGAGTAGAGCAGAGCTTTATGTCATATACTAATTGCGGTCAAATGATTGACACATAGGAATAATTGATTGCATTAGCACTTATTATTTATAATTTTTTTTATGTCATATACATTTCCATATATTGAAAGTCACATAAAATTACGATCAGATGGTCTATACTTTCTTGTGATGTCCTTGTTTTTTTACATGATTTTATTGTAGTTTTTTAATGTAATCTGTAAACTTTTATAATCATAGATCTCTTCTCAGTCTGTGATATTGCTGTCAGAGATTTTCGAATACCCATGGCCGACTGTCTACGATTTGCATTACAAATTTATCGGCAAGTATTTTCTATTTTCAGAATTTCTCGATCATTGGGACCAATGAATGCAGCAAATCATACAGTACTGACCACTTTCTTCATTATTAAGGGCATTTCTGATGTCCCGACGCTTCAGGTGCCAATCTTCCTCTTGGTCCTTCTTATTTATCTTATTACCGTTGGTGGTAATATGACCATCCTACACCTGGTGTGTGCAGACCTTCAGCTCCATACCCCCATGTACTTCTTCTTGTGCAACCTGTCCATCTTGGACATATCTTCCAGCACGGTCACTCTTCATAAGATCCTCGTTAGCTTTTTATCTGGTGACAAGACCGTTTCTGTCCTGTCATGTTTGGTTCAGATGTTCATCTTCACATCTCTAGTGTGCAATGAATTACTGATACTCACAGCCATGAGTTACGATCGCTACGTCGCCATCTGTAACCCGCTGCGCTATTCCACAGTCATGAACCGAAGCGTCTGCTCTATGCTGGCCATTGTCTGTTGGGTTTTGGGCTTTGTGGAATCTCTACCTCACGTTGTTCTAATATCCAGATTCACTTGTTATAATTCTAATGAAATAAACCACTTCTTCTGTGACATTGTCCCTCTAGTGAAACTTTCCTGTAACGATACATCCCTCTCTGACTTTTTGATGTTCATCTGCGGACTCTTCCTTTCCACCTTCCCCTTTGTCCTCACATTTATCCCTTACATCTTCATTATCCGTACCATAGTGAGCATCAGCTCAACTGTAGGGAAGCACAAGGCTTTCTACACGTGTTCTTCACACCTCACCGTGGTCATACTTCTGTACTTGACACTTGTCTGCCAGTATCTTAGACCGGCTTCAACGGACACTTTGGAATCCAACAAGCTTTTCTCCTTGTTCAACACAGCTGCCGTCCCCATGTTGAACCCACTGATCTACAGCCTGAAAAACCAAGATGTCAAATCCGCACTGAAACGTAGATGGGTACGAATGACCATATAACTGGATGATGACGACGATGAAGAGCAGGAAAGGTAGACAATGTATGTCTACATCTCTGTATGTTCTGCTGATATGGAAAAGACTAGCAATGCACAGAGTAAAAACACATAAATCAGGCTCTGGATCAGTAGCCAGATGAGAACTTGTTTTATTCCCAAAATTGTATATTATAGGGCATCATTTTCAACATAGAATGTATAACTTTTGTTTTATCTATTTTTTGCACCATAAAAAAAAAAGTTTTATAAAGGCTTGTTGCATAGTCTTAAAAAAGTTATTCATAACCTGTGAATGTTTCCACATTTTTTTACGTTACACACACAAACTTAAAGGTATTTTACTGGAAGTTAAATTTCTACCAACACTAACCCGCAACTATTTGTGAAGTATAAAGGAAATGATACATAAATCTGATAATAATAACATGCATTTAGTCAATATTTTGTAGGACCACCTTTCACTGCAATTACCAATGTAAGTTTTCTGGAGTATGTCTCTACCAGCTTCGCACATCTACAGTAAAGGCTGCCAATTTTGCCCAATCTTTTATGCAAACTAGATCTAGTTCAGTGACATTGGATGGATGTCATGTAGGGGACAAAGCTAACACGTGGAAGTAGATGCTCTGGTCAGATGAGACCAAAGTAGAACTTTTGTGACTAAATGCAAAACGCTATATGTTACGAAAAACACCGTCCCCACTGTGAAACGTGGTGACAGCATCATGCTGTGGGGAGGCTTTTCTTCAGCAGGGACAGGGAATCTGGTCAGAGTTGATGTGAAGATGGATAGAGCTAAATACAGGGAAATCCTTCAGGACAACCTGTTAGTGGCTGCAAAAACCTTGAGACAGAGGCGTAGGTTCACCTTCTAGCAGAACAAGGACCCTAAACATCCTGCCAGAAATACAATGTCATGATCCAAGGTGGATCTGACAGTTTAAATGCACAAAGTGAACTTTTTTTCCTTTGGCTTGGTGCCAAAGTGGGTTGATTGCCCCCGGTGGCCATTAGAATTATTACACGTGGTGTCGTTCATTCTAAGTTGCCCCGGTGGTGGTGAGCAGTAGTGCACTTTAGTTTCTTTGGTTTAATGTGCACTTAATTACAAATCAGGTGTTAGGCTCTATAAAAGGGAGCCAGGTATGTTCAATCACTGTTGGTGATATTGTGTGTTAGTCATTCACAAGGAAGTCTGGGTGAATGAAGGAGCTGAACATGAGTCCTGCGCAGCCCAGCCAGAGGGGACGAGTGGCAGCTAGATGGTCTGCAAGAAGGGCTGGCATGGCGTGGTGGAGTCACAGTTTATGGTGTTGGCAGGGAGTGCTTGCATGGCTTGGTGGAGTGACGACTATGGAGAGTTGCACTCAGCATGCGGGACTTGGTTGCTGAGAGCTGGACTCAAGCATGCTTGACTTTTTGAGCAGGAGCTGAACTCATCTTTGGGACTCTGTTACTGGACTTCTGCAATTGGTGGTGGACTCTGCTCCAAGGCTGTACTATGGTGAAGGATCCAGTTATGGTGATGGATCCGGGTGGAGAAGATGCTCACAGGTGGTGGGCTCTGTTGCTAGGAGCGTACGCAACAGAGCAAAGCTAAGTGGTGTTTTCCCTGTTTTGTCATCTTTCCTCATGTGTGTTTTAGTGCAGTGGTGGGATTAGTTTCCGCACCGACCAATTCCCTAGTGAGGGTTTAGGTCAGGACGAGCTAGGGTTTTTAGGTTCCTGTTGCGCGCCCGGTGCGGAACCGGCAAAGGGAACGTTAGGAGTGCAGGGACGCTGGCTCAGGGGAGCTCAGGAGGTCTCCACTTGCCTATTCCCTATCGCAGGACCCACCATTGTTAATGTTTCCCAGGTTTCCCTTATTGTTTAAATTTGCCTTACTGGAGGCGGGGTTTCCAGACTTGTATATACGTGTAATGTCTAAATTCGCCAGTTGGAGGCGGTGTATCCAGCTGCACGTGTTTATTATTTAAATTCGCCCCACTGGAGGTGGTGTATCCAGGGTCACGTGCGTCACATGGGTTCGCCTTGCGATAGTCGCTGCGTCCAGACACACACGTGACCGTGACATACAATGGATGATTTAGAGCAAATCAAATTCATACGTGTGAATGGCTCATTCACAGTTCAGACCTAAATACCATTGAGAATCTGTGGCAAGACTTGAAATTTGCTGTTCACAGACACTTCTATCCAATCTCATAGAGCGAGTGTGCAAAGAAGAGGCAAAAATTTCAGCCTCTTGATGTGAAAAGCTGGTAGAGACAGATCCCAAAAGACTTGCAGCAGTAATTGTAGCGAAAAATACAAATGCACGTCACAGTTTTCAGATTTATAATTTTAAAATATTTAGAAAACCATGTATCATTTCCTTTACACTTCACATTGTTTTACCACGTCAAAGTGACAGGGCGGGTACGCCCTTACTTACGCAATGCTCACTAATATACAAATTAGGCACACTGAATACAGTTATATGGTAAAACACTAATGTAACAATTTATTAAGATTACATCAGGATAATGCTAAATTATGGAATGGCAGATATAATATTACCCTGTTTTGTTAATTCATTTCATGTGAATCATACAATTAATATGAATTATAGTACATAGAGAAATAAGCATCAATACATTACCAAGTATTGTAGCATCACTTCTCCACTGAAGGGACCACAGTGTCAGCGAGAAGGAAATACTCTGGTCTTGTCATCACAGAAACCGTGCATCCACGATACCTTCTGGAAATGTCCCTACCTCGCTGACACAGGGTCCCCTTTTTATACACAACTTCCACATCCTCCCCTATCACATCTGTGCAGTATGTTTAGGCTGAATCATCGGTATCTTGCCATTGCGCAATAGGTTGTTTGTTACTGATTACAACCCAAGATTTTTTGCCACTGGCATGTCTCTTAACAATAGCACAATGCTTCAAGGTTGTTTGTTACTGTTCAAAGTTCAACATATGTTGCTTGTCACAAAGTTAACTCTTCATGATCATAGCATAACGCTCTAAGATGGTAGCATATGGGCAGCATGACTTCCATAATCACCTATTCTGAAAACTGGATACCTATCGTAACCCAGGCACACACTCATACTTGTCTCATTTGTATCACAATTGGTCCTTGATTATTGATGTCATGCATGACCATTGCTACATGAGACCATCAAAACATTTTGGTCTCCCTTGTCCCCGAGCATCATAATATTATTGAACACAAGACTTCCTTGTTGAAGCAGCATTAATATTCATTATCTGTACAGTTGTTATTTTCCCTATTGTCTTTGTAATTTTTCTCAGCACATGTGTAAGAATACACCACACAACTCTTACCCCTATATATATTAGAATACCACACAGAATTAGTTGGAAAGCTCCTTGTAGAATTCCCATCAACCACCCCCCAATTCCTTTAACCCAATTGGCAGGGTATAGAAAAGAGAAAGTTTTCAGTATCACTGTTTGACAAAGCAAATATCACAGTGGTCACTTGTGTGTATATCAGGATAATGAATCTTTGAAACACATAGCTTCAAAGACCATAGAACAATTAACCTTGTTTTACGGTATTAACATAGAGCAAACACTTTTTGGCTCAGTATCAAAGTTCAGCATCAATGATGTTACACTGTAGTATATTGCAATATATAGTGTTGAAGGAAGACTTTAAGTCCATCTAGTTCAACCCATATCCTATCCTAACCTTCCCTAACATGTTGATCCAGAGGAAGGCAAAAAAAACCCATGTGGCAACAGTAAGCTTCACATTGGGGAAAATACAATATGTAGGCTATAAGATATCCATATTTTTATTAGCACCACACACATATACTTGTTACTTTGAATTTGCTGGTAAACATAAAATCCCCAAAAATAAGTTTAAACCCTTTCCGACATCGGGCGTGATAGTACGCTGATGTCGGACTCTCCCTGTTTGGTGCGGGCATATGTCAGCTGATATATACAGCTGACATGTGCCCGCAACAGCCACGGGTGAAATCGCGATCCACCCGTGGGTGTTAACTAGTTAAATGCTGCTGTCACATGGTCGCGGGTCACCGATGGGTTGGCATGACAACCAGATGTATATCAGGTACATGGCCGATTTTGATACTATGGTCAGATTAAAATTGGTAATGCAAGTCTATGGATCCATGAAAAAAATTGGACAGCATTTGGATGCTGAGTGCAGTCCAATTTTCACCTACTGTCACATAGAAGGTGGAGGCTTTTTTTTCTCCAAGTACCAGAAAAACAGATGACACTCAAACCATGCTCTGATCAGAATAATCGGTCTGTTTTTCACGTATGTGACACCTGAAGGAGGCCTATTACGTCTGTACTCTAGTGCATTATACGTGACGTAAAGCAGACCGGCATCCTGCTAGTCCTTGCCCTTGTCTACCATGGAAAGCCACCAGGCACCCCTTGAACATAACACAAAGGCACTAATGAGCTCCCTCCCTATGTTTATCCTCTTAGCTGCCACGGTCAGCATAAAGCCCCCGTTACACACCGTGATATCGCTAGCAATATCGCTGTAACGTCACCGATTTCGTGACGTTATAGCGATATTGCTAGCGATATAGCTATGTCTGATACTTACTTCCGACCGGCTCCCCCGCTGGTCGCGCGAGAACGCCCTGGATAATTTATTGTCGAGCGCTTCCTGCTGGGCTTCCTGTGTGGACGCGGGCGGGAGGACGTCTGGATGGCCTCGTCTGACAGGTAAGTAGCGACCGCCGACCGCTGCTATGTCGCTGGTGAGATCTGCCTGTGTGGCAGCTCACTAGCGACCACTTAGCGATGCACCAGCGATCCTGACCGCGTCATATCGCTGGTGCATCGCTAAGTGTAACGGTACCCTTAGTCGTAGAATCTAAGGGGGTAAACCGTTGGTATTGGAGTTATCTCCGATTTGGGCTGTTATTGCTTTATGATATGTGTATAATGAGTTTGGAGTAGAGTCAAACACATGTAGGTAATAAATGTGCCAATCAGGACTCTTATGTTGCTGTTTAGTCAAAGCCTCAAGCCTCACTCAGACATCTGTCAAACTTGGTTCGAGTACGGACCACAATGCTTGGACCTGCCGCACAGTGCATGGATCTGTCGTATAATGCGCAGACCTGTCGTATAATGCGCGGACCTGCCGCACAGTGCGTGAACCTGTCATATAATGCATAGACCTACCACACAGTGCACGGACCTGCCAAACAGTGCACGGACCTGCCACACTGTGCACAGACCTGTCACACAGTGCACTGACATGCAGCACAGTGCATGGACCTGCCACTCAGTGCACGGACCAGCCACACAATACACGGACCAGCCACACAATGCACGGACCTGCCACACAATGCACGGACCTGCCACACAATGCACGGACCTGCCACACAATGCACGGACCTGCCACACAATGCACAGACCTTCCACACAATACACGGACCTGCTGCACAATGCACAGACCTGTCGCACAATGCGTTGACCTGTCATATAATGCATGGACCTGCCCTACAGGGCATTGACATGTTGTATAATGTGCGGACCTGCCGCACGGTGCGTGAACCTGTCATATAATGAACGGATCTGCCGCACAGTACATGGACCTGCCACACAGTTCATGGACCTGCCACACAGTTCATGGACCTGCCACACAGTTCATGGACCTGCCAAACAGTGCATGGACCTGCCCCACAGTGCACAGACCTGTCGCACAATGCGTTGACCTGTCATATAATACATGGATCTGCCCCACAGGGCATTGACATGTCGTATAATGTGCGGACCTGTTGCACAGTGCTTGAACCTGTCATATAATGCACGGACCTGCCGCACAGTGCATGGACCTGTCATATAATGCATGGACCTGCCACACAGTTCATGGACCTGCCAAACAGTGCATGGACCTGCCCTACAGTGCACAGACCTGTCGCACAATGCGTTGACCAGTCATATAATGCACGGACCTGCTGCACAGTGTGTGGACCTGTCATATAATGCATGGACCTGCCACACAGTGCATGGACCTGCCCCACAGTGCACAGACGTGCCACACAATGCATGGACCTGCCACACAGTACGTGGGACTGCTGCACAATGCACAGACCTGTCGCACAATGCGCTGACCTGTCATATAATGCACGGACGGACCTGCCGCGCAGTGCATGGACCTGCCATACAATGCTCAGACCTGCTGGACAATGCATGGACCTGCCATGGGTTTGCTGATCCAAATCCAGCTTACTAAGTATATGTGGGTCTGTCAATTTCAGGTCAGACCTATGCTTGTACCGAGTTTAACAGACAAATCAACGAGGCTTAAAGGGATTTGAAAAGAAATCCCTATCCACCTGCTCTGTTTGTACAGATATTGAGGAGAGGAGTCCAATGGGATTATATATCTCAGATGCAATATTACATTGGCAGCTTCTCCCAGGGATAACTGCTGACCATCAGGAATTTAATAGTATGAGAACACCCCAAATCTTATGGGGGAGAGTGGGGGCACACGTGCATTATTTTTGATCAGTTTGCTTATATCATTAGATCTCTGGAACAAAATATCATTCTAAACAATAGATATTTATACATCTGCTCTATTCCCTAATGAGAGAACAGTAATTATATTGAATTTCACACATTGATATTTTATTATAACATTGTTAATTGGTCTCTTTGCAACAAAACAATTTTCTGTGAAGAACAACAAACTTTGGTCCCATAAAGGATACAATAATGAGCCCGTGAAGCAGCGGTCTCAGCTGGCAGCCCCCCGGTCCCTGCAGACCTGATCCATCAGCACGACATCCTTCTGTGCCGACCTCCTAACTTAAGAATACATTTTCCTATGGCAGACGCTGTGTGTATTCACACGTGGCACACATTTCCCACCATAAATTTAGGAGTTGCAAATTTGCCACAAAATCTGCACATCTAGAAAGCAGATTGTGCCCCCTTTATTTTAGACAAGTGTGCACCTGGCAAGTGTTTCAGGAGAATGGGCAGCACGGTGGCTCAGAGGTTAGCACTGCAGCCTTGCAGCGCTAGGGTCCTAGGTTCAAATGCCACCAAGGACAACATCTGCAAGGAGTTTGTATGTTCTCCCCGTGTTTGCGTAGGTTTCCTCCGGGGACTCCGGTTTCCTCCCACATTCCAAAGACATACTGATGGGGAATTTAGATTGTGAGCCCACATCAGATAATGTGTGCAAACTGTAAAGCGCTGCGGAATATTTTGGTGAAATATGAAGATTATTGTTATGATGCTTCTTTTCGGTCATCTTTCTGGTCGCCGGCTTTTTGTTTTTCATATAACGTGTATTGGATAAACCAGTGAGCAGCTTCCGCCTGGAGAATGGTCAAGTCATTTCTTTTGTGTCTTTGGAAACCTAAAACTGTTAAAAGAAGCTCAAAAAATCTAGCGTTCATGAAGCACTTTTCTGGCAGGTTACAGAGCATATGCACACACACCTACGTTAACCCCTAGAAGCAATGTAACATACGGTCCTGTTCAGAGGCACCATATGGAGAGCCTATAGCTACAGCCTTGTGCCCTTATCCAGGTTCTGTGCACGTGGCTTTATGTGGGCTCTATTTATAGGGGTTGTTCCATTAAATACATTTACCACCTATCGCTAGGTAGTACATGGATGATCACTAGGTGTCCGACTTCTAGGACTCCCACCAATCACAATAATGGGGTTCCCAAAATCCTCTGTGTTAATCAAGCAGCTCTATTCACATCTATGGGACTATCAAAATTAGTCGTTCGGCAAGTGCCACAAAAGTGATTGGAGCGGTGGTCACTCCTGCACATTAC
Organism: Dendrobates tinctorius; assembly: GCF_039654945.1. NCBI lineage: Eukaryota > Metazoa > Chordata > Amphibia > Anura > Dendrobatidae > Dendrobates > Dendrobates tinctorius. The sequence goes on along the minus strand of NW_027361825.1, from coordinate 42,565,942 downwards.
TGCGCCATTCACACCGCAGACTTTAGGAGCCCTCATTATTGGGTTTTATGGAGGTCCAGCACTCGGACCAGTGATCAAACACTGATAACATATCCTATTGATATGTTATGATGTGTATGAATTCCCTAACAGAACAGTATACAGTAAAATGATTTCTTGCATGCTCCGGCCCTGCAACAATATGCTGATGGGGAATTGATGACCTGTTTCAGACCAAAAAAACAAATAAGAAAATGAGGTGAGGTCCTCAATCAATTTAAAGAAAAACCAAAACAGAAAAGTGAAGGTTGGACTTTAGCCGCCACAGAGTGGGGGCGGCATACCGTGAAAACTTAGAGTGCCAACCTCCATTGCAAGGTAAGGCATCCATTAGGGATTTAGGCCAGTTTCACATTAGTGTTTCTGAGCACAGCGTTGGCCTGCAGGGACATGCGTTGGCATCAGTTTGTATGCGGATGCACACCCGTGCGTCATTTCGAGGTGCCCACCAAACGCAACATGTTGCATTTTTGGAGCCGTCAAATATGCGCATTCGGATGAGTGCGTCAAAACAACGCATTACTGTCTATGGGAACGCATTGGTACGCAAGGACATGCGCATGGATGCGTTTGATGCGCATGCGTACTTCAAACTTAGCATGTCCAGGAACTGATTTCAGTTCAACAACTTCAATGACTTCAATGATGGGGTGTTGCCAGTTGCGACGACGACGTCTTCTCCATATTTCTCTTCCTTCTTCTTCACAAGCCACAGCAAAGGCAACAGCCAATTTCATTGCCAAATACAGATTACGATAGAAGCTGAATACAGCAGCAAAAGATGAGGATTTCATCTGTGCGGGGTCTATATACATCCATTTTGTCCACATAACAAAATTCTCCTGGAAATATCGAACTCATGCGCATAAACAACGCAAACGCATGCAAAAACGCATACACACGCAGCGGTTTTTTTGGCGTCATGCGTAAGCTGATGCGGATAAAAAAAGCTGCGTAAGCATGCATGCGCATGCAGATACACTGCGCTCAGAAATGCTAATGTGAAACTAGCCTTATAGAGCCCACTAGCCCACATACTGTATTATTCATTCCCAGTCTCTACGGTTTTTTGTTTCCCTACTTCCCTCTTTTTTTCCTTATAAGTTATGCATTTGCCTATATAAATATTTTATATGTACTGTATCCCGGCCTATCATGCGATATATTTTTAAATAATTTCAATAACTTTGACCGATGACAATCTGGCTTCCAGGTGCATCACTCCACTGAAACTGCCCTAACTAAAGTCACCAATTACCTATTGACTGCCCAATCCAAGCAACACTACTCTATCCTCCTCCTCCTGACCTGTCCTCTGCCACAGTGGACCATTCCCTATTACTACAGACCCTCTCATCAGGGGTGGATTAAGGGTAGTCAGGGCCCCGGGCTGTTCAGACTCTGTGGGCCCCCGGTCATGTGACGGGGTCAGGAAGTTACTAGTTTTCATGACGCATACGGTGCGTCAAGGGGCGGGAAGGGGTTAAATACTGGGGTAAAAAAAACCTCTGCAAATACGCAACGTGTGCACGAGGCCTCACAAATACTGAGGTAAAAACTCACCAAATACTCAGCGTGTGCACGAGGCCTTATAAATACTGAGGTAAAAACTCACCAAATACTCAGCATGTGCACGAGGCCTTACAAATACTGAGGTAAAAACTCACCAAATACTCAGCGTGTGCACGAGGCCTTATAAATACTGGAAAGCTTCCACCCAACATCTAGTCCTGACTCACCTGTACCTAACATCGAAACCAGCTAGTCTGCAATCACCTGCTGACCTGGACCCATGACCTGTCAGACAAGTTACTTCACATGAGTCACACAGAGGCTTCTGCTTCATGAACTTCCCCACATAGAAGAAGCAGTCTGTGACCGGATACACAGGAAGAGACGCTCCTCGTCACAGAATGTGCCCAACATGTCAGCAGAGGGGTTAACGCCACAAACAAGTCACCGTCTCCTCACACACTGGACTCGACGCTGCATCTGGCGACGAACAAGCGTACATTGAACAATGTTAGTCATGTCCCAGATGTTCAGCATGTGGAGAACCAAGGGGGGACCAAAAAAGACCCCAGGATTAGAGCAGGAGCATGGGAAAGTGGACGGCGGTCGGAGGGGCAGGGTTTGTAGAGGGGTCGGAGTAAGTAAATATATATGCGGGCAGCGCACACATGCACAATCCTCAGGTTGTATAACTTTCAACTGGTCAAAACATTTCTCTCAGTAGGCCAAGAAAGAAATGTGGCAGGAATAAAGTACACCTCATAGTAACTTATGTGTGAGGCAGAGGTGACAAGACCCACCATCTCGTGCCCACCTTACTAGCGGTGCCCACTGCCCACATATAACAAAGTTGAAGGAAATAGCTGACTTCCAATATGATGATTGGTTACCGGCCGCCCGACCACACCCGTTTCACAGCTAGTCACACCCATGTCCACACCCCAACCACACCCATTTAGCACTGCTGATCACACTGGTACTGAGGAAAAGAAAGAGAGAACAGAGAGAGAGAGAGAGAGAAAAAAGAGAAAGAAAGAACAGAAAGAAAGAGAAAGAATAAAGAGAGAAACAGAGAGAAAGGAAGAAAGAACAGAAAGAAAGAGGGGACAGAAGAAAAGAACAGAGAGAGAAGAAAAGAACAGAGAGAGAAAAAAAGAGGGAAAAGAAAGAAAGAACAGAGAGGGAGAGAGAAAGAAAGAACAGAGAGAAAGAAGGAGGGGAAAGAAAGAACAGAGAGAGAGAGAGAGAAAGAAAGAGGGGAAAGAACAAAGAGAGAAAAAAAGAAAGAAAGGGGAAAGAACAGAGAGGGAGAGAGAGAGAAAGAAAGAAAGAAAGAAAGAAAGAAAGAGGGGAAAGAAAGAACAGAGAGTGAAAGAAAGAAAGAACAGAGAGAGAAAGAAAGAAAGAAAGAAAGAAAGACAAGGAAAGAAAGATTCTATAAAGATACTATACCAGCCCAGCTCACATTGTAGTGCCCACCTGAGAGTCCTGGTGCAGGACATATCATGATCCACTCACATGGCCGACATCCCCGAGTCCGAGGCGATCCCGCTGTCCGAGGAGGACATGGTGATGATCTGAAGCATTCCCTGAAGTGCCTCCATGGTTCCGTCACAATCTCCTCCGGTCAGCTTCCAGCACGTCACTTCCGATGGAATGTCACGTGCGAGTTTTCAAGTGCTCCTCGGGGCTCCGCCATATATTCCTGTGTCTGCGGGAAAAGTAAGCTCCCGTTCGGGGCAGTGGGACAGACTCTCAAAATCTGGGACGGTTACGAGGTATGAATGCTCCCCATCATACACCTTGTACATGCATAGCTCCGCACACCTCATACACACACGGTTCCGCTTTGTATGCCTCGTACACACACGGCTCCACTCAGTACACACATGGCTCTACTCCGTAAACCTCATACATGCGGCTCTTCTCCGTACACCTTATACACACGCGGCAACGCTCTGTACACCTTGTACACACATGGCTCTGCTCCGTAAACCTTGTACACATGTGGCTTTGCTCCATACACCTCGTACACATGCTGCTCCGCTCAGTAAACACACGGCTCAGCTCTGTACACTTTGTACACACAGGGCTCCGTTCCGTACACCTCGTACACATGTGGCTCCGCTCCGTACACCACGTACACACACGCGGCTTCGCTCCGTACACCTCGTACACACATGCCGCTTTGCTCTGTACACCTCATACACACACGCAGATTCGCTCCGTACACCTCATACACACACGCAGCTTCACTCCGTACACCGCGTACACACACGCGGCTCCGCTCCGTACACCTCGTACAGACACGCGGCTCCGCTCCGTCCACGCGTGGCTCCGCTCCGTCCACCTCGCACACGTGCGGCTCCGCTCCGTACACCTCGCACACGCGCAGCTCCGCTCTGTAAACACACGGCTTAGCTCTATACACTTTGTACACACAGGGCTCCGTTCCGTACACCTTGTACACATGTGGCTGTGCTCCGGACACCATGTACACACACGCGGCTTCGCTCCGTACACCTCGTACACACACGCAGCTTCGCTCCGTACACCTCGTACACACACGCGGCTCCACTCCGTACACACGTGGCTCCGCTCCGTACAGCGCGCCCGTACACCTCGCTCGCGCGCTTCGCTCCACTCCGTACACCTCGCACACACGCGGCTCCACTCCGTAAACACACGGCTCAGCTCTGTACACACAGGGCTCCGTTCCGTACACCTCGTACACACATGCGGCTTCGCTCCGTACACCTCGTACACACACACGGCTTCGCTCTGTACACACATGCGGCTTCGCTCCGTACACCTCGTACACACACGGCTTCGCTCCGTACACCTCGTACACACACGCGGCTTCGCTCCGTACACACATGCGGCTTCGCTCCGTACACCTCGTACACACACGCAGCTTTGCTCCGTACACCTCGTACACACACGCGGCTCCACTCCGTACACACGTGGCTCCGCTCCGTACAGCGCGCCCGTACACCTCGCTCGCGCGCTTCGCTCCACTCCGTACACCTCGCACACACGCGACTCCGCTCCGTAAACACACGGCTCAGCTCTGTACACACAGGGCTCTGTTCCGTACACCTCGTACACACACGTGGCTTCACTCCGTACACACATGCGGCTTCGCTCCGTACACCTCGTACACACACACGGCTTCGCTCCGTACACACATGCGGCTTCGCTCCGTACACCTCGTACACACACACGGCTTCGCTCCGTACACACATGCGGCTTCGCTCCGTACACCTCGTACACACACACGGCTTCGCTCCGTACACACATGCGGCTTCGCTCCGTACACCTCGTACACACATGCGGCTTCGCTCCGTACACCTCGTACACACATGCGGCTTCGCTCTGTACACACATGCGGCTTCGCTCCGTACACCTCGTACACACACGCAGCTTTGCTCCGTACACCTCGTACACACACGCGGCTCCGCTCCGTACACACGTGGCTCCGCTCCGTACACACGTGGCTCCGCTCCGTACAACCCGCACACACGCAGCTACACTCTGTACAGCTCGCACATTCGCGGCTCTGCTCTGTACACCTCGCAAACACACACAGCTACATCCACCCTGTAAACCCCTCCTGACCCCACACATAATTCCCTCATCCAGCACCATGACAACCAGCATAGCAGAGAGCAGAGTCCGGTATACATTGAGAGCTGTGTGCACAGGACCTGTGATGAGGTCACAGGAGGGGAGGAGTCAGGTGTCACATGATCAGCCCCTCATCATGTAACCCCCTGACTCCTCCCCTCCTGTGACCTCATCACAGGTCCTGTGCGCACAGAGCAGGGATTTATCAGTGAGGGGCTGTCGCTGTTGTGGCCGGTGGGTCTGGGAGGGAGAGGAAGGGGTCGGTACATGGGGGGGGGTGGCGCTATGGTGGCGGATTATAATGGGGCAATTTTCCTTGGGCTGGTCCCCACACCACTGAGCCCTGGGCTACCGCCCAGATTGACCTCATTATAATCCACCACTGCCTCTCATTTCTTGGCATCACAGACTTTGCCCTATCTTGGATCTCGTCATACCTAACAGACCGGACATTCAGTGTCTCCCACTCACACACCACCTCCTCACCGCGCCCCTTATCTGTCGGAGTCCCGCAAGGTTCAGTCCTAGGACCCCCTGCTCTTCTCCATTTACACCTTTGGCCTGGGACAGCTCATAGAATCTCATGGCTTTCAGTATCACCTCTATGCTGGTGACACACAGATCTACATCTCTGGACCAGATATCACCTCCCTACTAACTAGAATCCCACAATGTCTGTATGCTATTTCATCCTTCTTTTCCACTAGATTTCTAAAACTTAACATGGACAAAACAGAATTCATCATCTTTCCCCCATCTCACGCGGCCCCTCCAACGGACCTATCCATTAAAGTAAATGGCTGCTCACTCTCCCCAGTCCCACAAGCTCTATTTCATGACACACATCCAAGCCCTTTCCACTTCCTGCTGACTTCAACTAAATAAAATATTTCACAGATCCGTACATTCCTCAACCAAGAATCTGCAAAAACCCTAGTCCATGCCCTCATCATCTCCCGCCTTGACTACTGCAGCCTCCTGCTCTGTGGCCTCCCCTCTAACACCCTTGCACCCCTCCAATCTATTCTAAATTCTGCTGCTCGGCTAATCCATCTGTCCCCCGGCCTCTCCCCTCTGTCAATCCCTGCATCAGCTCCCCATTATCCCAGAGACTCCAGTTCAAAACCCTAACCATAACATACAAAGCCATCCACAACCTGTGTCCGCCATACATCTGTGACCTCGTCTCCAGGTACTTGCCTGCACACAACCTCCGATCCTCACAAGACCTTATCTCCTCTTCCCTCAATTACATATAAGATTTCTCCCGCGCATCCCCCCTACTCTGGAACTCTCTACCACAACATATCAGACTCTCGCCTACCGTGGAAACCATCAAAAAGGAACCTGAAGACCTACCTCTTCCCACAAGCCTACAATCTGAAGTAACCACCGATCCACCAAACCGCTGCACGACCATCTCTACCCTCACCTACTGTATCCTCACCCATCCCTTGTAGATTGTGAGCCCTCGTGGGCAGGGTTCTCTCTCCTCCTGTACCAGCTGCAACTTGTATAGTTTAAGATTATTGTGCTTGTTTTTATGTATTCCTCTCCTCACATGTAAAGCGCCATGGAATAAATGGCGCTATAATAATAGTTACATTTTAGGGGTCTTTTTATCTGTTTTCGCTTTTCTCCAGTTTAAGACCACCAGAACTGCCATGATGATTCTCCAAGGAAGCCCAGGAGGGGGTCACTATTAGTGATGAGTGAAGTGCTCGGATAAGGCATTATCTAAGCATGCTCTAGTGCTAACAGAGTATCCTGGGCGTGCTCAAAATATGTTCTGAGTCCAGCGGCTGCATATCTCGCGGCTGTTCGACAGCCGCAACACATGCAGGGATTGCCTGTTTGTTACACAATCCTTGCTTGTTTTGCAGCTGTCTCACTCGAAACATATTTTTCGAGCACGCCGAAGTCACTTGACTAGCACCCGAGCATGCTCAGATAACACCTTATCTAAGCACTTCGCTCATCACTATTAACTATGCAAAAAAGCTCGCCCTCGCCCAGCTCCACCAATGGAAACATAAGTAAAATAAAAAATTGTACGGGTCTCAGAAAATGGCGCCATAAAACAACTTTTTTTAAAATTCGCTTTCAATAAAAATCAATAATGGAGGAACGATAGATTTTTTTTCAACGTTTCATCACACTTGGAATTTTTTTCCAGTAACAATGTTTGGTAGAACGAAGGGTGTCATTAAAAAATTACAACTCATCCCCCCCCCAAAAAAAAAAAAATCAAGCCCTATATGGCTATGGAAAAGTAAAAAAAAAAGTTATGGAGTTTGGACGTAAAGCTCAAATTTGACCTCAGCATTAAAGGAGTTAATGTTTCACAAAATGATATCATATAATTACAAATAATAATGTTATTTATATAGCGCCAACATATTCCACAGCGCCAAGAGGGGACATTGGTCCCACTATACATGCCTGGTTTATGGCATACTTGGCATTGCAGCTGCTGCCAGGACTACAAGTCTCAGCAGCCGCCCCACTGCTTTCCTCTCTGTGAGGAACCACCACCAGCTGCATCATCACAGGAAGTGCAATCTACCTGCAGCAGCAGAGAAGGCTCATTGGTAGAAGTCCTATGTTTTGTCACCAACACAGCGGCATTATGGTCACTGTAGTTCTCCTGCCATCTGTGAGTGCATAATTCTAATAGCAACATAAACTACATATCCCAGAAGTCTCTATTCTCTGCCGCGAGGTGTCGTTAGAAGGTCAACCAATGAGCGCATAGAGAATCATATCCCTCCGCCTTCCAGCACGGGATCCCTCCGCCTATAAGCAGAGGCTGAGTCCTAGTCCTCGATTCCAAAAAGGTAAGCTATAAACTGTAAGTCGTGGGGAATGTTGTGAAAATGCTGCAAATGGCAGTAAAGTGCGACGAGAATAGCAGAGCAGCTGTGTGTCTGGTGCACTCTGTGGGATGGGAGCATCAGGAGTTACAGACTATATACAGAGAACTTGTGTGCACTGTGCCAGTTAGCAGGGGCTTGTGTCTGGTGCATGGACTCCCCATGACTGGTGCATTGGGCTCTTGCTGCATACACCGCACCATAGTGTGCATTCTATATCTCCCTTTGAGGGTCAGGCTACACAGGAAGTCTTTTAAGAAGCCCCTGACTAAAAGCAACATGGCTGGTTTGTGTGTGACTCTGGGTGTCACTATACATTTTGGTGACGTATGAATTTCCCTTTCTTCCCCCTGTATGTTGCCGGCTGCAAAATGAGGTAAAGGAGTTATTTGGTTCTGGAAAATCTCTGCCTCCCAGCTGCAGCTTGGTTTAAACTAGAAAACGGTGCTCTTCGCACCATGCCCCGGTCCAGCCCAGAGACTCTGATGCTGCTCCCTGTGTCTGTTATTGCCTGATGCCACCTCGACAACGCTGCTGCCAGTAGGCTGCTCGTGCCTCATCTGGAGAAGGCCCACTGAGCTTGATAATCCTCTGCAGCCTTGTCCATTAGGTCTGCGAGCAATAAGACACCAAGACAAGCTGCAGCCCTGGGACAGAGTTTGCCAAAACTGGAAGGTCGTATAAATCGGATCGCAGCACACGGACTGGCTGACGGCTCTCCTGAACCCGAGCATGTCAGCTGCATGTATTTCTATGCAGCTGTCACGCTCGGGAAGGGAGAGCCGCTGATTACTACGCGCTTTGCCGTCCGATTTATACCACAGTCTGACTCCTCTATGCTGATTTATGACCACATCAAAGTCCTGTTCATCTTTGATATGGTTTCTGGTCATAAATCAGCATCGAGGAGTTGAGAAAAGGATAGAATAGTCAGTGCCCCACAGAGGCTATACACAAATGGTACAAAACGTATCACAAATCCTAAAAATGACTTCTAACCTAAAATACCTCACCTCATCAATCCTCTGCTGACCTCCTTCTGATGCTTCTCGAATCCTTCGCTGGTCCTCTGTAGTGGTGACACATCTATGTCAATGCTAAAGAGCAGCTATAATACAGACACTAAAAGGCACCCATGTCTGAATCTGGCCTTAGGTGACACCCAGCATAGAGGAAGTCACCAGTCTTTATTGCTTAGTTTTCTGCAATTGCTTTTTGACTGTGATGTGTTCCTGGCTGACCTACTACACATCGGAGAGCTGGAACATACTGTTCACAAGAGCACTGTCATGTGGGAACATTACCCCTCTAGAGTCCAGTGGTGACTGCTTTACACCACTACTGTCGACACTTTGCATCGTGCTTAGTGATGTAAGACTGCTCTACCTTGAAAAACAATTCTTTTAACTCCTGCTGTTACTTTGATAGGCAGTTTTGAACTCTGTACTTTGCTGATTTTTCTGACCATTTTCAGTTACGAGTGCAATGATAATCTCACATCTTGGACCCCATCAGGTATAGCTGTTGCTATGCAACGTGTGTCTTTTAAGAGGTTGTCAGGTTTCATTAAAGTGGATCTGTCACCAGATTTGAAAATCCAAAATGTACACAATAGTAAATATATCTTAGACCTAATGAGGCTGGTATACTTACTTTGAAAATACATGTCAGACTAGTTGTATAATCCTAATATTAAGGTGAAAATTTTGTGAAAAAGATTATACAGCCATTCTGACATCGGTTTTAAAAAGTACGTAAGTGGTGTTTGGTTTGTTGTTTTATGGCTGCCTTGCCCCACTTTTTTTAAGAAATTGGACAAATCCTTCAGTTCTTCTTTGATCTTCCTTAGGCCGGTTTCACATGTCTTTGTGCAAATCGGAAAACCCACATGACTGCCGGGTCCCATGACCTGAGATTGACTATTAGGCACATATGAGGCAGTAGGAGAACCAGTGGTCCGAGCGCAGGCCAGAACCCTGACCATATGTATATGATGTCGTAAAGTCTTCCTTTATAATTATGACCTTTCTTCTGTCCAGAGAAAACAACCATGACAAAGTGTATCGTGAAGACCTGCCACAGTGATTCTGCCTGTGACACCGGTATCACATTTCATGGCTTCCCAAGCTCCATCCAGATGATTAGACTATGGCTCCAGCAAACGGGTATCGCATTCGTTGACCTAGAAGCATTGGCGAAGAATGTTCTGCAGTCTAACAGGACTGGGATTTATCAAATCTGTTCCAAACATTTCTCACCGAAAAGTTACTTCTTCAACGGCTCAAAAATGGTTCTGAAACCAGACGCCGTCCCAACGGTTTTTCAATATGTGCCAAACCTCTCGGATGTACAGGAGGTCTCCAAGGCTCCGTCCTGCACAAAAGCACAAATGGAAAACCTTTCACATGCAAGTTCTTCCCTTCCACAAGACTTTGTATCACAGATGGGACCAACCTTCCAAGGGAACCCAGAAATGGCCGAATCTGGGAATATGAAACATGATTTGGCTTTGACTGTCAAACCGATGGTGGACAAGTCAATTGGCACAGATCCACACTGTGGTAAGGAGGAGGCGTGTGTACGCTGGTCTTAATATTTGCCCAAAAACTGGTTATGATTATGTTTTATCATCTCCCTAGATTTTGTTGAAAACAAAAACGAGAAGATAATGAACAAAAGACTCTTGAAACTAGCCATGGAAATCATCTCCTTGCTGACTGGAGAGGTGAGTGCTGATGACCGGTCTAATCTACTCTTATAGACCCCTGCTATCAATGCACTTCTGTAATAAAATCCAGAGAGGTATGTGCTGCATTTCAAATTTTCTGGCACACACAAAAATAACATCTTAAAAATATAGAACATTATTAAGTAGTTTTTGCTTAAATAAGAGTCCATGAACACGCTATTGTACTCATGCACTGTTTGGCGGAACATGATTTCCCTTCTTTCTGCAGACACTCCATGTGGCACACCATAAAATGAATGAGAAAAAAAAACACTTCTGTGTGTTTACGAACAACGTTGCTGCTGCGTGCTTCGGAACAATGTTGCTGCTGCAGTGCGCTTCCCAATAACACTGCCGTGTTCTTCCACAGTACCGTATTTTATAAATGTGATGCAAATCTATTCTATTAAATCATATCCACTTCTTATCCTGTAGGAGTATGTGATGGTTAAAAAGAATTGTTCTCCGTCCAGCAGCCCCCAAAATGATGAGGTGAGTGCTACCAATAATCCTCTATTTATTTCTTTTAAATACATAAGTGGGAAAGTATCCAGATAGTATGTAAAGCTGCCCTTATACCGTAGAAAAAAGTTGGCAGAAATTGGGGATTTTGACGATTTGAGTCCATGGTTGGTATTGATATGTGATGCCCAATGGCAGACTTGTGTGAATATGTGATCTCTCAGATTGGAATTTGAAGCTACATGTGTAGGGAATGTCAAGGAGGATTCCTTCAATACTAGCACCCAGATAAGTCAATTAGGTTGGCACCGCAGTCTTTTGCAAGCACAACATCCATCATTTTTTTTTCCCCATTTCAGGTACCTATAAAATGTGGTGATGTCTCCGTCTATTTCACTATGGAGGAGTGGGACTATATAGAAGAGCACAGAGACCTGTACCAGAAGGTGGTGATGGAGAACCAGGAGAGATCCAGTACTCCTGTGCAAGAAGAACCAGGTAAGACTTCGCCAAACTTAAAAAGTTCCAGCATTTATTCAACAAGTCTAATCTGCAAATAATGGGAAAGTATAGAAAGGGATAGCTGATCAATTATACAAAACAGGGAATATATATTTCTGTTTGTTATAATTGATCAGATATATAGTAACATGTATATTTTTTTTTTTTTCATCAGAGATTTGCACTGAAGATGTAAAGGCTGTTGTGGTCACTGAGGAAGAAGACGACAATGAAAGCAGAGCTGAAATCGAACAGGTGGATGTGTCAATAGATGTCTACGCCGGTGAGTGTTATTGCTGTATATGCTTGTCAGTAACCTATAATCTTACACTGGCCTATCCCTACCTGGCCATGCAATTTTTAATTTCTCCTATGCTATGCTACTGCCGCTAGGAGGCTGACACTAAGTGAACACAAAAAAAGTTAGCTCCTCCGCCGCAGTATACACCCTCACGTTGGCTCTAAGCGAACCAGTTTATGCTTAGTGTCCGCAGGAGGCACACATGTCTGGTTTCTTCAGACCATTCTTTTCTCCTCTTTTACCACGAAGACGAGATGGGGGCGACGGAGCCTATTGAAAGCGTACGATCTCCCCAAACCAACAACAGGCGAGCGCGTGGAGTGTCACCTCCACGTATACTCTCCTGCAACGTGGGACACTATGCCGGACACAGCCCTGACCACCCTAAGGTACAGAAACCCTAGGCTGTACAGAGGCATAGGAATAGTCCTTGCAGCCCCCACTGCATCACCAATGTTAAGACTGCGGTGATGGAAGGAGGCGGATGGTCCTTCTCCTCATCCCCCATAGGGAAAGATAGAGTTAGGGTGCCTGTACCGTCCTTTACACAGCCCTCCTCCCCTCTGACATGGCGGATCTGCAGCTGAAGCGCTCCATGCATGGCGGCCGTCAAGGTTAGCAAGTAGGGTTCCTGCAGCAGCATTCCCCCTTGGCGGCGGTATCCTCCGGCCAGTGCGAGGGCCTGGCTCCACTTTCGTCCTCATCATCAGAGGATCAGAGGAGTGCAGCTTCCGCCCACAAGCACTGGCGCGCGACACATCCCCGTCACGGCGCCGCCCCTGTGTCCTCTGGCCGGCGCCTGAACTTTAGTCCCCGACTTCGGCCTGTACTAGGCCACGGCCGGATGTCCCACCCCCAGGCGCGTCTATTTCCGACGGGCCCACCCATACGCCGAGAGGCGCTGCGTTTGAAACCAGGAACAGCCGCAGGATTGTCTGCAGCCTTCCAGGACGCTCAGGGGCACAAGACTGGGGTAAGTGCTGCACCCCCCTTTTGCAGCGCCAATTTTCAGAAGCTGCACTAATCTCTTAATGCTACACTCTGCTTATACACTGCTCCGGCAGCCGTAGGCCATATCAGCTAGGAGGTTCAGCATGTCTAGAAGGACCCAGACACATATGGTGTTATTTGCCTCATGTACCTCCTGTCGGTCCGCAGGCGCAGAGCAAGCAATTATGTGAAGCCTGCGATTCCGAACGCGCCCAGGAGCCTTCCCCTGCAACCGAGCCCAGTGTACCAAGTCCCCCTGAATGGGCTTCGTCGCTGTCACAATCTATGGCATCTTTAACGAGTTCAATCGAGTCCCTTCAAGCCCCAAATAGGGGTAGGGACAGTGTCTCGCCTGTCTTGGAAGAATCCTCCATCTCTCAAGAGTCTTCGGCCGGCAGGGGCCACTCTCACTCTAGGCAAACGCGGGGGAAACGAACCAACATGGTGTCTCCCGGCCTGTTCGGTGCCTCGGCATCCATAAGCTCCGTCTCTCGCTCACCTTCACCAGTGTACGATAGCGAGCAGAACTCGGATTACGATTCTGATGGGCCCCTCAATTTGCGTGCGCCTGGTTACCAGGAGACAGTTGACAGCCTCATTGAGGCTGTCAACCAAACCCTAGGGATTGACGATGAATCCACCTTGACCACAGGCCACAAGGTGTCATTCAAACAGGCCAAGTGGCCTCATAGAGTATTCAGCACTCACCCAAAGTTTGAGGACATAGTGCAACAACACAGGGAACGGCCAAACAAACATTTCTCAGGGCAGAAGGCACTTTTGAAGCAAGATACCCGTTTGCTTCTAATCTCTGCAAAAAATGGGCAGAATCCCCGCCGGTAGATCCACCCTTGTTGTGCTTGACTTGTAAAACCCTGCTATCTTTACCTAAAGGATCTTCTATCAAAGATGTCACTGACCGACTCATAGAGAACCTGGCTCGTTCGGTTTTTGAATCTTCAGGGTCAGCCCTCTCTCCTTCCTTCGCGGCAGCAACATGGGTGGCTAAGGCCATCGTTTCCTGGTCAAAGTCATTAAATAGAGCCCTACAGGGTATGTCATCAGAGGTAGTTGAGATTACAAATCAGATCACTTTGGCAGGAGATTACTTGATTAATGCATCCCTGGATGCGGCTAACTGTGCGGCACTTGGTGCCGTGAATGTTATTTCCATTAGAAGAGCTCTGTGGTTGAGAACATGGTGAGCAGACTCGACATCAAAGAAATCCCTAACTTCTCTGCCTTACCAGCAGGGCTGTGGAGTCGGTAAGCCATACCTGTGACTCCGACTCCTCAATTTCCCTTACACCGACTCCACGACTCCAACTCCCACATATATTGCTTATATTTAAGTGAAAAATTTATTGTAGTACAATGTGAACATCAGACATTTTAATTTTTATGATACAATAATCAAGATATTTAGATATAACATAATAATGGAATACAACTTTAGAACACAAAAAACTGTAATAAGTTGTTAATATGTAATACACTGTAATATCGATTACATATATATATAGTGTGTGTATATATAATATATTTATTATGTAGTGAACTATGTAAGTGGCAAAAAACAGTTTTCAACAAAAACATACCAAATAACATTTGTGCAGTCTATGAATTTGTTCTAAGAAATAGAATTGCCTCCATCAGATCCTTCTTTATAGATGACCTCAAATCTGACATAATAATTTTTAAGGCTAGATAACAACCTCTCTACACTAACTTGGGTTGGAGGCAAAGCCGTAACCACATGGGCAACATCTCTAACAATTTCCGGGTATAAAGGAATTGCCTCATGCAGTCAGTTTTGATGAACGGTTGAATTTTTCTATTTCTTTGAGAGCAAGTGAAACATTTTGCTGAAATATGGTCAATCTGCTTGCTATAGAAGACGGAATGAAATCTTTTTCCTTGCGGCAACGCTTTGCCTGCTCCATGTCATCCAAATATTTGTCAAAGTCAAACTCCTCATCTGATGAGGATGAACATATGGCAGCAGTAGCACTGTCAGGACCCGAGTCCTCTTGCGCCTGGCAGTCCTCCTGTAGGCCACTCATCCTAACTGCTACCTCAGTCAGAGCTTCTTTTCCTTTAGTAAGCTGTTGATCATCAAGCAGTATACAATGACTTAGGTCCACATAAACAGCTGCCAGAAAAATTTTATTTTCCAATAGCTGTGTCTCTCTCCGTTTCATTGAAGCAGAAATGCCATCTACGATTAAAACTCCTCTTAGAGACAGGCAAAATAGCAAGTTCTTCCACTCCCTTATAAAAAAGCCAGGAGTTAAATCCTCAGCTTGTAATTTTTTAGTCACGGTAAATGGGTGATTAAACAATTCCTTCAATTCAGCCACATGTGTCCATTGACCTTCATTTAGGGTTACCTGAGGGTTCGCCCTATCTATAAGAAATGATTTTGGTTCAAGCAATCCCTCAATTATTAAATAAGTGCTGCCCCACCGATTGGCTTGATTGACAATTGCCTCTTTCCCAGCACGTCTCTTCAAGATGGAATCAATTTTAGGGCTTCTGGCGGCAATAACCAATTTCCTCGCTTTTCCAATCAGATTTCCAGCATGTCCCTCTTGCAGACTATCTCTTATTGCAAGTTGCAGCGCGTGCACAACTTTCTCCAGCTCGGTGCCCAGGAATCGGATCCTGTGCAGGGCAGGCACCCCTCCCCCTCCTCTCTCTGGTGAAGACAGGACAGAGGAGGGGAGATTGCCCCCTGCAGTCTGGAGCCGATGCAGGACGGGAGCACTGCAGCATACAAGTGAGTTTTGATAGGTGCGTGCCCCTGCTTCTAGGGGGCAGCTGCCCCTCGCTGGCTACGGCTATGATTCACACACAGCGTTTTTGCGAATCTGTTTTTTGCAGTAAAATGCAGTGACTCTGGGCATCCCAGCAAAGTCAATGGGTTTCAAGATATGACATTCAGACACATTGTTTTGTGAGGATCCGTTTTTGGGCTGAATGATCATGTCAGTTTGTGTGGCGTTTTTCTAATCTACGAGCTCAAAAACCTTTGAGGTGATGCAGTTTTTTTTAAAACGCTGATCTGCTTTTGCAGCTGAAAAACGTATCTTCAAAAAACGCAGCAAAAACGCTGTGTGTGAATGTAGCCTTAGATCAGGAATAGAACAGCCATTTATAGGACATTTCATAACTTTCCCAAATTCCTATGAAAAAATATTCAGCACATTCTGCATTGAACTACTGTACCCAATTTATTATATATTTTAGGAGTCGGAGTCGGTCCATTTTATACCAACTCCGACTCCACCAAAATGAGCACCGACTCCACGACTCCGACTCCACAGCCCTGCTTACCAGAGAGGCCGATTATTCGGTGAGAGGCTAGATCAGCTCATCTCAGACACCACAGGGGGGAAGAGCAACTTTCTTTCTCAGCAAAGGGTTAAGCAACCATTTCGTCACCAGCTGCAGGCACGTTTTCGGTCCTTTCGCAACCCCAGGTGGACCGCATCGACCAACCCCGCCAGTTCAGGTCGACCCACTCAGGATAGAGATCGTCAAATCTCATACAGATCCTGTCCGTTGTGGAAAATCCGATCCCACCAGTTCAAATCTAAGGGATCTAGGTCCCACAGACTTTCAGCCAAATGACTCAAGGCATTTTCCTGTCGACACCAGCAGAGTAGACGATCGCCTGCTCTGGTTTCGCCATGTCTGGCTCGCCATCGTGCAAGATGCTTGGGTGGGAGAGCTGGTGTCTTCTGGGTACAAAATAGAAATTGTGAACCACCCTTCAAAACGTTTTTTTCTTTCTCATCCTCCCAGAGTGGAAACTCGTGCTTGGGCCTTCTTCAAAGCCATCAAGTCACTCTGTCACAACGGAGCTATCATTCCCGTACCAGAAACCAAAAAATTTCAGGGGTTCTATTCGTACCTATTCGTGGTCCCGAAAAAGGACGGAACTGTAAGACCCATTCTGGACCTATAGCTTCTGAACAGATTTGTCAAAATCAGACATTTCCGGATGGAGTCCCTTAAGCTCTGTCATTTCAGCAATAGGAAAGGGAGAATATTTGGCCTCTATCGACATCCAAGAAGCCTACCTTCATATCCCCATTTTTCCCTCACATCAAAGGTTCCTACGCTTTGCTGTCCACGACCTATATTACCAGTTCACAGCCCTGCCCTTCGGGCTAGCCACCGCCCCCAGGGTATTCACAAAGGTCATGGCGGCCGTCATGTCCATCCTGCATTCTCGGGGCATAGTCGTCTTGCCATACTTGGACGACCTCCTGGTCAATGGCCCATCTTTTCGAGCTTGCGAGGAATGCGCTTTGGATACGCTTTCCCTCCTAGGGTGGCTGGGGGGGGGGGGCATGGTGGCAGCGATGGAAGCAGCGATGGAAGCAATTCCGTTTGCCCAGCTTCATCTTCGTCCCCTGCAGCATGCCCTCTTGGCAAGTTGGGACAAGAGCCGGTTTTCTCTCGACCACACATGCCGGCTGTCCGCTCAGGCCCAGGCAGGTGGTGGACGCGGAATTCTTCCCTTCAGGGGAAGTCCTTTCCCCTGGACCATTGGCTGGTGGTCACTACCAACACCAGTCTCCTCGGCTGGGGAGCTGTTTTTCGTCACCACACGGCCCAAGGACGTTTGTCACCTCCGGGAATCAAGTCTCCCGATCAACCTTCTAGAAATGCAGGCGATCCGGCTGGCTTTGCAGCATTTTCATCATCTTCTGGCAGTTCGCCCCGTCCGGATTCAATCGGACAATTGTTATGAATGAGTCACCGTAGGAAGCAAAAACAGAAATACTAGCTAAGTCCAGAAAACCAGAGAAGTTGGCAGCTATCGGATTGCAGACCCCTGAACCTATCAACAACTAGCAGTAGCCGTGGGGGGGTTTCTACGGTGCCCTAGACCCCTCGATCACAGCCGGAGAACTACATAGCCTAAAGACAGGGAAATCTAAACTGCCCCAGAGCAGACCCCAAAGCAATAGGCAGCCCCCAACATATAATGACGGTGAAGCAAGATGAAAAAACACTAACAGATAGAAAGAGAGGCTGAGCAAATGATGGGGCCCAAGCTAACTACATAGGACAGGATAGAAAAGCTGCTGTCTATAATCCGCCAAAACCCTATAAAAACAAGAACCAACAGCTGATAGGGAAAAAGGCCCTGAAGACACTAGGCTTCAAAAAGACTATATCAGTACTCGGGTATTTTCTGAAGACAGAGCAAAAAGGAATTCAGCTCACCCCAGCAGGGAATGGCAGAATTCCAGAAAAACAAGGCAAAACAAAACCAAAACACAAATGCAAAAACAGAGCAGAAAACTTAGCTTTTGAGGAGCAGGAATCAGACTGGTCTCCTAGAATCCCTCAGAGAGATCACCAGCAAGGCAGAAGGGCGTCGGCTGCCTTATATCCAGTCAGCAATTCCCGTCACCCAGTCATCATCATCCTGCCCAGATGCTTGGTAATCAGCCTCACTACCTTCCTTCACCAGAAGAGGGAGTTCATCAGACCTCAATGGTGAAGGGGAAAATGAACTCACAACAGACAATGCCACGGCTTACATCAATCACCACTTGGGCACCCGTAGCTGGACGGCCATGCACGTAGTGGAACATATCCTCCGATGGGCCGAGAAAAATCACTCTGTGATCTCGGCAGTCCACATTCCGGGCGTAAAGAACTGGGCGGCAGACTTGCTCAGCCGGCAGGGTCTTGCATAAGGGAGTGGTCTCTCCATCCCGAGGTTTTCCGACAAATTTGCTAACGTTGGTGAACCCCGGATGTGGATCTGATGGCCTCCAGGTTAAACGCCAAGGTGCCAGAGTTTGTCGCCAGGTCCCGGGATCCACAGGCC
Source organism: Dendrobates tinctorius (assembly GCF_039654945.1). NCBI lineage: Eukaryota > Metazoa > Chordata > Amphibia > Anura > Dendrobatidae > Dendrobates > Dendrobates tinctorius. The sequence continues at coordinate 42,547,055 of NW_027361825.1, read as the reverse complement.
ATCGCCGTGGTCGCCTTGGTTCTGCTGTGAACCAATTTCGCCACCCGTATGTATTCCTTCCGTTACCACTGCTTCCAAAGGTCATCAGGAAGGTCAAGTCAGAAGGGGTCCTAGTAATCCTGGTCGCCCCAGACTGGCCTCGTCGGGCGTGGTACACAGAGCTAGTGCAACTACTTGCCGAGGTCCCCTGGTGGCTGCCAGATTGTCCGGACCTACTTCTCCAAGGTCCAATTTACCACCAGAACTCAGGGGCCCTGTGTTTAATGGCTTGGCCGTTGAATCCTGGAACCTGACCCAAGCCGGGTTCTCCCAGGATGTGGTCGCTACAATGATTAGCGCTCGGAAGCCCCTCCTTGGCACGTATCTACCACCACACCTGGAAAGTCTTTTTTTCGCATGGTGCAGAGACCGCAGTCGTTCTCCGCTCACTTTCTCCATTCCCAACATTTTAGCGTTTCTCCAAACTGGCCTGGACTCGGGTCTAGCATCGAGCTCCCTCAAAGGACAGATATCAGCCTTATCCTTCCTATTCCAGCTGCAGGATCGCTTCCAACCTGCAGGTAAAAACTTTCATTCAGGGGGTCTCCCACGTGGTACCTCCCTATAAAGCCCCCCTGGACGCCTGGGACCTTAACCTGGTCCTAAGTGCTCTGCAGGAACCTCCGAATCACTACAGGATGTCTCATTGACATACATTTCTTGGAAAGTGTTTTTTCCCATTGCTATAACGTCAATCAGGCGGGTCTAGGAGTTGGCTGCTCTATCCTGTCGAGCCCCGTTTCGGATCTTTCACCGGGATCAGATGGTTCTCAGGCCAGCCCCCCCTTTTCTACCAAAGATCGTTTACTCTTTTCACATTAATGAAGACCTTGTCTTGCCCTAATTTAGCCGAGCACCAGTACACCGTGTGGAAAAAGGCTCTTCATACGTTGTAACTAATGAGAGCTCTCAGGGGGAATGTGTCACGGACGGCATCCTTATCCTTTCGTTAGACAGGCACGTTGTTCGTACTCCCCCCCCCCCCCCCCCCCCCCCCCCGAGGGTCATAGGAAGAGACTCGCTGCTTCAAAGTCGACTATAGCCAGGTGGATTTGCTTGGCTATTCAGGAATCTTACTGCATCAGCGGCACACCTGTTCCAGCAGGGATCTGGGCACACTCCACTTGGGCGATGGTCGCTTCTTATATATATAATTTTAGTAGCTAAAAAAACAACATTATAAAAATAAAAATGTTTAGTTTATTATGCCATTTTGTGAGCCAATATTCTTCCAAAATTTATGGTCGGCACCCTGGGCTGTGTGTTTCAGTGCTCTTAGGTAAAGAATCCTTCCAAGTAATATCAATCACAATTAATCACAGCACATGTGTCATTGCATTGCAAGTTAATAAGAAATCAAAAGTCATGAAAATATGTAAATATGACAAGAAGCCAAAGAAAGATGGAACACTTGAGATGCAACACAAGTGCCGTGGTTAAAAATCATTGCAGTTTTCCAAGAGCCACAACTTTTTTCCTTCTTCTGTTGATTGATCTTAGTGCAACTTGTTTTTTTGCGTAGTGATTAGCGAGCGTGCTGGGATAAGGTGTTATTCCCATGCTCGGGTGCTAACCGAGTGTCTTTAGCGTGCTCGAATACTATGTTCGAGTCCCCGCGGCTGCATGTCTCGCTGCTGTTCGACAGCACATACAGGGATTGCCTAAAAGCAGCAAGACTTGCAGCCGTGGGGACTCGAACATATTTTTCAAGCATGCAGAAGACACTGTTAGCACCCAAGCATGCTCAGATAATACCTTATCCAAGCACTTTTGTTCATCACTAGTGAGCTGTAGTCTTTGACATTTTGGCGTGCATACCATGTTTTTATTGCATTATGTTTTATTACTGGGGGAAAGAGTTGGAGTGACCAAAAAATGCCAATTCTGACTTTTTTTGTTCTCGTTAAAGCATTTGCCATAATGGTTAATTCATGCAAAACTATATATATATATATATATATATATATATATATATATATATATATATATATATATATTTTATTTATTTTTTTTTTTTATTCTATTTTTTGGTCTGTAAACAGAAAGGTGGTGGGGGGAGGGCGCCGAAACATTAATATGATTAAATTGACCCACTTTAAATTCACTGTCAGAGATGTACAGTAGTAGCCAAACCGCACCGGAGTGCACTGTGTGGACAGGGCTCAGCTTATGTCTAGTAAGAGAGCATATCTAGGTCCTGTTGCCTCATTTTATGGTTTGTTGGTTTATATAGGTGAGTTCAGCACAGACTCATTACCGGCTGATCAAGCAATAGAGGAGACATATGTGTTAAATGCCTGGGAAACCTCCGTTGTCCATGAAGCCTCCTGCACAGGTAAACTATTAGAGTATTGTGTAAACTTCGTAGATGCTGATTGTACTTTGCTCGGGCACCGCATAAATTAACATTCTGAGGATTGATAATCCGCACCGGAGGTCTTTTTTTTTTTTTTTTTCCATAATTCTGGGGTATTGATTATTTTTTTTCCTCACTACGCCATTTATCAATCTGATTTCTTTTTATATTTTGATTCGGCGCCTCTGAACACGATGATGCCAAATGTGTAATTTTTATAGTGCTTGAAAAAAGCACTATCTTGTAATCCGAACGCTGCTAACTTCTACTTCTTCTTCTTCTTCTTCTTATTATTATTATTATTATTATTATTATTATTTATTATTATTATTACAGTGGTTTGAAAAAACCACTATATTGTAATCCGAACGCTGCTAACTTATTCTTATTATTCAGTTGATTTCCGCAATTAATGCGGCCCGAACCGCTACACGCACAGACTCCGTTGAGGTGTCGTTTCGAAGCCAGTGTCCATGAGTAGTGTGCTAAGTATTTTTCGTGTCGATCGGATTTGTAGTTTTTGCGCAATTTGTGTTAGAAAATTTTTTTTCCCGTCATTGGAATGCACTGTCTCAATGCTTTTCAATAGGGAAATGTTGCCATAGACAAAACGTGCCCTGAGGTAATTGAAATGGCAGTTAAGCTCATTGATATGCGCATGCACACCCAGTTACTATGCCAACGCCTACAAATGTCACATGACGCCCCCCAGGACACAGATTCTGGCAGATATCAGCTCTTAAAGCGAAACCCACAGCACAAATGCAAATCTAGCTTCATCACATGATGCACGCTCCTGAGAGAGAATGTGCGCCAAAGTGGATTTAGAAGCCCAGTGAGCCAAACTAGCTCTTAAACGGCCGACGTGCCTAAGTGATTCTTAAAGGGCCGGCGCACCAAAATGAGTCTTAACCCCTTCATGACCCAGCCTATTTTGGCTTTAATGACCTGGCCATTTTTTGCAATTCTGACCAGTGTCCCTTTATGAGGTAATAACTCAGGAACGCTTCAACGGATCCTAGCGATTCTGAGATTGTTTCTTCGTGACATATTGGGCTTCATGTTAGTGGTAAATTTAGGTCGATAATTTTTGCGTTTATTTGTGAAAAAATCAGAAATTTGGTCAAAAATGTAGAAAATTTCGCAATTTTCAAATTTTGAATTTTTATTCTGTTAAACCAGAGAGTTATATGACACAAAGTGGTTACTAAATAACATTTCCAACATGTCTACTTTACATCAGCACAATTTTGGAACAATTTTTTTTTTTTTTTTTTTGTTAGGAAGTTATAAGGGTTAAAAGTTGACCAGCGATTTCTCATTTTTACAACAAAATTTACAAAACCATTTTTTTAGGGACCACCTCACATTTGAAGTCACTTTGAGGGGTCTATATGGCAGAAAATACCCAAAAGTGACACCATTCTAAAAACTGCACCCATCAAGCTACTCAAAACTACATTCAAGAAGATTAACCCTTCAGGTGTTTAACAGGAACTAAAGCAACGTGGAAAGAAAAAATGGACATTTTAATTTTTACAGAAAAAATTTTCTTTTAGCATCAATTTTTTTTCATTTTCACATGGGCAACAGGATAAAATGGATTCTAAAATTTGTTGGACAATTTCTCCTGAGTACACCGATACCTCATATGTGGTCATAAACCACTGTTTGGGTGCATAGCAGGGCTCAGAAGGGAAGGAGCGCCATTTGACTTTTTGAATGGAAAACATGCTGGAATATATAGCGGTTGCCATGTCGCGTTTGGAGAGCCCCTGTGTGCCTAAACTTTGGAGCTCCCCCACAAGTGACCCCATTTTGGAAACTAGACCCCCCCCCCCCCCCCCAGGAACTTATCTACATGCATAGTGATCACTTTGAACCCCCCAGGTGCTTCACAAATTGATCGGTAAAAAAAGTACTTTTTTTCACAAAAATTTTCTTTTAGCCTCAGTTTTTTTCATTTTCATATGGGCAACAGGATAGAATGGATCCTAAAATTTGTTGGGCAATTTCTCCTGAGTGCACAGATACCTCATATGTGGTCATAAACCACTGTTTGGGCGCACGGCAGGGTCCGTAAGTGAAGGAGCGCTATTTGACTTTTTGAATGGAAAATTAGCTCCAATCGTTATCAGACACCATGTCGTGCTTGGAGAGCCCCTGTGTGCCTAAACAGTGAAACCCCCCCCCCCCCCCCCCCAAGTGACACCATTTTGGAAACTAGACCCCTTATGGAACTTATCTAGATGTATAGTGAGTACTTTGAACCCCCAGGTGCTTCACAGAAGTTTATAACGGAGAGCAGTGAAAAGAAAAAAATAATTTTTTTTCCTCAAAAATGATTTTTTAGCACACTATTTTTCATTTTCACAAGGGTAACAGGAGAAATTGGACCACAAAAGTTGTTGTTCAATGTGTTCAAGTACACCGATACCCCATATGGTGGGGGGGGAACCGCTGTTTGGGCGCACGGCAGGGCTCAGAAAGGAAGGAGAACCATTTGACTTTTTGAAATGAAAATTACCTCTAATCGTTAGCGGACACCATGTCGTGTTTGGAGAGCCCCTGTGTGCCTAAACATTGGAGCTCCCCCATTAATAACCCCATTTTGGAAACTAGACCCCCTAAGGAACTTATCTAGATGCATAGTGAGTACTTTGAATCCCCAAGTGCTTCACAAAAGTTTATAAAGCAGTGCCGTGAAAATAAAAAATATTTTTTTTCCTCAAATTATTTTTTAGTGCGCAATTTTTTATTTTCACAAGGGTACCAGGAGAAACTGGACCCCAAAAGTTGTTGTCCAGTTTGTCCTGAGTACGCTGATACCCCATATGTGGGTGGGGACCACTGTTTGGGCACACGTCGTGGCTCGGAAGGGAAGTAGTGACATTATGAAATGCTGTCTTTGTTGGAATGGTCTGCGGGCGTCATGTTACATTTGCAGAGCCCCTGGTGTGCCTAAACTGTGGAAACCCCCCCCCCCCCCCCCTACAAGTGACCCCATTTTGGAAACTAGACACCCCACCCCCCCCCCCCAAGGAACTTATCTAGATGTGTGGTGAGCACTTTGAACCCCCAAGTGCTTCACAGAAGTTTATAATGCAAAGCTGTGAAAATAAAAAATCATTTTTTCCTCAAAAAATGATTATTTTAGCTCGCAAATTTTTATTTTCACAAGGGTAACAGGAGAAATTGGACCCCAAAAGTTGTTGTCCAGTTTGTCCTGAGTACTCTGGTACCCCATATGTGGGGGGGAACCATTGTTTGGGCGCACGTAATGGCTGAGAATGGAAGTAGTGACGTTTTGAAATGCAGACTTTGATGGAAAGGTATGCGGTCGTCGTTACGTTTGCAGAGCCCCTGATGTGCCTAAACAGTAGAAACCCCAACAAGTGACCCCATTTTGGAAACTAGACCTTCCAAGGAACTTATCTAGATGACTGGTGAGCACTTTGAACCCCCAAGTGCTTCACAGACGTTTATAACGCAGAGACGTGAAAATAAAAAAATCATTTTTTTTCCAAAAAATAATTTTTTAGCCCTCAATTTTTTATTTTCCCAAGGGTAACAGGAGAAATTAGACCACCAAAGTTGTGCAATTTTTCCTGAGTACGCTGATACCCCATATGTTGGGGTAAACTACTGTTTGGACACACGTCGGGGCTTGGAAAAGAGGGAGCACCATTTGACTTTTTGAACGCAAAATTGGCTGGTATCAATGGTTGCACCATGTCGCATTTGGAGACCCCCTGATGGGCCTAAACAGTGGAAGCCCCTCAATTCTAACTCCAACCCTAACCCCAACACATCCCTAACCATAACTCTAACCCCAACACACCCCTAACCCTAGTTCCAACCCTAACCCTCTTTCCAACCCTAACCCTAATGGAAAAATGAAAATAATTTCCTTATTTTATTAGTTGATCCTGCCTATGGGGGTGATAAACGGGGGGTTTATTTACTTTTCATTCTATTTTGATCACTGTGAGAGTTTCACAGTGATCAAAATGAATGAAGGGAAATTGCAGCCGGCGGGCGCACTGCGCATGCGCCCGCCATTTTCCAAGATGGCGGCGCCCATGAAGCAGGACCGCGGGACACCGGGAGGCAGAGAGGGACATCGGAGGTACCGGGGGGGTCGGAAGGTGGGGGGAGCTCAGAAGGGGGAGGGGAGCTGATGATGACGGCGGCGGCACATTGCCACCGTCAGTTGGTATCGGGGGCCGATCGGCCCCGTGAGTCGATTGGGGGGGGGGGGGAGGCGGGGGTCGGATCACAGTCTCCAGCCATGTCCGATGCTACTGCAGCATCGGCCATGGCTGGATTGTAATATTTAATCAATTTTCATTGATGAAATTTTACTATTGCTCTGATTGGCTGTTTGGCTGTTAAAAGTGAATCAGAGCAATTGTAGCCACGTGGGGCGAAGCCACGCCCCCTGTGGTGAAGAACAAAGCCCCCTGTATCTGCGGGTCGGGTGACCTTTCAGTGACCTAGGTCACCCGACCCGCAGGGGGGCTTTAAAGTCATGACGCCACATAGGCGTCATGAAAAGTCGTGCCAAAACAACCCATGACCCCTATGTGGCGTTAAAGGGTTGGCGCGCCAAATCGAAAGCTGAGTGACTCCAGGCTCCAAATCGGAGGCTGAGCCACCCTGGCCTCCAAATCGGACCCAGGGTGGCCCCGCCCACCAAATCGGACCCTGAGGCCAAAGTGGCCCCTGAGAGGCACCCACAGTTAAAACGGATCCTGAGTTGAAAGTCTTGCAGGGGCAGCAGGCAAGTCTCTCTTAAAGGGGCAGCCCGGGCACCATTTCAAAGCACTATCTGTACTTCCTTCAGCAAATACACATCTAGTTCTTATTATTCAGTTGATTTCCGCAATTTGCGGCCCGAAACGCTACACACACACAGACTCCGTTGAGGCGTCGTTTCGAAGCCAGCGTCCACGAGTGGTGTGCTAAGTAATTTTCGTGTCAATCGGATTTGTAGTTTTTGCGCAATTTGCATTTGAAAATTTTTTTTCCCGTCATTGGAATGCATTGTCTCAATGCTTTTCAATGGGAAAATTTTGCCATAGGAATTTATTGGGCAGTCGAGAGGCGATTCAAATGGCAGTTAAGCTCATTGATAAGCGCAGGCAGACCCAGTTACTATGCTAACGCCTACAAACTTTACATGACCCCAGCAGGACACAGTTTCTGCCAGATAATATCAGCTCTTAAAGTGAAACCCAAAGCACAAATGCAAATCTGATCGACCCTGGTCTCCAAATCGGAGGCTGAGCCACCCAGGCCTCCAAATCGGACCCTGAGGGATCCCGTCCACCAATTCAAGCCCTGAGGGGCCCCACAGACCAAAGTGGCCCCTGAGAGGCACCCACAGTTAAAACGGATCCTGAGTTGAAAGTCTTGCAGGGGCAGCAGGCAAGTCTCTTATAGGGGCAGCCCGGGCACCATTTCAAAGCACTATCTGTACTTCCTTCAGGAAATACACATTTAGTTTTTATTATTATTTTAATGGGACAAAAAAGGATCATTTGAGATTTTTATTTTTTTTTTTTTCAATTTTTAAATCTTTTTTTTTTTTTTTTTTCTTGCTTCCATAATCTACGATCTGATCACTTGTGCTACACATAGGGCTTCAACCCTGCTTTGTGGAGCAGAAATGCTCATCTGCTATGAACGCCAGCCATGTGGCAGCACTCACAGCAAATCAGCAATGTCAACTACGGGGGGCCTCCTGCAAAAACCCCTGGGTGTCATGCCAACCCATCGGTGCCCCGCGATCATGTGATGGGGCGCTGATGGGCGGAGTTAGTGACGTGTGACAGTGGCATTTAACATGTTAACAGCTGCAGATGGATCGCAATTTCATCCGCCGCTATTAGGGGCACATGACAGCTGATCACATAAGCTGTGATGTGCCGGAAAAGATGGGGCTCAGCGCATCAAAGGAGGATACCCGACATATGATGTATGTATACGTCTTATGTTGTGAAGGAGTTAACTGAAAAATAATTATGACTCTTGGAACGAATTAAAAAAAGTAAAAATTGCTGTATCTTCAAAGCCTTAAACATGTGTGTCCTAGAAGGATTAGAATAAAGTCATGTTCAGCACTATTTTTACATTTTGTCTTGTGCTCTTTACAGAGGAAGATCTGCAAGAAGACTCCTTCACCTTGTCTTCATCTTCTAGTAACGTAGCAAAACATCATGCAACTTCGTTTCACGGCTGTCAGATAGAGGACAGCGGAGAGAATTTTCCGATTGCATCGCCGAGGCATGCTATAGACAACCTGGCCTACATGTCTACATCGGAGCAATGTGAAGAGCAGGCATGGATGGCCTACAATAGATATGTTGGCGATGCCAATTTCACACCAGTAGAACATCCGCATATTAAAGAAGAAACCAACGAATATAACTACGTGTATGATGAAGAACCGGCGTACGGTGAGCATAATCCCGGCCGTGTTTGCGAGGAGCCAAGTCAGTTGTTTGAGACCATGAACAACCTTCTCATCCACCAGATGACACACGGCCACTCGTCTTCAGTAGACAAGCCGTATACTTGCAACCACTGTGACAAGCGATTTGCCAAAAGATCTCACCTGGGAATGCATCTTAAGACTCATACAGGAGAAAAGCCGTACGCCTGTCCTGACTGTGGGAAGAGATTTAGTCGGAGATCAAATATGGCCACACATTACAGAACGCACACAGGGGAGAAGCCTTTCGCTTGTCCTAAGTGCGGTAAACGCTTCACCCAGAGTTCGCACATGGTGACACATCAAAGGACACACTCCGCAGATAAGCTCTTCACGTGTCCCGAGTGTAAAAAATGCTTTACAAAGTGGTCGTACCTAAACTTCCACCTGCGAACTCATGGAATAGAGAAACTGAGCGTACCTTGATTGTGGAACCACTTGCTGAGCAAAGATTTGTCACATCTAGCGCTGTGAAGATTAACTTATCCTGAAGTGCAAAGGTGGTTTTACACTCATAGTGCGTTACGCAGCAGAAAGAGCTGGTGGGAAATACAAAGTTCTCTTCCTCCTTATGGACCTTAGGATGATGGTGCAGGGATGGATATGCCAAATGCCAAAAAAACTGGGGTCCCTTTAGATATCACAAGTAGTGATGATCGAACATGCTTGGTTGCTAACAGTGTCTTTGGCGAGCTCGAAAAATATGTTCGAGTCACCGCGGCTGTTCGACAGCCGCAACACACATGCAGGGATTGCCTGTTTAAAGGGAATCTGTCACCCCTTTTTGAGATATCATATAATGATAGCATTCAATTGTGTGTCACATAAGGATTCTCTTAGTACTTTTGCTTCCCCCTGACCCCGCACCTTTCATGCATAAATACCTTTTTTATATAGGTTCAGATGTATGTAAACTGTCGCTGTCTGGTCCGCTGGGCGGGGCTTATTCAACTGCTCCCCCCCTCCCTGTCTTGCTCTATGCATTTCTTCTTGTGTAGAGCAAGACAGGGAGGGGGGGAGCAGTTGAATAAGCCCCGCCCAGCGTACCGGACCGTGGCAGTTTACATACCTTTTTTTTATATCGGTTCAGATGTATGTAAACTGCCATGGTCCGGACCGCTGGGCGGGGCTTATTCAACTGCTCCCCCCCCCCTCCCTGTCTTGCTCTACACAAGAAGAAATGCATAGAGCAAGACAGGGAGGGGGTGAGCAGTTGAATAAGCTCCGCCAAGCGGACCAGACAGCGACAGTTTACATACATCTGAACCTATATAAAAAAGGTATTTATGCATGAAAGGTGCGGGGTCAGGGGGAAGCAAAAGTACTAAGAGAATCCTTATGTGACACACAATTGAATTATATCATTATATAATATCTCAAAGGGGTGACAGATTCCCTTTAACATCTTCATGGCTAGGAATTGTCGGATAGGGCTTCTAAATGCAATCAATTTATTGCTTATTAAAATTTTCAGCTGTTCTTAATAGATTAACACTTGAGCTTGTAAGGCCTGTTTAACATTTCAGTCTTTCAAGGTCAGTAAAAATCCGCCAAGGATCCGTCTCCATCATGGGCCAAACTGACGGATTTTGACTGACGTCAAAAAACGGAAATGTGAAAAAGGCCTAAGCCCTGTTTTGAAGCTATTCAGGATAGCTGGAGGGCGCTGATACCTCCTAATACCATCCAGTTTTAGAGCAGTGCTTATAAGATGCACAGCTGCTGCGGTCGGTTTCCTAGGCAACGAGTTGTAAACAAGTGCTAATATCTCAAAAGGCTGCAAATTTTAATAAGCCGTAACTTGTAAAAGTGTATTTACAAGACGTATCCACAATTATCCATCTATGAAGATGGGAAAAACCCTTTAATACAATTCTCCACTGTGGTATTATTTGATGGTTAATATATTATGTTTTGTAATGGAATTGTGCAATACAGGATCCCCCTTACTCCTCTATGATGACTGTCCAGTGGAAGAAACTGGACTCTCATCATCCTCCATTAATTGGTGATATCGCAGTATTTCCAAAAGGCATTTCAATACACGAGTACAGAGTTTTGGAATATGGCAACTTTTCAGTAACGTCATGCAGAACGTCAGAATTATAAAACTAAGAAACGTGCGCCCCCCGCCCCCCCCAGTTCATTCTTCTCTTTGTAAAGGTCTTACAAGAGTAGCCATAGTAGTCATGGTATTGAATATTCTCCTTTTCTTGACTTCCAACGTCACATGATAAAAATCATTAAACTTTTCTCATTCAGTCTGATTAACAAAAAAAAGAAGAAATCAACAGTCAAGTGAGATATTTGCGGTAAGGACAGTGAGGCTTCACTACATGACTGTGGGTACCGTCACTAAACTCTGTAAGCACTGTGGCAGTCACCATTAGGGTGCGTTCTGGCACCTGTTCAGGGCTCCCATCAGAGCTTACAATCGAAGCCCCCACAAAACTGGATTCGGACGTATGCACAGACGGGGCCATAGACTCTAAGGTGCCGGCAGAGCGAACATGCCTTCTGACGTGCATTATTTTTGGGCATGTATACGCCTACTGGAGGCGGACACTCAAATGTAGGAGACTGTGTCTGGCCGTCCACTACCAGTAGGTGTATATGCTAGAAAATTATGCACATCAGACACGCCTTCGCTCTGTCGGCACCATTATAGGTTATGGGCCTCTCGACATGTACTTCCAAATCCCATTTTACAGGGAGTTCAGACCTAAGCTTTGACGAGACCTCCGACCGGGTGCCGGAACGCAATGTGAAAGTAGCCTAATAAGGGACTCAAAGCTGATCGGTCACTATAAGAACTGCATACATTATTGAATCAATTTCTTGCACCTGATAAATCATTACTGGAGTCATTACTTTAAAAAAAAAAAATTAAACAATTTTTTATTTTTACTTTATTTTGAATTTTGTAGCCGGATGTGGATTTTCAAGGTAAGTATACCAGCATGCTGTATGCAGTTGGTATTGTGAAGTCTGCTGACATTTCCCTTCAATAGGGTTTTCCTCGACTTTAAGACATGACATGGCCGCTGCTTAAAGCGACTGTGTGCCTCATGGTATCCTCTTCGTTTGCAGGGTGTAGTGCGATATATTTTGTACTGGTATTACTGCTGGATGAAACAGAGCTGCAATACCAGGGACAGCCACTTCAAAGAGTGGAGCTATGCCTGGCATACATTAAAACAGAACTGGAACACCACAGCCGTTATTTCTTGATCGGTGGGGTTGCTGGGAGTTACACTCAACATTCTAATATTGATGAATCATTTTAAACAGCAACTATCATCTCATTGTTTTGTTTTTTTAACCTAACGTCCTACAGAGCGGAGGGGTCCGGGTCTTGAGACCCCTACATATTGCTCAAAAAGCTGCTCTGAGATACGCAGCTCATCTCGCAGAAGAGCATTTGTCAGCAAGATTGCAGACTTAAGATTTTGGGTACCTACCGTAAAATCTTTCTCGGAGCCTTCATTGGGGACACAGGAAGCCATGGGTGTATGCTGCTACTAGGAGGTTGACACTATGCAAAAAAAGTTAGCTCCTCCCCAGCAGTATATACCCGCCAACTGGCAGGAAGCTCATCAGTTAGTGAGAAAGCAGTAGGAGAAGCAACAGGTATACAACTATCATAACCACAACGAACAATAAACAAGGGCGGGTGCTGTGTCCCCCAATGAAGGCTCCGAGAAAGAGATTTTACGGTCGGACCCAAAATCTTCATTTCTCTATCACTTCATTGGGGGGACACAGGAAACCATGGGACTTCCAAAAGCAGTCCCAAGGGTGGGTAAAGGTGGTACCGTCAAATCCGAGCTCGGGTCACTGCTGCTTGCTGGACCATTCTACAGAGATTTGCATATGACTAAACCTATATGTGAACCTTGTAGGACTTGGCAAAGTTATGACAGGAAGACCATGTAGCAGTCTAACAAATCTACGAGACCATCGCCTGGCGGTGGGTGACAGAGCAGGCCCCCCACTGAGCAAGAGTAGTACGCGGTGATCTTAAATGGATGCGATCTGTCCTTAGTCAGTAGGCTTCAGAGTAGCAGAGTGAACCCAGCAGGCCTCGATAGACTTGGAAACAGCCAAGACCTTTACGAGTACATTCTGGGATTAAGAACAGTGAATCTGCACATCTGATTGGTGCTGTCCTGGGAAGGTAGCTACAGAGAACTCTACCAGGTCCAGTTTGTTTAGAGACCATACTTCATAAAGAAAGGGAGCAAAAATGGTCAAAAGGAAGAAAAAAACAGTATCCTCACTGGGGAGAAATACAAAAAACCACCTTAGGGAGAGAGGATCGTATCGGATGTAACCCTACCTTGTCCTAGTGACACCCTAAGATAAGGAGGAATAAGAGATCTGTGAGTTTGGAAACTCATCTGATAGAAGAAATGGCGACCGGGAAGGCAACCTTCCAGGAAAGGAGTGAAAGGTGTCTCGTAGAGGTTTGAATGTTAATTCTTGAAGGACACTGAGTACTAAATTGAGATCCCAAGGTGTTACTGGAGGCCGGTAGGGGGAAACAAAGTGCCCAACTCCCTGCAGAAAGGTCTTGATCTGCAGGCAAGACATAATCTTTCGAAAATGGATGGAAAAAGCAAACGCCTGTCTCTTGAGAAAACTGATTTAGAGGCCAGATCTCAGACTCAAATGTAAGAAGGACAAAATGGAAACAGGTGAAAGACCCTTGGGGAGGTCTGATTAGTTACACGCCAGCGGAAAGATTTTCCACGAACGATGGGAAATACGAGAAAAGAAATGCTTCATAGTTCTGAACATGGTCTGGATAACCTGATTAGAGAAATCGGCTGATTTTCAGAAACATGGTCTTAGTCATGCTGTTAAATAGAGTGACGGAGAATTCTGGTGAAACACAGAACCCTGTGAGAGAAGATTGTGGAGTCTCTACGGAGTGCCTGTGAGGAAGTTGTTTACTTCTGCGTACTTAAGTCTTCTGGGGTGATGAGAATAATGGGCACTCCCTCAGTCTTGATCCTCTGGACCACCCTAGAGATCAGTGTTAAGGTAGGTAACAAGTACGGGGTGGGGGGGAGAAGCGAGACCAAGGAATTACCAAAGCGTCAGTGCCGATTGCTAGCATGTCGTGTGATTTGGAGATCACATGAAGAATCTTGTAAATTAGACTGGACTCAGGTTTATGTCGGGAAACCCTCAAAGGAGCCACATGTCATGGGAGACTGAAAGGTTCAGGGACCACTTGCCGGCGGCGGAACCCTTTCAGCTGAGAAAATCGGCGGCCCAGATCTCCACTCTTGGGATGAGCAGTGCCAAGATCATAACCGAATCCGTGGCACTTTTGACAATATTGATTTTGTGTTCTTCCTTGAAGGATCATCTGTCACCGCTGTGGCATGTCAGTTTGGACCTGAAACTAATGGTAAAGAATGGGGTCCTTGCAAGAAAAGTAGAGCAAGAGGGAGGGACCCAAAATTCAGAATGTTGATAGGAAGAGATGATTACTGGGTTGTCCATCAGACCTGGACTGTTAAGTTCTGAAAATATGCTTCCCAATTGAGAAGATTGGTATCTGTAGTATCGATCTTCCTACATGGTGGGGGAAATATCTACCGCAATTGAGTAGAGGAGATTAAGTCCACTAGTCTAGAGATTTATTTATTCGGCGAGGGGCATGATTAGTCGATACAGGGAGTGAATCGACCAGTCCCATCTTGATGGCAGAAAAAGAATATTGAAAAGGATGAGTATGAATGTAGGCAGATGGAACTTCTTCCATTGACTCAACCATCCTACCTAGAACGCTCATGCAAATGTGCATCTGACGGAGAGAGCCCAACATGCTAGAATCAAGGGTTTATCCTTGGGTAGAAAAAAAGCTCTTGATCATGCAGTGTCAAACAGCATTCCCAGAAAAATCAATATATTGGACCAGAGACTATTTTTGGATATTGATAACCCAGCCAAGATGAAAAGTGACCAGAGTGCAAGCATGAGAAAAGAGATCCAAACTCCTTGGAGAGGAGTCCACGGCAAGGTCTGAACTCAGAATCCAGGTGCCAAGGAATAACAGTGTGGAGCAGAGCCGGAAAAAAACGCGTGAACGGCGAAAAAGGACAATGCTGATGTGGACTCTAAATCACTTTGAGGACAACTGGTCCAGTTTAAGGAAATTAGTACTGATATCTTGAGGTATCTTGGTAGCTCTTGATCGACTCAGACCATCTTGGTAAGGAAGTGGGTAAGAATCCTTACATGTGTAACCACTTACCTTGTAAGAAAATTCCAAAAAAGGCAGCTTAATTAGAGAGGTCTTTCCATTTGAAGGAGGAGCTCCAGTGCATACCTGGCACAGGAAACAGAAGAGGCAGAGTAATTGACATGGCCAGTTTGGCACGAGTGCCGACTCTGTGACTCGCAGGGTCAGACATAGCCAGGGACTCCCCAAGTTGAAATGGGCTGTCCGGGTGAGACAGCGCTGGCCCCGAGAACTGTAATTTAATCACTGAGAGGAAAAAAGCACAAGATTACAACTCTAAATACTGAGAAAGGATACAATCTTTGCTGGAGAAGACTCATTTACGTGATGTTCGGACAACGGATCCAAGGCTGAAGAGGCTCTCGTGCTCTTGGCTACGGCTTGATAAGGACTAAGTGCTATCCAATCTCTGTAAGAAAGAAGAAGTATGGAAACGGACAAAGAACTGAGATCTCGGGACCCCCCCCCCCTTGGGCTGCACAATGACCAGCCATATGGATCATTGTAAAAGACCTGACTTACTGAATAGTGGACAGAGCATTAGAAATGCTGCTGCTATTCATGTTGGGTCTAACTACTGGCTAGTGAGTAGCGCAGCTGAACTGCATTGCGGACAGCAATGTGGTTAACGGTCGATGGAGAGCCTGACCTGTTGGCAAATGGGTCGTAACCGTAATCAAGGTATGGTTACGTGGTAGATACAGAGTCTGACTCGCTGGATAGCGGGCAGAGCATTTGGACGACTACTGCAAGCGGTCATATGGTACATGACAGATGGTGTGACTGATCTACCGGATAGAGGAGAGTGCACTTACATTTGCTGCTGCGATCGGACATGCGGTAGATGGTGCATCTGACTCACTTGATAGTGGGCAGGAAATGTGGACCACTGTTGCAAATGACCATGAGGAACTTGATAAGTGGGGCATCTGAGTCACTGGATGGTGGGCAGGAAATGTGGACCGATGCTGTCACTGAACATGAGATACATGTTAAATGGTACATTTGACTCACTGGATAGTGGGCAGGAAACGTGGCCCACCGCTGTAAACGACCATTATGAACGTGACAGGTGGTGTATCTGAGTCACTAGATGGTGCGTGGTAAATGGTTCGTCTGACTCACTGGATAGTGGGCATGAGACATGGACCACTGCTACATTTGACCATTAGGTACGTAGTAGATGGTGTATCTGACTCACCAAATGGTGGACAAAACACATGCCGCTGCTCCAATCGACCAGGTGGTACATGATAAATAGTGTATCTGACTTGCTGAATGCCGGACAGAACACTAGTACCGCTGCTGCAATTGACCAGGAGGTACGTGGTAAATGGTGCATCTGATACACTAGATAGTGGTCAGAAAATGTGGACTGCAGCTGTGATCGACCATGAGGTACGTGGTTAAAAGGTACATCAGACTGGGTAGGGGACCAAACACTAGAGCTGTTATTCCTATAGCACCTAAAGTCTAATTCCCCAAGGATGGAAAAGCTGGTGGGCAGAAGGGGAAAAAAACTTCATTGCTGCGGTTAAGGTCTGAACACCTAACCGAAATATACAGACTCTGCAGGAACTACAACGGGAAGGACTATAAGATATTGTGTACATAGACAAAGGACAACCATGTCTGTCTAAAATAAGTGTGTCCTGTAGTCATGAGCTCTTTTTTTTTTTTTTATATGTAACATTAGAGACACAGGTGCGTGTGCCAACGTAAGCGTTTTTGAAGCTTTTGTCCCGGTCAAAACGCTTCAAAAACGCATAGAAGCATCCAATTCATTTTAAATGAATTCCGCACTTTTTGTGCACATTTGATGGTTTTTTTTTTTGTTTTTTTTTTCTGCACAAAAAAACGCTTAGCGGTAAACGCAGCATGCTCATTAATCTTGCAGAAAAGTCAGCATTTTTAGCTATTTTCTATGAGTCAGAAGACGCGCAAAAAAAACACGTGTTTTTTCGGGAAATAAAACGCGCGTTTTCTGTGAAGGAGTCCGGTTTTGAAGCAGAAATTTTCTGCATACGTGGGCACATAGCCTTAAGCTGCTGAGTCACAAGCTCTGGACGATTGGGAGGGGCAGCTCTCCTGGAAGGAATGACATTGAGATACCTGTCCTGAAGGCCCCAGAATCCATCTTCGCAGCACAATAATGAAGACTGTCATCAGATGTCCCGGAGGGACGGGTGGCTGGAGGGTACCTGATCCCAGGACAGTATGTCGGGTGGCTGTAAGGTATGGATACCATCTTCCCACCCTGCACGTCTGGCTCTGGAGGGCGAGCAGGCTAGGGTGTAGTGGCAAGGACCAGTCTGCATCTTCCTGCTTGCGGATGCCCCAAACCCTCTTGATGTGCTAGGGTATGTGCACACGTTGCAGATTTGAGTGCACGGAATATGCATCTCTTGGCAGAAAATGCAGGTAAAAATCCGTGCTTTTTTGCAGATTTTGTGCAGATTCTTTGCGGATTGGCATTTGTTTTTAGCTCTGCAGTTTTCAATAATTCAATTGGTTAAAAACGCATGCGGATCCGCAAAAATAATTGACATGCTGCGGAAAATAAACTGCTGCTGATTCCATGTAGAATTTTCCGCAGCATGTGCAGAGCTTTTTTTTTTTTTTTTTTTTCATTTTCCCTATTGAATTACAGTGGTTGGCCACACTTGCGGATCTGCAGCAAACACGTGCCGAGAATTCGCTGTGGATCCGCAGCAAATCTGCAGTGTGTGCACATACCCTTACTGTAGAAGGCATGATATCCTGCCTGGCAGACATGAGGATACAGTAGTGACACATTCCCAATCTGCTCCCGGTCTCTAAGGGGGTAGAGTGGAGTGACCAGTTACACTCCATCGCCCAGAATCACAAGCTGAGCCTGCAAAATAGACACTAATAAAAAAACAAAAAACCTAAAGGTAGAAACAGGGCTGAAAGCAGCCCGTGTCCACTTCCTACTGACACTAAGCTAAAACTGATGAGCTTTCTGCCAGTGGGTGGGTATATACTGCTGGGGAGGAGCTAACTTTTTTGCATAGTGTCAACCTCCTAGTGGCAGCAGCGTACACCCATGATTTCCTGTGTCCCCCAAGGAAGTGAGAGAAAAAGTTTGTTTTTTCTTTGTCTCCTGTGTCCTCCAATGATGCCAAGACATTTTTATTGACTCCTGCTGCCCTGTGGAAGGGGATGTAGATGGGTCATTGGCTCTGTTCGGACCAGGGTATGGACACTGTCATTGGAGAGGCGTCCTCTACTCTGCGTTACCAAGGTTGTGTAGTGCTGCTCCATCAAGCCTTAAACTTAACACCTTGTTCACATGCAGCTTCTTTATGCGTTTCATCCACGTTTTCCGCAGGTGCCTGCACTAATACTCCATAACAACTATTCTGCATCTTCCTGATGGCTGCAAATCCCAAGCGTTGTAACTATCAGCTTCTTAGATAATTGTGTAACTCGTACTCACACCACCAGAGTAACCCTGAGTAGCAAGCTGTCTCAGTGGTACCCTGCCTGGAACTGCGATGGGTGTTTTGAACCTAGAGAACCGTGGATGCTGTTTTCGTTCAATAGCAAGTTCATCACAGGGTGATGCTTGGGAAGTGAACATGACTTGTTCAACATCCGGCAGTGTACTGAGGCTGCGTTGCGTGGGGAGAATGCTGGCACCATCGGTAAAGGTACTGTCACACTTAGCGATGTACCAGCGACATGACGTGGTCAGGATCGCTGGTACATCGCTAAGTGGTCGCTAGTGAGCTGCCACACAGGCAGATCTCACCAGCGACATCGCAGGGGTCGGGGGTCGCTACTTACCTGTCACACTAGGCGATCCTGATGTCCTCCCCCCCCCCCCCCCCCGCTCCACGCTCGTCTCTCCACAGGAAGCGCCGCAGGAAGCTGATGACGAGAAACGGTCCAAGACGTTCTCGCGCGATCAGCGATAACCAGCGGGGGAGCGGTCGTAGGTAAGTATCAGACATAGCGATATCGCTTGCAATATCGCTATAACGTCACAAAAACCAGTGACGTTATAGTGATATTGCTAGCGATATCGCTTAGTGTGACAGGCCCTTTAGAGGTAGGCTGTTGAGAGAGGGGCTCTCACTCTGAGCACTGAAGTCTAGCAAGGCTTTGGCTTGACCAGGCTTGTGATGGAGATGGGCGTCAAAGGTTGGGAAATTAGCAGTTACTTGCTGCGGATCCCTTGGCAACTCAGTCTTTGCTGGAAGAGAAGGCAAGGGAGCTACCCAGTTGTTACAGAAGTCTTCGGTGGGTTTAATGCTCGTGACCCTGATGATCACCTTGTCTTCGTCTGTAGGTGGTGAGTTGTCCTTGGTTGAAGGATCAAGTGCTGTTGTCTCGAGGTTGAAGTCTTGAGGATAAAGCAAACTTGAATTGTCAGATGGTTGATGTTGCCACTTAGTGTTGCTTGACTTCTCCACCCAGTAGTGACGTGGGTATGACTGGGGGGACAAGTCGTGGTTATCTGACGTGATAAGGGTTTTGTAAGAGATGTTGCTTGGATCCTTTGTCTGGTCGCTACAGATGTTGCCGATGATGACCCAGCCTAGCTCAAGGCGCTGTGCGTACAATTCATTGAGTAGTCCATGTATTTGTTGACGCATCTTGTGCAGTCGTATAATGTCTCTGTCAAGGAGAATTAGAATGTCTGCTTTGTCATCAAGGGGTGGCATCTCTTTGGCTATCATTCTGAGATGAGGATGCTGAAGAGCGACTTCTGGCGTTGGGATCTCTTCCCTGTTGAATGGTATTTGGTTACACTCAACAAGCGTGGGTAGTGGTATCTCCATAACGTCCTTCTCAAGAGAAGTTATTATGAGGCCACCGGCCCTTCTTCCAGAGGTTTTTATAATGCCGCTGCAGGTGCCCAAGGTGTAGGGATAGACATCTCCTTTTAAGTCAAAGAGTTCTGACCTGGCCATTGATTTGTTGCTCTGGTTGTCCAGACTAATGTACACCTTCACTGCCTTCTCTGGATGACCCTTGGGATACACTCTTGCCAGGCAAATCTTCACGCAGGACTTGTCTCGAAGACCTGCGCAGACTTCGGTGCATGAGGAAGATAACGCAACATGACTGGTCGCTTGGTCTGAACTCTCCTCGCCATGGCTTGTGGTGGAGAAGGTGTAGACGCAGTCAGGCTGTGATGGATGGAACGTTTGTACGTGGTCTTCGCTGTCGCATTGTAGACATTTGATGGCAATGACACAGTCCTTCACAAGATGTTCGATAGAGGCGCAGCACCTGAAGCATACGCCAAACTTCTTCAAGAGCTCCTTTCGTTCTTGAAGGGGTTTCTTCCTGAAGCCGATGCACTTCTTCAAGGGATGTGGCAGTTTGTGAATTGGACACTGGCGATTTTCTACCTTCTCACCTTCATTGCCTTTGTCTGGCACTGATGTCAGTGTAAGCAGACCGCTGCGGTTCTTGTTGTGAGAGCACGAACTCTCGTACTTAGGAGATGACGTAGAGCTGCTGGGTTCTTCATAGCAGAAGTTGGGGTTGGTTTTGCACTCTGCAATCTCCTTGATGAAGTCGCAGAAATAGGAAAATGGAGGAAAAGAGACTTGGTATTGTCTTTTGTAGTTTGACCCTCGTATGGTCCACCTTTCTTGTATGTTGTAGGGTAACTTGGCAACTATGGGTTTTACCCCACGAGCGGTGTCCAGGTAGCTGAGGCCAGGTAGGTGCGTGTCTGCCTTGGCTAACTAGAGCTCTAAGAGCAGGTCGCTAAGCTCTAGGAATTTTGAACTGTCCTTGCCGGATATTTTGGGGAAATCCTGTTGTCGCTGGAACAATGCATTCTCTATAGTTTCGGGACTGCCAAAGCTACGTTCTAGTCTTTCCCATGCAGCCATGAGACCAGCTGCTGGATTACTGATGTGGACTGATCTAAGCCTCTTGACCCACTCTGTGGATTGAGGTCTGAGCCACCTGACTAGCAGATCCAGCTCTTCAGCAGCAGTGAGGCCAAGGTCATTAATTGTGGCTTTAAAGGCATATTTCCAACCTCTATATTTCTCTCGTTGATCATCGAACCTTGTGATACCGGTCTTAGTAAGTTCACGACGAACCATGTACCTTGCAAAGTCAGACATGTCAGTTTTCTCTGACCTTGGGAAGACAATTGCTGGCTGAGTAGCGCTGTTCATATGGTCTGTAGTGTCTTGACTTAGAAACGTAGGATAGTATGGTGCGGCATAAGCATTTAGTGCAGTAACTGGTTTACTGAGAATAGTTTCTGCCATAGATGTGACTGGAGCTGTATCGCTTTGCTGGGGTGTAGGATCTGGCTGTGTATTGAAGCATGAAGGAGGTTCAGGTTTGAATGTTTGTGGCACATTTAACTGACCTTGAAAGCTCGGAGCTGCAGGCGGATTGACATCTTGATGCTTTGGAGAGGGGTCGGTACTGATGGGAATGTTGTTGGTGGTCAGGGGTTCACTGGCTTGGATCAGCACGTAGTCTCTTGTGCGCTTAAGTGAGTCTTCCATGTCGAATTCGCAAATTAAGGCTGCCTCCACTGCTCCCACCTAGGGCCTGCTGGAAGACCTTTAGCTTTGCCCTGGCTGCTGCATGTTCACATTCCTTCTGCAGGGCTTCTATTTCCTCCCTCTCACGTGCAGATTCAGCTTTCATCTCTGCTTTCTTGCGTGCAGATTCAGCTTTCATCTCTGCTTTCTTGCGTGCAGATTCAGCTTCCATCTCTGCTTTCTTGCGTGCAGATTCAGCTTCCATCTCTGCTTTCTTGAGTGCAGATTCCATTGGGCGAAAACGGCTTGCACTTTCGTAGATTCCCCTTTGGCACACGCTCTTTTGAATTTCTCACTGAGGGTTGAGTACCTAGATGAGTTTGACTGGGTGCTTTGAGCTCCTAGCAGACATGGATCTGTGCGATTTCCACTTCTGACATTTGTGCAATTTTTTTATTTTTTTTTGCTTCTGTTTTGTCCACAATGTCACGCATGGTGCAGTCTCATTCGGCATTGAGCTGTTGGAAGTCTGGGAGATCCTTTAGAGACTCTGGCGAGAGAGACAGGTTTTTTTTGTATGTGCCAGAATGGAAACCACAGCTGCGGATCTGCAAAAACAATTGACATGCTGCGGAAAATAAACCGCTGTGATTCCGCACAGCGTTTTTGCATTTCCCATTCATTATCATTGGATGCACTACGGATTTAATGCAATTCCGTGTGTCCAAAAACGCTGCGGAAAAGCATCAAAATCCGCAACGTGTGCACATACCCTAGTACATTATCATCTCAGTTGGAGCCCACCAAAAGCAGGGTGCTGCTGCCAGAGATAGTTGTTCCTGGAAGCCCAGAAGGCACAGCAGAAAGGTGAGATTCTGTCTCTTTTACCAACTTGTTTTCTTGCTGAGAGTGTATGTTTTTGCAGTGGTGTAACTGGAGTCCGATGGGCCCCTGTGCAAAATTTGGACCTGACACACACACACACACACGTCAGATGTATGGCCCCCTCTTGCATTCTAAATTCTATAAAGACTTATGAATTGTCCCCATCCTGGTATATATGCCCATCATCCTGGTATATATGTCCTAATGCTGGTATATATGCTCCCCATCCTGGTATATATGGTCCACATGGTCTCCATCCTGATATATAAGCCCCCTTTCTGGTATATATGTCCCCATCCTGGTTTACATGGTCTCCAATCCTAGTGTATGTGTCCCTGTTCTGCCCCTAATGCATAATTAAAAACAAAAACATTCTCACCTTTCCTCTGCTCCCATCTCACCCTGTCTTTTGTAGCCATTGCACAGCCCGACAGCTGACATCGGAGTGTGCGCCATTGTCATGTGCAGCTCCCTGTGGCTGCACCTCCGACGTTAGCTCACAGCCACTGCGACGGCAGCATGTATCGCAGTGTAGAGACCCGACTGGTCTCTGCAACATGATGCATGTCATCTGGATCTGCGTCTTGCGTGCTTCTGCTGGATCTGCATACTCATTTGTACTCCCGTGCCTTGTCAAGGCCTTGATCCCTGCGAACACAGTCGTTACACCTGTTTTTTTTTTTTGTTTTTTTTTCTGCTCGCTTATAGTCTTACCAATGTGTGTTCCCCTCACCATGTGTTCCCCTCACCCTGTGTTGTCTGAGTGGTGTTCTACCCACGGGTATCAAGTTTGGGCGTTCAGTGGGATGAGCCCTGGTTCTTGCAGGCTCTCGAAAGACAGCCAGGCCAGCAGAAAAGAGCACCCACTGACCGGTGTGTCCCCATAGTGATGTCACTGACCAACAGACGAGGTGGAAGTGCCATAGCAGCGCCGCTCTCCCATTGATTTCAGTGACAGTGAAGCTGGCGCCTGCACCTCCTTCCCTGTCCACTTATGACTACCAAGAGTAAGAGTGAACAGAGCCTACAGAGTTATGTATCATACACATATACTGCAGGTGTAGGCAGGCATAGGATGAAAGAAAATGCAGAATGGATTTGAATAAGGGTCTCTAGGCCAATACACACCATACTGAGAGTGGAATTATTATTAGAACTGAAGTAATCGCAGGAACGCGGTATGTCGTCACAGTAGGAGACAGATCAAGAGTTAACAGATTTATTAACAAGTATACTCCGCGCAGGGAGTGACGGGAGACAGGGTGAGATAGTGTTCCACTGCAGTCATCCCAGTTTGTGGTTTCTCTTTGATGGATTGCAGAAGGACCTAGCTTGCCACAAATTAACACTGGCTAATGCACAGGCAGGTCGCCTTGAGATAAAAAAAAAAAAAAAAAAAAAAAAAGTGAAAGTATGAGGCCCTGAATCAGGCCGGTTTCACGCATCAGTGGCTCCGGTACGTGTAGTGACAGTTTCCTCACGTACCGGAGACACTGACACACGTAGACACATTAAAATGAATGTGTCTCTGCACATGTCAGTGTGTTTTCACGAACACACGACCCGTGTGCAAAACACAGAGACATGTCAGTGTTTGTAGGAGCGCACAGTCCGCAAAAGTGCTGAACACGTGCACATGGAGAACAGTTCACACTGTCCTCTGTGCTCACGGACGGCCGCCAGGGAAGAAGCTCTACTGTAAGCACTGTTCCCCTGCGGCTGGTGCTGAACGCAGCTGTCATTCTCTCCTGCTCTGCCGGCAACAGCGAGCAGGAGAGAAGAATGAAAACCCGACGTGGGGTCCCCCTCAGTTTGTGAACCAACCAGACAAAACTTACAGCTGGAGGCTGCAGCCCTCAGCTGTCAGCTTCAGCAAGGTTGGTTCTCAAGAATAGAGGGGTCCCACGCTGTTTTTTAATTATTTAAATAATTTTAAAAAAGGTGTGGGGTCCCCACTATTTTTGACAACCAACCTGACAGCTGATATTCTCAGGCTTGTAAGGGGCCATTGATCTTGCCCCCCCCCAGCCTAAAAACAGCAGCCCCCAGCTGCCCAGAAAAGGTGCATCTATTAGATGCGCCTATTCTGGAGCTTTGTCCGGTTCTTCCCATTTGCCCTATAGCGGTGGCAAGTGGGGTAATAAGGGGTTAATGTCACCTTTCTATTGTAAGTCAAGGGTTAAATAAACACACACAAACACATTAAGAACAAAGTCTCTTAATGAAAGAATACACTACACACATTGTTTAAATATTTATTCCACTCCTAAATCCAAAACGACGCCATCGTTCTCCTGTAAAAAAGTATAAAATAAGAAACCAACAATATACACTACTTATCCGGCGCTCAGTCACGTCCCACGGCGTAATCCATCTTGGGGGGTTAATCAGTTTACAGGCGGAGCGGTGCTAATGCGGCCGTTCCGACTGTAAACTACTGTGAAATGAAAGGGAAGCAGCGCACACAGGCTCAGTGACGTCACCGCTCATCACTGAGTCTGCTCTCTGCTTTCATTCATTCCCCAGTAGTTTACAGTCGGAGAGGTCGCATTAGCACCTCCCCGCCTGTAAACTGATTAACCCCCCGAGAGAGATTGCGCTGTGGGATGTGACTGAGCGCCGGACAGGTAATGTATATTGTTGGTTTCCTTATTTTATACTTTTTTACAGGAGAACGATGGTGTCGTTTTGGATTTAGGAGTGGAATAACGATTTAAATAACAGCGAGCAGGAGAGAAGAATGAATCAAAACCCGACGTTGGGTCCCCCTCAGTTTGTGAACCAACCAGACGAAACTTACAGCTGGGGGCTGCAGCCCTCAGCTGCTAGCTTCAGCAAGGTTGGTTCTCAAGAATAGAGGGGTTCCCACACTGTTTAATTATTTAAGTAAATAATTTAAAAGGCGTGGGGTCCCCCTATTTTTAACAACCAACCTGACTAAAGCTGACAGCTTAGGGCTGATATTCTCAGGCTGGTAAGGGGCCATTGATCTTGGCCCCCCCCCAGCCTAAAACAGCAGCCCCCAGCTGCCCAGAAAAGGCGCATCTATTAGATGTGCCTATTCTGGAGCTTTGCCCGGTTCTTCCCTCTTGCCCTGTAGCAGTGGCAAGTGGGGTAATAAAGGGTTAATGTCACCTTTCTATTGTAATGTGACATTAAGCCCGGATTAGTAATGGAGAGATGTCAATAAGACACCTATCCATTACTAATCCTAGAGTCAGTCAAGGGTTAAATAAACACAATAAGACCAAAGTCTTTTAGTGAAAGAATACACTACATATAGGCGATGAGCAGATTGCCTATATGTAGCAGAATTACAGCATTGCTATGAGCGCCGACCACCGGGTGGTGCTCATAGCAATGACTCATCAACAACCATAGAGGTCTCCATGAGACCTCAGGTTGTTACGGCAACACATCACTGACCCCGATCCCGTGACCGGGGGGGTCAGCAATGCGCTCATTTCCGGTCCGGCGGCCGGAAGTGTTGGTTAAATCCCGCTGTCAGCGTTTGACAGCGGGATTTAACTAGTTAATAGGTGTGGGTGGATCACGATTCCACCCGCGCCTATTGCAGGCACATGTCATTTGTTGAAAACAACTGACATGTCCTGGCTTTAATGCAAACTCACCACCGGATCCCTCATCAAAGCGAGGGATCTGACATTGGATGTACTATTGCGTCCAATGGCAGAAAGAAGTTAATAAACTGTTCCTGTTCAGGACTATTACCAGGTGGCTAATTATTTGCAGGTGTACAATGATTGTTTAATAAACTGAAGTTATTGTTATTAGACCTCGTTAATAAACTGTTCTTAATAAACTTGTGGGTAATTTTTTTGTGCGAGCAATTTTCGCCGACGTTCTTCTGTGCTGCAGAGCATCTCACCTATCACTCTCTACTGTTTTCCTGTGGGTATTTATCTCTGTGGGAAATTTTCTGTGCCATTTTTCATATATAATGTGAACATCCTCAGCTTGCACCTCAAATATCATAGATCTGAAACTTTGTGATGCTGCAATTGGCAATTTTCTGTATGGGCAACTATCCATGCGGGGAATTTTCCGTGTGGGCATTTTTCTGGTCACCTGTCTATACACCCAGTCCCTCTTCCCACTTGAATACATTTTTGTTTTTAATAGGAATGACTGTTCTGCTTAATGATGCTCAGACACGTGGTCCCACCTGTCCATCAATGCTACATACCAACTTTTATCTTGCAGTTGCTTTTATTATCACACAATTTTCTAATGTAGTAAAATAATAGTAGCCGTTCTGTAGTATCCTGCAGCAGGCACTACACACTGATGATGGTAGTGGTGGGGTGGTGGTCGGGACCCCAGTGATCTGGGATTGATGACCTAAGTGATCAATATCTTGTGACTAGACATTCCTTAAGAGCGGGTACACAGTGTGCTTCACTTCTGTACTAGCACCTAAGAGGAATCCATTTGATGGATAGCATGTAACTGTCCTTTAAAAGAAACCTTCCAAGTTTGCTGACCACATATTTGCAGATTTATAGTGCTATGAAGGTGCCCGGCCACAAAGTACAGCACCCAGGAGAAAATTAACTTTGATTCTCATGGGAGTCACTGGCTTTGTCATGTAGGTGTGCACATAGCAACTAGATGGGCATTGAACAGCGCCGCCAGCTTTACAGCAGTGTATCAGGTGTCGACTGTAAGAAAGTAAAGTTAGAATATGAATGCATTATACATCCCCATTCTAGTGATTTGGGGCTGTTTTTAAGTAATATTTTTTACACAGTCAGCCCTTGGGGGGGTGCCCTGATCCTAATGCACACACTTAAAATTAAATCTGTGATGAAAAAGTCAATCAGACCCCATTTTTCGGGGTATTTTTTCATCGCAGTTGAATGTTAATGTGTGCAGTAGCATCAGCTAAGGATTCCTCAGATTTTAATCCTTAGCTGATGCTACTGCACACATGAAAATTGCACTGCAATGCCAAAATACCCCAAAAACCGGGGTCAGAGTGACCTTTTCTTCACAGATCGCCTCTGACAACCTGCCTCAGGCTCCGACAGCCTCTGACAACCTGCCCCAGGCACTTCCAGACTCTGAAAACCTGCCCCCAGGCTCTTCCAGCCTCTAACAACCTGCCCCCAGCCTCTGACAACCTGCCCCCAGGCTCCGACAGCCTCTGACAACTGCGATGATTTTTTTTTTTTTTAAAAACTACAAATCGGATTGACTCCAAAATTAAATAGCACACCCGTCCCCACCAAGGGCTTCAAAACGCTGCCTGAACGGGGTCTCTGCGTCGAGCGGTTCAGGCCACATTAATTGCGGAATAGAATAAACTAGATGTGTATTTCCTGAAGGAAGTACAGATAGTGCTTTGAAATGGTGCCCGGGCTGCCCCTTTAAGAGAGACTTGCCTGCTGCCCCTGCAAGACTTTCAACTCAGGATCTGTTTTAACTGTGGGTGCTTCTTAGGGGCCACTTTGGCCTGTGGGGCCCCTCAGGGTCCGATTTGGTGGGCGGGGCCCCTCTGGGTCCGATTTGGTTGGCGGTGCCCCTCTGGGTCCGATTTTGTGGGCGGGACCCCTCAGGGTCTGATTTGGTGGGTAGGGTCCCTCAGGGTCCGTTCGGTGGGCGGGGCCCCTCAGGGCTTGAATTGGTGGATGGGATCCCTCAGGATCCGATTTTGTGGCAGGGGCCCCTCAGGGTCTGATTTTGTGGGTGGGGCCCCTTAGGGTCTGATTTGGTGGGCGGAGCCCCTCTGGGTCCAATTTGGTGGGCGGGGCCCCTCAGGGTCCGTTTTGGTGGGCAGGGCCCCTCAGAGTCCGATTTTGTGAGCGCCCCGGCCCCTCTGAGTCTGATTTGGTGGGCAGGGCCACTCTGGGTCCGATTTGGTGGGTGGGGTCAATCAGACTCCGATTTGGAGCCTGGGGTGACTCCGCTTTCGATTTGGCACGCCAGCCCTTTAAGACTCATTTTGGCGCGTCGGCCCTTAAAGAGCCAGTTTGGCGCACTGGGCTTCTAAATCTATTTTGGTGACCATTCTCTCTCAGGTGCATGCGTTTTTTGCGGGAAAATCTGAGGAATCCTTAGCTGATGCTAATGCACACATTAAAATTGCACTGCGACGAAAAAATACCCTGAAAAACGGGGTCTGACTTTCACAGATTTAATTTTAAGTGTGTGCAATAGGATCAGGGCACCCCCCAAAGGCTGACTGTGTAAAAAATTACTTAAAAATATCCCCAAATCACTAAAACGGGGTCAGAGTGACCTCTTCATAAATCGCCTCTGCCAACCTGCCCCCAAGCTCTTCTAGCCTCTAACAACCCACCCCTTGCCATTTGAATCGCCTCACGACTGCCCAATGTTTTCCTATGGCAAAATTTTCCCATTCAAATGCACTGAGACAGTGCATTCCAATGATGGGGAAAAAAAACGTTCAAACGCAAATTGCGCAAAAACCACAAATCCGATCGACACGAAAAATACTTAGCACACCTCTCATGGACACTGGCTTCGAAACGACACCTCAACGGAGTCTGTGCGTGTAGCGGTTCGGGCCGTATTAATTGCGGAAATCAACTGAATAATAAAAAGTTAGCAGCGTTCGGATTACAATATAGTGGTTTTTCAAACACTATAAATATAAGAAATCGGATTACAGACAGTATGTTGCTTGAACCTAGAGGTTCAAACACCATAATTACAGTCACAGCAGTGTGAGCGGAGGCTGAAGCATGTCCTGGCACTAACACCCTGCCCCCCTATGTACACCTCTATCACATACTACCTGTCCCCTACCCACTGTACCCCTCTCACACACTGCCTGATCCCCTATGTACACATGTCTCACACACACACTGCCCTCCCATGTACCTCTCTATCACTACCTGTCCCCTACCCACTGTACCCCTCTCACACACTGCCTGATCCCCTATGTACACATGTCTCACACACACACTGCCCCCCCACCCACTGCACTCCTCTACCACACACTGCCTGCCCCCCATATGTACCCCTCTATCACACACTGCCTACCTGCCCCCCATATGTACCCCTCTATCACTACCTGCCCCCTCATGTACCCCTCTATCACACACTGCCTGCCCCCCATATGTACCCCTCTATCACTACCTGCCCCCCATATGTACCCCTCTATCACACACTGCCTGCCCCCCATATGTACCCCTCTATCACTACCTGCCCCCCATATGTACCCCTCTATCACACACTGCCTGCCCCCCATATGTACCCCTCTATCACTACCTGCCCCCCATATGTACCCCTCTATCACACACTGCCTGCCCCCCATATGTACCCCTCTATCACTACCTGCCCCCCATATGTACCCCTCTATCACACACTGCCTACCTGCCCCCCATATGTACCCCTCTATCACTACCTGCCCCCTCATGTACCCCTCTATCACACACTGCCTGCCCCCCATATGTACCCCTCTATCACTACCTGCCCCCCATATGTACCCCTCTATCACACGCTGCCTACCTGCCCCCCATATGTACCCCTCTATCACTACCTGCCCCCTCATGTACCCCTCTATCACACACTGCCTGCCCCCCATATGTACCCCTCTATCACACACTGCCTACCTGCCCCCCATATGTACCCCTCTATCACTACCTGCCCCCTCATGTACCCCTCTATAACACACAGCCTACCCCCTATGTACGTCTCTATTACACACACAGCCTGCCCCCTCCAGCTCCCAATGCTGCCACTTTCCTGCAGATCCTCCACATATGGCCATTTCTTCCATGCAAAAGCAGCCCCCAGCCAGATCACATGAGCATGACGTCATCACAGCTCCTTTAGTCCATTTGTCCCATGCAGTGGTCATTGGTCAGCGGCGGGAGAACAGGAAGCAGGTCACCAGTGCGCAGGAAGCAGACGCGCCGGGGACACAGACGGTCTCCACGCATGCGCAGTGTAGTTCTCACGCTGCCTGTCCTGTCTAGCTTTCTTCTGCACTACATGACCCATGATCCTCAGCGAGGAGCAGACGCTGGCTTGTTGTGATTGAAGTTTGGGTGGCGTGACAGGAGACGTCTGCAGTGATGGGAGCAGTGATGGTCTGCAGATGTGAGTGCTGCTCCTCTGTGCAGCCAGGTATCCAGCACTGGGCATGTCTGTGTATAATGGAAGGCTGTGAGGATTGGATGTATACGTGTGGAATGGAGGGCTGTGAGGACAATGTATATGAGGACTGGATATATGCATCCATTCTACATGTATATAAGTACACTATATATTATATAGATGTATGAGGACTGGCCATATAGAATGGGTGCATGTGAGGACCGGACACGTACGTGTGCATATATAATATGGAAGAATGTGGTGATAATATATATAATGGATGCTTATGAGGACTGTACATATAGAGTATTCATGAGAGGACGATAAATGTGTGTGTGTGTGTGTGTGTATGTATGTATATATATATATATTATAATATAGATGTGCAGGAGGACTATATATATATAATATATACACACCCATCATCCTCACATAATCTAATTTATGTATATATCTGGATATAGATGTATATGAGGACTGGATATATACATAAAGTGATGCATATGAGGACAATGTGTGCGTGTGTAATATATATCTATATTACATGTGCAGGAGGACTGGAGATATATAATGTGTGAGAAGGAGATATACATACCGTATGTAAAATAGATGTATATGAGGACTGGATATACACATAGTTTAGACATTCTGGGGATCGGTGGAGGTCCCATTGGTTTTATGCTCCTGCATGGTAAAATACTAATTATTTTTTTCTTTTTCTATCAGCCTGAAGAGGTCGCAGTTTTTTCTGCAGCTCATCGAATTCTCCCTACTGTCGGCAACATTTCATATGGACCATTGATCCTCCACGATAGTCAAACAGCTCCATTCAAAAATATTTTGGACCATCAAAAATGACTGAAAACTCAATTCCAGCCCCCCTAAACCTGTCATTAAACAAATATCACTGTCATGAATGTGGTGAGAGCTTCAATAGCAAATCCTCCTGCATCTCCCATCAGCTGACACACAGCATAAAAACGGAGCAGGCCTCCCCTACACGTGATCTCGATGATGACTATTCATTTCACCCCGTGCCAAAAAGCGAACCACTTCAGTGTTCAGAATGTGGAATGTATTTCTCATCCATTTTCCAACTTCACGCCCATTTTAAAACCCACATACGAGAGCGACCATTTCCTTGTATGAAATGCGAGAAAAGTTTTAACTGGAAGTCGAATCTTAAAAGACATTTGAAGATTCACACGAAGGAAGATGTGATCACAAGATGTCTTAATGGAGACACCTGGGAGGAAATCCAGACTGAACTCAGACCATTTCCCTGTCCCGAGTGCGGAAAGACCTTCTCGTGTATCACGTCACTCAAGAAGCACGAGAAGCTCCACTCGTCACATGGAGCGTTTTCCTGTCCCGAATGTGGAAAACAGTTCTCTTCAAGTTCTAAGGTGAAGAGTCACCTGAAGACACATTCTGGTGAGAAACCCTACCAGTGTATGAAATGCGGGAAACGTTTCGGCTGGAACTCTAATCTGAAGAGGCATCAAAGGGTCCACGTCGGAGGTAAAGGATGCAAACCATTTTTAGTTAACGCACCTTCAAGCTCTAACGTGGACACCCGAATGCTCAATGAATGTTCCGAACTGTTCACCAAGAACGTCTACTACGTGAGCAACGACGAGATCCACACGGTGGTCAAGCTGTTTCCCTGTTTAGAGTGCGGAAATTATTTCAATAGTTGTTTGGAGCTGAAAAAGCATCAACGAATCCATAAAAAGCGGAAAACTCTCATGTGTGGAGAATGTGGGGTCACCTTCACCTGCAAATTTAAGTTCCGCAGTCATCAAAAGGTTCACTCGAAAGAGAAGCCCTTCAGATGTCTCGCGTGCGGAAGATGTTTCGGGTGGAAATCGAACCTCACCAGGCACCTGAAGGTGCACGCTAATGAGAAACCGATGGTATGTCAAGAATGTGGTAGGAAATTTTTGTGGCACTCGAATCTCAGAAGACACGAAAAAATTCATTTAGGGCAGAGGATTTTTGCGTGTATTCAGAGTAGATCAAATCTGATCTACACCAAGATTAGTCCTATTGCCACCAAAATGGTTCAGACGAGGTATAAAGAACTCGCCCATTGCGGTCAGGATGGATATATGATCACCATTTCGGGGATGCTACAGAGAATTCACCTGGGAACAAAACGTTTCGGATGCATTAAATGCGGTAGAAGGTTCCGCTCATATCTCAATTTTTTCCTTCACAGAAGAATTCATGTCAGGTCAAAACCATTTTCGTGTTCAGAGTGTGGCGAAAGGTTCCCAACCCAAAGACATCTTCTGTATCACGAGGGAATTCACAATGTGGAAAATATTGTCATTATATGAGAAGAAAAGCTTCCAGAAACCTTAAAATTGTTTTACAATAGTTCATTGTGTTCACAATGGTAGAGAAAGTTAATGCAGAATTTGTGTTTTTTGGGATTGAGTAGCCCATCTTATTTCAGCAACTAGTGCTGAAAGTCAGACGAAACAGATGCCTCCAACACCCTGGAGGGTAGAATAGGACACATGGATGACAAGTGATGACCGCCTATGGGTTGTATTGGCGATTGACAGGACCCTGCTTGCAAATGCCATGCCATCTGTGGATGCGAAAATGAGAGGAGCTGTACAACACCCTTAAACTTCGAAAGTAGTCATTATTTGTGTGTAAGACTGATGTATATATGTATTGTTGAGATGGTAGACTGAAGCATACATATGAGAATGTCTCCTTTTGTCATCGGTGAGAAGAATGCCCACAAAGATCCAAATTTGGATTATACTAGGTGGTTATATGCAGCAAATATTGGGGGCACAAACAAGTACACTAAATCAACCTTTCTAAACCTTAATCCCTTTTTTTGTATGACAGTGTGTAGGAGACCTCATCATTAAAGGGGTTGTCCAGTGAAAACAAGTTATCTTCTGGGACGGCACCGATCTGCAGATTAGGGAATTTTTATCCCTGACGAGGCACTTTACAAAATGGAGCAAAGATTGGATGTCCAACCAAGGCTCCATTCATCCTCCATGGGGCTTCTGGATAATGACTGGCGCAGCCTCATATGGAATGAATGGAGCTGCGGCTGAGCATGTGAACTCCTGGTTTATTCTAACAAGGGTAAAAGTGCCCCCTTCTGCCGATCGGCGCGGGCCCCATTGGTCGGAACCACCACCGGTCAATGTGATCACCTATCCGAGAGATAGATGATGACTTGTTTTTACGTGGTCCTTAAATTCCCCTTCAGTAATAAAGTTTCAGAATTTGTTGGCACAATATAAATTATAATAATTACCCGATAGCCCCTTTAATTCTTGCAGTTAAACTGCAATGGGGCAGTTAACAGGAACTGTACATGCGGCGGGCGCCTTGGAAGGTACTGTGTATGAGGCAATCTGTGACATGCACTGTATATGCGACCCGCCTAAAGTAGTACAGTCTTGTAGTTTGCCCTCTGTTAGATAGGAAAAAATTGTGCACTTTCCTATTACCACCAGCAGTATTACAATATTGTACAATTTTTCCTCAGTTGTTTTTATTGCTCGACAAGATCTAGAATAAGATGTTAAACTTTTCAAGCAGCCTCGATTCTAGAAAAAAAAGAAAATGTTGGTCATAGAGACATTGTTACACGGACATGTTTTTATTCTAGTAGGAATTAAATAGTTACATAGGTAGGTTGAAAAAATACCTAGGTCCATCAAGTTCAACCTTTCTCCACCAATTTTGGTGCAAAGTTTAATGGATGTGTGCACTTTTGCACAGATTTTTTTTGTATGGTCCATTTGTTTCCTAAATGCAAAGTTAAGCAATTTCTTTTTCCGTGAGACAGTCGATTTGTAGAGCCAGATCAATAATCTGTGACCATTGGACGAGACCTTCCCGGCTTTCCCAGCTCTTCTTGTGATTAGCCGAGCTGATGTGACGTCATAATTTCCGCGAGATGTCGCATCAGCCCAGCCAATTAAAAGGAGAGCTGGGAATGCTGGGAAGCCTGGTCCATCGGTCACAGATTACTCACATGGCCAATGGACTCTAGTCCTGCGAATTGATTTTCTTCATTTCTAGTCTTTATTGGAAAAAAAGGTTTTGCCATTTTGCTGCTGCAGATTTGTGGAAGTCCTCTATCTAACTCCATCCTTTTGCAAAGTCTGACAGATCCGCCAGGGCTCCTGGTTCTTATGGACCCGAAGGCTCCTGCCTTGCTTTTCTCAGTGTTAAATGTAGCAAAAGGGATGGATTGTGTAGAAATGTCAATAGTAGAAAGAGAGGACAGCATCTACAGCCCCAGGGAGGGCATAGAAAATTATAGAAAAGGATAGAAAATAGTAGCACCATACATACACAGGGAACTCATATCCAGCCTATATTACTGGGAGGGACACTCCCACAAGGGAGAAATCTGGAACTTGGATTAAACTGAATGCTGCATATCAGGGGGTCTGAAAATGAGTGAAGATTGCAGAATAAAACTCTGTGCAGCTTTATTAACTAAAGGTAACCCCACTTGCATAGCAAAAAAATAATTTTTCCCATGTCAAAGGGTGTCCATTGAGTGGCCTTTAGTTAATTCGATCCCCGAAGTAGCAGCCTGTATGTCAATTTGATGCAAAAACTAAATATTTTAGTGCATGCTACCTGCAACCTATAACATCTTACAACTGTTGGAAAATAAATATGAAATGTTGCATCTGCGACTTGACTCTAAATCTGATGCCGGCTGATTACTCTACAAATCTGTTTTTGTTTTTTTACTAAAAACCACAAACTTCATCAATGTGTTCATTGAGCCAATAGAGTATTATCTATGGGACATTAGAATAGAGGAGTTATATCCGGCAGTCCCATAGACCTACTCTCAATTCAAGATGGCACTCTGACGTCCTTTTCTTGGGATTGCTGGGGGTCCTAGAGGTCGGAACCCAGCGACCAGTAAGCCCCATATTTTACGGATAGCGGAACAGCTGGCAATTCAACTTTGTTTTTCCTAGTGCATGGCCTAAAAGGATGTGGATGAGATGGTTAGGACTAAGACATTCTAGATGTGGAGATTTTTGTATCCCTGGTTATCAGGGCTGTGGAGTCGGTAAGCCAAACCTGCGACTCCGACTCCGACTCCTCAATTTCCCTTACACCGACTCCGACTCCGACTCCCACACATATTGCTTATATTTAAGTGAAAAATTTATTGTAGTACAATGTGAACCTCAGACATTTAATCATTTTTATGATCCAATAATCAAGATGTTTAGCTAGAACAGAATATATATTGGTGTACTACCCGGTTTTCATTCTTTTTGGTACAGATACGATATGGATAGACAGATATGGATAACTGGATATATAGATAGAGCAGATTTCTAATCTGCTTTTGCTATTGAAAACATTATCTATGAGCTCAAAAACCTTTCAGGTGATGCAGTTTTTTAAAAAGATGATCAGCTTTTGCAGCTGAAAAACGTATCCTCAAAAAACACAGGAAAAACGTTGTGTGTGAATGTAGCCTTAGATCAGGAATATAACAGCCATTTATAGGACATTTCATAACTTTCCCAAACTCCTATGAAAAAATATTCAGCACATCCTGCATTGAATTACTGTACCCAATTTATTATATATTTTAGGAGTCGGAGTCGGTCCATTTTATACCGACTCCAACTCCGACTCCACCAAAATTAGCACCGACTCCACGACTCCGACTCCACAGCCCTGCTGGTTATGCCCTATCCCCTTATGCCAAGAGTTTGGTATGTGTTTATTGATTTCCTTGGGGTATTCAGTTTTCCCCAACTTGTTGCAACTTTTATATTCTGTTCTATGAAATGTTACTAATCTATTTTAACTTAGGTCAATTGTCCCATTTTTTTTTCCCTTTTTAAAATTCCTTCCTCTTAACTTGACACAGGGAAGAGTGTTATTTAAATATTGTAGAGGGGTGTTTCAATAGCATGAAATAAGGCTCAAGTCATACAAGAACAATTTCTAAGCTTTTGACAAGACATAGCTTCATCACCAGCAGT
The DNA here is from genome assembly GCF_039654945.1 of Dendrobates tinctorius. NCBI lineage: Eukaryota > Metazoa > Chordata > Amphibia > Anura > Dendrobatidae > Dendrobates > Dendrobates tinctorius. The sequence goes on along the minus strand of NW_027361825.1, from coordinate 42,510,424 downwards.
GTTTATGCAGCCCCACGTAGAGACACTGCCACCACCATGTTTCACTGTAGGCACCATGCATTTTTCCAAATTCATTTTTTGAGGAGCTTTCCTTTTTTCTATCTATATACACAGGGTCTTTTTGGAGCATCAACGCATCAACTATCAGAATCCTCCTTCAAAACTCCTCAAAAACTTGGGGTTTCAGCTAAGTTTTTGCTCCAAAAAACTGTGTGTCCATAGCTTCTGAAGCCGTTTTGAAATTTTTTTTCTTCAAGTATTTTACAGCCTTTTAATTTTTTTATTTTGATAGTGCACAGTTTAGAGCGGATTCCTTCAAGATCTATTTTAAAAAAATGTCATGCTCTTTTTTTTTTTTTTTTTTTTTTTTTCCACCAGACGGTTTCAGCTGAAAAAAAAAATGCTAAAAAAAACCTTGTCATATGAAAGATAAAGTGGATTACCAATTGAAATAGAAATAGAAGATGTTAAGCGATCTTTTAATGTGGATTTTGAAGCGTATCCGCTCGTTAATTATGCTGGGGGAAAATGGGGACTAGGAACCTCAGGTCCAGGCAATTAGTGGTAAAATTGTGGCCATACCTGCAGCAAACTAAGTTACTACCTATCTAATGAATAGGTACCCATTGTTTAAAGTGGAATAGCCTTTTAATAATGTTTTTTTGCCCAAAATCGAAAACTATTAACCCTCGTCAGTGAAAAAAGCAATTTTTTCTTGATCCAAAGACAAGACTTGTAGCTATGAACGTCGGGTCTTGACAACCTCATGTTTAAATCTGCCATAGCGCAATCTAGACTTGGCCTAACACTCATTAGGTTGCCAGCTATCTCTTAACGACTTTCCCATACACTCGGCTCGCCCGATTGTTCGTGTGTTTTTAATTTGGAGTGGGTGAAAAGTTTCTACCAGACTTTTCTGGCATTTGCTTATGTCCCCTGGACACAAAAGGACCAGGCCTTGAAATTCCAATGGCCCAATCCTTCTTTCCCCCAACATCATGTGTCCAGTGAGAGTAGAAGCCCCCCATACAAAGCCATTGGTCTTTGAGGTTTTGTCAACTTATGTAATGTTTATGGAGGCCATCAAGGTGTAGGTTGTAGGCAGCATACACCTGGCCACCAGTCTGCCTCATCCATGGTCATGATTAATTGCGGTGACATCGGCAAAGAGAAGAGCAGCTTGACATTGGTAAAAGTGAATTAAGGTGGTAAACCTGTATTCATTTAAGATCCTAACCTCTTTATTAGCTAGGTTGAAAAGTCGTAAACATTCTGTAGAGTTTTGCTTTTATGTTTTAATAAACTGTATATTAAGTGTTGTATGTTTTGTGCCGTTCTCTCATTTTGTTTTTCCAAGGTAAAGTAATATAAAAAAAATAAGGTTCATGGGACTTCATGAAACAGTAGTACATTCTCTGGTATCAAAATACTGGATGGGCCTAAAAGAGGTTAGTATACTGCAAATCTCAGCTAACAAGCTTTGTTAACCAAATAAGCTACAGGGGCAACGGGGCAGTCAAATGAGTCCACAGCGGCAGCTAATGACATCCCGTTAATTCCAGGATTGTGTATAGGACAGTACATACAGACAGTATGACCACACACCCGGCCAGAGCCGAGAGCTGTCAGTCTGGGGAACCAGTAGTAGGGCACTATTGTGGTCAGGGGGAACTATTACAGAATAGAAAAACCCTTTTAGAAACGAACTGTCCCATCACAAAGCCCCTATCCCTCCTATTTGTTTTGTCCGTCGGATGGATTTGCATGGGAAGGAAGAGCCGTTTTCTCTGTGTATGTGACAAGAGACTCTCAGCTTCATATGCAAACTTCTGGGACATTCAAATGATCAGAAGCCGATAAGAGGAGCGTGTGGGTCCTAATATCTCTCACAGGCAGAATCTCCCACGGCAGCAATTACAGTGATTTCCTGTCCTCGCTGATCGTGGACCCTACCCAGGTAGGTTAACCAGGCAGAGATCCCAATAGAAAGAAAAAGTTGCCTACGGTATTTTTATCTTTTTTTTTTTGCAAAACTGATTGTTTTTAAATTCCGTTTTTAAGAACTTTTTTTTTAAATATATATTTTTTACAATCAGGAATATGCCTCGTTCATTCTTGGTAAAGAGACCACGAATGGTTATGGGGGTCACCGGATGGGGGCATCTTGCGGATGCTGAAAGAGGGGATCTCTATGTCCCAGGTAAGTCCGATCCCTAATGAAATTGGGATCACAATTGTTGATTGACCTTAGCAAAAAAACCTAAGTTTATTTTGTAAATGTAGAAAAGTGCCACTCCTGACGATGTGGGCAGGAGTGTGGCCAAGATGCACAGGCAATGTATAGGAGTGGTACCATCACCAGATAAAAAAAAAAAGATCATGTCTCAGATATTTCCTTTAAAAACATAACACGATAGATGGCAGAACTATTATAAGCTTGTGCCAGTATTGTTGGTACTCTGGTTTTTGAGCATGCATCAGTTGAAGGCTTTATATTTCATTTAGTCTTGCATGTTGGCTTTGTGTTCTGGTAATATGAAGTCGATATGCTATGCAAGGCTCCAACTATGATATTCTAGGCCTAAGCAGATGCTGACACGTCTAATATTCTACATGGATGGTTTCTTCTAGAGATGTTTGATAAACTAAATTTCTGACTTTCTCTCCTTTTATTAATATTTCTGAATGTTTCTAAATTTCTATGAAAGATCGAGGGGTTATCTCGAGTTTGAAAGTTTGAGGGGACCCGTGGAAGTTCGGGTTCTTGTACCCGACCCCAACCTTATTCTAAAGTTCTAGTTCGGCACCAGAACTGTACCTAAACTTCATTAAGAATCTGTACCCCACTGAAAACAACGGGAACACGGACTTTTGAGCCAAAAATCTCTCTGTCTCTCTCTTCCCCAGGAACTCCAAACATTGCAATGGACTTCTGAGGAAAGTTTGTTTTTGGGGTTTAGCACAGGTCAGCAATTGTTGAGCACTGGACAGCAATTGTTGAGCACAAACGCTGAACTTTTAAGCTTGGGTCCACTCATCCATAGTCTCGATAAAGAACAGTGCCGAAGTGAGACGCTCTTGATTCATGAAAAGGCACGCATGAATCAGAATTGTTGGACGATTGGTGTACACCTCCATGGGCGCCTCACTACAGATCCTAACCCAGTCTCTGCTGGAGTAAGATTTGTTTCATGAGCGGCAGTGACTACGTCCCCGTCCCACCAATTTGGCGCAGCTGGGTAAAAATGGCATGAGCACCAAAAGTCACAAAGTTTTAGCCGAGGCTCAATGTGCGCAAAAATTGTACACATTTTCAAAGATTTTTATGCCAGAATACTGGTATAAGTGCTTTGGTGAATCAGGCCTATTAAAAAAAAAATTGCACATGGATTCTCTGTTTTTCATCCTTGTGATGTCCATTTTCTACTGTTTAATAGACAGTAAAAGCTTGAATTTTTATATTTTCTTGCCAAAAAATTTACCTTGGAGGCTTTAACTCCTTTATCCCCAAGGGTGATTTGCATGTTAATGACCAGGCCAGTTTTCACAATTCTGACCACTGTCCCTTTATGAGGTAATAACTCTGGAACCCTTCCATGGATCCCGGTGATTCTGACACTGTTTTCTCATGACATATTTTACTTCATGACAGTAGGAAAATTTCTTTGATATGACTTGCATTTATTTGTGAAAAAATGGAAATTTGGCAAAAACTTTGCAATTTTCCGACTTTGAAATTTCAATCCCTTAAATCAGAGATATTTCACACAAAATGCTTAATAATAATTAACATTTCCCACATGTTTACTTTACATCAGCACAATTTTGGAAACAAAAGTTATAAGGGTTAAATGTTGACCAGCGACTTCTCATTTTTACAACACCATTTTATTTTTACGGCCCACATCACATTTGAAGCCACTTTGAGGGGTCTATATAATAGAAAATACCCAAAAGTGACTCCATTATAAAAACTACACCTCTCAAGGTGCTCAAAACCACATTCAAGAAGTTTATTAACCCTTCAGGTGCGTCACAGGAATTTTTGGAATGTTTTAAAAAAATGAATATTTAACTTTTTTCACAAAAAAATTTACTTCAGATCCAATTTGTTTTATTTTACCAAGGGTAACAGGAGAAATTGTACCCCAAAAGTTGTTGTACAATTTGTACTGAGTACGCTGATACCCCATATATGCAGGGAAACCACAGTTTGGGCGCATGGCAGAGCTCAGAAGGGAAGGAGCGCCGTTTGACTTTTCAATGCAAAATTGTCTGGAATTGAGATCGGATGCCATGTTGCATTTGGAGAGCACCTGATGTGCCTAAACAGTGGAAATCCCCCACACGTGACACCATTTTGGAAAGTGGACCCCCTAAGGAACTTGTCTAGATGTGTGGTGAGCACTTTGAACCCCCAAGTGCTTCACAGTATAATGTAGAGCCATAAAAGTAAAAAAAACATTTGTTTCACAAAAATGATCTTTTCGCCCCCATTTTTTATTTTCCCAAGGGTAACAGGAGAAATTGGACCCCAAAAATTGTTGTGCAATTTGTTCTGAGTATGCAGATACCCCATATGTGGGGGTAAACCACTGTTTGGGGCATATCAAAGCTTGGAAGGGAAGGAGCACCGTTTGGCCTTTTCAGCGCAGAATTGGCTGGAATTGAGATCAGACGCCGTGTCGCGTTTGGAGAGCCCCTGATGGGCCTAAACAGTGGAAACCCCCAAATTTTAACTCCAACTCTGACCCCCAACACACCTCTAACCCTAATCCCAACCATAACCCTAACCCCAATACACCCCTAACCCTAATGCTAACCCTAGCACACCCCTAACTCTAATCCCAACCGTAACCATAATCCAAACCCTAACTTTAGCCCCAACTATAACTCTAAATTTAGCCATAACCCTAATGGGTAAATGGAAATAAAAACATTTTTTTATTTTATTATTTTTCCCTAACTAAGAGCGTGATAAAGAGGGGTTTTTATGTTTGGCTGCTGTCACGCACTAAAAGACCCTTTTTATTGCAAAAAATAGTTTTTGCATCACCACATTTTGAGAGCTATAATTTTTCTATATTTTGGCCCAAAAAGTCATGTGAGGTCTTGTTTATTGCGGGACAAGTTGACGTTTTTATTGGTACCATTTTCGGGCACATGCAATTTTTTGATCGCTTTTTATTCCAATTTTGTGAGGCAGAATGAACAAAAACCAGCATTTCATGAATTCCTTTTGGGGGGGGTGCATTTACACCGTTCCATGTGTGGTAAAATTGATAAAGCGGTTTTATTCTTTGTGTCTGTACGATGACAGCGATACCTCATTTATATAATTTTTTTAATATTTTGGCCCTTATATACAATAAAAAATAATTATTTTTGCATCGCTTTATTCTGAGAGCTATAACTTTTTCATTTTTTTGCTGATGACGCTGTATGGGGGATTGTTTTTTTGCGGGACCAAATGTCATTTTCAGCGGTACCATGGTTATTTATATCCGTCTTTTTGATCGCGTGTTAATCCACTTTTTGGTCGGTGGTATTATGATAAAGCAGTTTTTTAAAAAAATTTTTATGGTGTTCAATAAAGGGGTTAACTAATGGGACAGTTTTATAGGTTGGGTCGTTAAGGATGCGGCAATTCTAAATATGTGTACTTTTTATTGTTTAGATTTTTTTTAATTTAAATATTGATGGAATAAATATTGATTTTTAATTATTTTATAAAAATATTTTTACAATCATTTAAAAAAAAAATTTTTTATTTAACTCTATCTTTTATACTTTGTCCCACTATGGGACACTCATTTTGTGCAGGCTGATCGCTTCTATAGCATGCAGAGCTGCATGCTATAGAAGCTGTCAGCGCTACAGTTTCTATAACACTAACCTGAGAGACTTCCTGACATGCACAACACATGACAGGAAGTTTCTCAGCTCTGGAGACCCGGATGTCGTCATGACGACATCGGGTCTCCACAGCAGCGATCGCGATCCAAAGGCAGAGGGGCTGTCAGAGCTGCTCCGGGAATGCTGCGATCGTATTCGCTCCTGTGACTGCTCCTGGCACTTAGTGCCAGGTGTCAGCTATGTGCGTGGCCAATCGCTAATGACGTACTATTCCGTCCAGGGTCAAATAGACAAAATAGTACGTCTGAGGTCAGAGAGGAGTTATACCCTCAATTGTAGATCTCTTAGCTGTTTAAATTTTCTCATTTTGTACAAGCATGCCCCATGATTGTGGAGCTACTGAAACAGACTAAGGGACCTTTTTAAACTCTTAGGAAGCCTTTGTTGGTGTTTTTTGTTAATTATTCTAATTTACTGAGATAATGACTTTTGGGTTTTCATTGGCTGTAAGCCATAATCATCAACATTAACTGAAATCAACACATGAAATAGATCACTCTGTTTGTAATGACGCTATATAATATGAGTTTCACTTTTTGTATTGGAGAACTGAAATAAATGAACTTTTTGATGATATTCTAATTTTGGGAGAAGCACATCTAGATGAGTCTCATCCAAAATATGGAAGCGAATAGTGCGTGGTGTGCTTTTTTTTTCCATGTAGACGTTCAATCTGTGGGGAAAAAAAAACAAAAAAACACGTGTCATCTGGACAGACCTATTGAATGACATTGGTCTGTGTGCCGCCGTTTTTTTGTCATGGACAGCACTTGTACCGAAAATATGGTTGTGGAAACCTAGCCAAAGATTGATATGATTGGAACATAGGGGATCCAAAAGCAAGAGGGTGGCTCAGGGGGTCCAAAAACAAGAGGGTAGTGTTGTGAATTCTCTTTCTGGGATCGCCCTGGTGGTTACTGAAGGTAGTGGAGCTGGTCAGATTGACAGAGGTGTTGCGAGTTCTCTTACTGGGATCCCTCTGGTGGTAATTGGAGGTAGTGGAGCTGGTCAGATTGACAGAGGCTTGCCACCTGATGATGATGATTGGAGATCTGGGGTTTCTGACTGGTGTATTTAAGACAGCTGACTTCCTTCAATCCCTGCTGGTGATTTTCTTCCTGTGCCTTCTGAGGTCTGATGTGTGATGTCTCCTGCATGGTTCAGCTAAGTGGCTCATTTGCTAATCTTTTTGCATTTGATCTGGTTTTGTCTATCTCTGCTTTGTGCGGGTCAGCTTGCTCCTGCTGGGGCTGTGCTGGATCACAGCCCATATGTTACTGCTTGTGTCAGTTTGTTTTGTCCCGTTATATTGGTCTCTTTTTGCTTTTAGTATATACGAGAGTGTTGATATAGTGAGGGCGAAGTCGTGTGACTTCAGTGTTTTTTGTGCATCAGACGTGTTGGATTTTTCAGGGTTTTTTGCGTGATTGCAGACAGTGTCTTTCCTTTCCTGACCTGTCTAGTCAGTGTGAGTACCAGCGTTTGCTCAGTCTATTTTTCTGCCTGCGTATGTGTTTTCATCTTGTCTCACCGACAATATATGTTTGGGGGCTGTCTATTCCTTTGGGGTCTGCTCCTGGGCAGTTTAGATTTCACCTTTCTTGCTTTAGGCTGAGTTAGTTCTCTGGCTGTGCCGAGGTGTCTAGGTCATCGTAGGTACGCTCCACGGCTACTGCTAGTTGTGTGGATAGGATCAGGGGTCTGCAATCCGCTTAGTTTCCAACCTGTCTGGTTTTCTGTGGCTTGGCCTGGTCCTGTTATCCTCCTCGGTGACCCATTCATAACAGGGTAGCTCAGGAGGTCCAAAAACAACAAGAGGGTGGCTCAGGGGGACAAAAACAAGAGGGTGGATCAGAGGTCACAGTATTACCTTACAGTTCACATCCAACCGTGAACAACACATGCATGGGTTTTTATGTTCTCCAAAAGCCATAGTGATGGAGAACTTATATTGTGGGGACCGTGAGGGATGATTTTCTGTAGAGTGCTCCAGAATATGATGGCATCATATAAGCAATCAGAATAAATATATTTCCAATGCATTTTCTTATACATATTGGAACAGTAGCCATCATATTGCAAGCAATGCAAATCACTATTACTGCTGCTATTGTTCTCATTGTATGGTATGAGGATTAATAAAATGTTAGTGACCACTTGGCAATGTCTGCCATTGATAACCGGCGATCATTAATGTTCTGTTACAGTCAAATGAGCTGAAATCCCGGCTATTCTCCTTCACAATGGATGAACCCTTCAGGATTCTTTCCTTTCATGTATTCTACACCCTGGCGATTGAATGGAAGGCAAACAATGTATTCAGCCCTGTTTACACTGAGGGATAACGATGATCAATCAGTGTCTACCCTGCGACCAGCACCGCCATGTCCCATCCTGTGTAAATGTCATTGCCGCATCAGTCCAGCTATGCAAATGCAGAATGAATAGTAACATCATCCGGGATGCCGATTTCTGCATTTAGGCATTTTTAATCGTTTGCCCCTTACCTCCTCTCTGTGTTTCTGTGCGGCTTTAGGATAGAGCCGGACATTGGTGGGTGACGCCGCCAGAAGTGCCTGCATGGCATCAGCAATCTTAGATTTCAGTTTCTCCCTTTTTTCACTCAAGGGAAGCCATTTTATGACCCACTGGACCCATTTGACAAGACAATAACCCAGTCTTGTATCCAAAAACTTTGGCCAATGCTGAGTGGTTTGTTGGCATCTTCCTTCCTCTTCTTCATATTACGTTCATCCTTGATCGGCCAAGTGAGTGTGACAATCACATTAGTATAATTTTAGCATAAAACACCAGTACAAGTGACTATGTCAAACTGTAGATCCATATTCAGCACCAAACCCATCAAAAAGAAAGCTAGGCTGTGTTCACACTTTGCATATTTGATGTTGAGATTGGATGAGGTTTAATTCAATGTCTTGTTGACGCTAGGGGCTTATTTTTTTAATTCGTGGAGGCGAACATTGTGCTGAAATTGTTTTTTTTACTGCTCTTTATAAATTTTAATATTTTAATCTTTGAAACACAGTACAACAAACGTGAAAAAATACTCTACTGTAAAAAAAAAATAAAAATATCTAACAATGAACAGCAAGGGTTGGTAAAAAGATAACAGGGTATTTAGTTGATACGTTTTTTGCAAAAAATGTATACTAAGCCGCTCTACCAAACGCCAAGTTATAACCCTCGGAGCAGTCCTAACCAATATATTTAAAACCTGATCATGTGAACAGTACCTATATGAACAGGATTCAAAAGGTAATGTCTGATGTGGACACGCTGTGTAAGATGGCTTTATATGTGCATGGCCCAGCAGAGTATTTTTTCACGTTTGTTGTACTGTGTTTGTCTCTTGGTGGTGTGAACACTGTCCTACCGACCTTGTTCTCTGTGTGCATGGCCCATGCGTTTGTATTCATATTTTAATCTTTTTTGCAAATATATACTTTTTAGTGCAAATTTTACACATTTATGTCAATAGCAACCATAAGGTTTTGTGCCATGGAAGAGGAAGATGCTTCAGGAAAATGCTGGATATTTATTATACGATGTATACAATAGTCAGAGGTTTACAAGCAAAATCTGCCTGGAGAACTTTTAGCTGCTTTACGGCTCAAGTCGTAAAAAGAAGATAGAAGATAAAAAAGATACAGCACAGGTCTTACATCAGACATACAGTGGGGAAAAAAAGTATTTAGTCAGCCACCAATTGTGCAAGTTCTTCCACTTAAAAAGATGAGAGAGGTCTGTAATTGACATCATAGATAGACCACAACTATGAGAGTCAAAATGAGAAAACAAATCCAGAAAATCACCTTGTCTGATTTGGCAAGATTTATTTTTCAAATTATGGTGGAAAATAAGTATTTGATCATTAACAAAAGTTCATCTCAATATTTTGTTATATATCCTTTGTTGGCAATGACTGAGGTCAAACATTTTCTGTAAGTCTTCACAAGGATGGCATGTTGGCCCATTCCTCCATGCAGATCTCCTCTAGAGCAGTGATGTTTTGGGCCAGTCGCTGGGCAACACGGATTTTCAAATCCCTCCAAAGGTTTTCTATGGGGTTGACACCTGAAGACTGGCTAGGACCTTCATATGTTTCTTACGAAGTCACTCCTTCGTTGCCCTGGCGGTGTGCTTGGGGTCATTATCATGCTGAAAGACCCATCAGCTTCAATGCCCTTGCTGATGGAAGGAGGTTTGCACTCAAATCTCACGATACATGGCCCCATTCATTCTTTCATGTACACGGATCAGTTGTCCTTGTCCCTTTGCAGAGAAACGGCCCCAAAGCATGATGTCAACCCATGCTTCACAGTAGGTATGGTGTTCTTTGGATTCTTTGTTTCTACCAAACAGTTCTACTTTGGTTTCATCAGACCATAGGACAGTCTCCCAATACTCTTCTGGATAATCCAAATGCTCTCTAGCAAACTTCAGATAGGCCCAGACATTTACTCGCTTAAGCAGGGGGACACGTCTGGCACTGCAGGATCTAAGTCCCTGGTGGCGTAGTGTGTTACTGATGGTAGCCTTTGTTACGATAATTTCAGCTGCTCTATGCAGGTCATTCACTAGGTTCCCCCCGTGTGGTTCTGGGACTTTTGCTCACCATTCTTGTGATCATTTTGACCCCACGGGGTGATATCTTATGTAGAATGTAAGTTCGCAAGGACAGGGTCCTCTCCCCTCTGCACCAGTCTGTCATTGTAATAAATTTGTTTACTGTTAACGATATCTATAACTTTGTATGTAACCCCCCTTCTCATGTAAAGCACCATGGAAGTAATGGTGCTATATAAATAATATCTTGCGTGGAGCCCCAGATCAAGGGAGATTATCAGTGGTCTTGTATGTCTTCCATTTTCTAATTATTGCTCCCACAGTTGATTTTCTCACACCAAGTTGCTTGTCTATTGCAGATTCAGTCTTCCCAGCCTGGTGCAGGGCTACAATTTTGTTTCTTTGGTCTTCATCTTTGTGGAGTTTGGAGTGCGACTGTTTGAGGTTGTGGACAGGTGTCTTTTATACTGATAACAAGTTCAAACAGGTGCCATCACTACAGGTAATGAGCGGAGGACAGAGGAGCCTCTTAAAGAAGAAGTTACAAGTCTGTGAGAGCCAGAAATCTTGCATGTTTTTAGGTGAACAAATACATATTTTCAACCATAATTATCAGACAAGGTGATTTTCTGGATTTGTTTTCTCATTTTGACTCTCATAGTTGTGGTCTAGCTATGATGTCAATTACAGGCCTCTCTCATCTTTTTAAGTGGGAGAAATTGCACAATTGGTGGCTGGCTATATACTTTTTCCCCACTGTAGATACAGCACTGGTCTTACATCGTACTTAGCTACAGCACAGGTCTCACATAGCACCAGCAAGTGCCTGTAAATGGAATTGAACTGAACGGATTAAGCAGATTGGGCTGAATTCAGACATCAGTGTTTGGGCTCATGCAGACGAGCGTATAAATCGTCTATGTGCTGTCTGATTTTTGATCGAAGGACTCACGAACCGCTCACTGACTCATGTTATTCAATACGGCTTTTTAGATGAACAATTTTTTTTTTCTCAGTCTGTGAGGAAAAAAAAAAAAATCACAGCAGGCACAACTTTCTTCTGAGTCTTGGATGAGACTCAATTCAAATCTGTAGGTGTGTTAAAAAAAATTAAAAAAACGGGTCCTCATGGGCCATCCAATTTTTATGGGTACATTTCTATTATAGACCTAGGAGAGTGTATGTGATCATGTACATGTTTTTAGTGTAGCTGTATGAAAACAGATTATACACATGGATGAAAATCAGATGAATGTTAGAATCATCTGAGTTGGAAGATTTCTCACTCGCTCATCCACAGGGACCTGGTCACAGAAGGCAATGTCCGGACCACCTACGAGACTCCGAACAAATAGGCTAACCAGCATTTGGTTCAGATCAGGAGCTCTGTGGTCAGACCCAGAATTGCTGTACGTAACGTGGATGAGTAAAGCCGGCCTTACATGCATGTGTTATACCCTCATACTGTGCACACAAGCTCTTTTTACTGATAGCTTTTGCTTTTATGTAATGGAAGAAAAAAAGGGTAAATATTCCAATCCTGCATCTGTTCAAGTGACACTATGCCCCGATAACTGATCTTTTTATTGCACAGATTCCATTGTTGGGTCCCCATCTCCGAGACCAGAGTCATCTCCTGCAGCATGTGAGGTATACAGCAACGCACGGATCTATAACACTGTACGTCCATATTCCTTCTATTTATTAGAGCAGGAAGAATCTTATACAGTTAGGTCCATATATATTTGGACAGAGACAAAATTTTTCTAATTTTGGTTCTAGACATTACCACAATGAATTTTAAACAAAACAATTCAGATGCAGCTGAAGTTCAGACTTTCAGCTTTCAGTTGAGGGTATCCACATTAAAATTGGATGAAGGGTTCAGGAGTTTCAGCTCCTTAACATGTGCCACCCTGTTTTTAACCCCTTCCTGACATCAGATGTACTATCCCGTCCATGGGACCCGGGACCCTATGCCCATGGACGGGATAGTACGTCTCAGCGATCAGCGGCGCCCACGTGGTGAGCGCCTCTCAATCGCAGCTGGGTGTCAGCTAATTATCACAGCTGACACCCGGCACAATGTGTCAGGGGCGGTCACGGACCTCCCCCGACACGTTAACCCCTTGCACACCGTGATCAAACATGATCGCGGTGTACCGGGGGTTAAAGGGAAGCATCGGCAGGGAGGGGGCTCCCTCCGTGCTTCCCTGAGCCCCCCACGGCAGCGCAATGTGCAGCGCTGCTGCGGGGGGCTCCTTCCCTGCAGGCCCCCGAATCCAAGATGGCGACGGGGGCCTGCAGGGAGCTGGCTTCCTCAGTGCCTGCAAAGGGCAGGCATGAGGAAGTCTGCAGCAGTGCCTGTGACATATCGCTGATCTGTCACAGTGATCTGTGATGTGACAGATCAGCGATCTGTCACAGGACAGTGATGTCCCACCTGGGTCTATGTAATAAAGTTTAAAAAAAAGTTAATTTAAAAAAAAAAAAAAAAAAAAAAAAAAAATCGCCAAATAAATTAGAAAAAAATTCCCCCAATAAATCCATTTTTGGGAAATAAAAAAATAGATAAAAGTACACATTCGGTATTGCCGCATCTGTAACGACCTGCCCTATAAAACTGTCCCATTAGTTAACCCCTTTAGCGAACCCCTTAAAAAAATAAAAATAAACGAAGCAAAAAATGATTTATCATACCGCCAAACAAAAAGTGCAATAACGCACGATCAAAGAGACGCATATAAATATCCATGGTACCGCTGAAAACGTCATCTTGTCCCACAAAAAACGAGCTGCCATACAGCGTCATCAGTGAAAAAATAAAGTTATAGCTCGCAGAATAAAGCGATGCAAAAATATTTATTGTTTTCATTGCATAAAACCGACAAAACATAAAAAAAACCTAAATGAGATATCGCTGTAACCGTACTGACCCGAAGAATAAAACCGCTTTATCAATTTTACTGCACATGGAACGGTGTAAACGCCCCCCCCCCCCCCCCCCAAAAGAAATTCATGAAATGCTGGTTTTTGTTCATTCTGCGTCCCAAAAATCGGAATAAAAAGCGATCAAAAAATGTCACGTGCCCGAACATGGTACCAATAAAAACGTCAACTCGTCCCGCAAAAAATAAGACCTCACATGACTCGATGGGTCAAAATACGGAAAAACTATAGCTCTCAATATGTGGTGATGCAAAAACTATTTTTACAATAAAAAGCGTCTTTTAGCGTGCGACAGCTGCCAAACAAAAACCCGCCATAAATAGTAAATCAAACCCCCCGTTATCACCCCCTTAGTAAGGGAAAAATAATAAAATTAAAAGAACATGTATTTATTTCCATTTTCCCACTAGGGCTAGGGCTGAGATTAGGGTTAGGGGTGTGTTGGGGTTAGGGTTGGAGTTAGAATTGGGGGGTTTCCACTGTTTGGGCACATCAGGGGCTCTCCAAATGCAACAAGACGTCTGATCTCAATTCCAGCCAATTCTGAGTTAAAAAAGTCAAATGGTGCTCCTTCCCTTCCAAGCTCTGCCATGCGCCCAAACAGTGTTTTACCCCCACATGTAGGGTATCAGCCTACTCAGGACAAATTGCAAAACAACTTTTGGTGTCCAATTTCTCCTGTTACCCTTAGGAAAATAAAAAATTGGGGGCAAAAATATTTTTGTGGAAAAAAAATGATTTTTTTTATTTTCACGCCCGGGCGTTATAAACTTCTGTGAAGCACTTGGGGGTTCAAAGTGCTCACCACACATCTAGATAAGTTCTGTGGGGGGTCTAGTGTCCAAAATGGGGTCACTTGTGGGGAGTTTCAATAGTTTAGATACATCAGGGGCTCTCCAAACGCACATGACACCCGCAGACCATTCCATCAAAGTCTGCATTCCAAAACGTCACTCCTTCCCTTCCGAGCCCCGACGTGTGCGCATACAATAGTTTTCTCCCACATATGGGGTATCAGTGTACTCAGGACAAATTGGACAACAACTTTTGGGGTCCAATTTCTCCTGGTACCCTTGGGAAAATAAAATAAATTGGTGACTAAAAGATCATGTTTGTGGAAAAAATACAAATTTTTTATTTTCACGCCCGGGCGTTATAAACTTCTGTGAAGCACTGGAGGGGTCAAAGTGCTCACCACACATCTAGATAAGTTCCTTGGGGGGGTCTAGTTTCCAAAATGGTGTCATTTGTGGGGGTTTCCACTGTTTTGGTACATCAGGGGTTTTCCAATCGCGACATGGTGTCCGATCTCAATTCCAGCCAAAAACGTCAAATGGCGCTGCTTCCCTTCCGAGCTCTGCCATACGCCCAAATAGTGGTTTACACCCACATGTGGGGTATCAGCGTACTCAGGATAAATTGCACAATAACTTTTAGGGTCCTGTTACCCTTGGAAAAATAAGAATTGGAGGTGAAAAGATCATTTTTGTGGAAAAAATATGATTTTTTAATTGTACCACTGTACGTTATAAACTTCTGTGAAGCCCTTGTGGGTTCAAAGTTCTCACCACATATCTAGATAAGTTCCTTGGGGGGTCTAGTTTCCAAAGTGGGATCACTGGTGGGGGGTTTCCACTGTTTAGTTACATCAGGGGCTCTCCAAACGTGACATGGCGTCCGATCTGAATTCCAGCCAATTTTGCATTGAAAAAGGTCAAACGGCGCTCCTTCCCTTTTGAGCTCTGCCATGCGCCGAAACAGTGGTTCCCCCCCACATATCAGGTATCAACGTACTCAGGATAAACTGCACAATAACTTTTGCAGTCCAATTTCTCCTGTTACCCTTGGAAAAATAAATAAAATTGAACCTGAAGTATTTTTTTTGTGAAAAAAAGTTAGATGTTCATTTTTTTTTAAATATTCAAAAAATTCATGTGATGCACCTAAAGGGTTAATAAACTTCTTGAATGTGGTTTTGAGCACCTTAACGGGTGCAGTTTTTAGAATGGTGTCACTTTTGGGTATTTTCTATCATATAGACCCCTGAAAGTGGCTTCAAATGTGATGTGGTCCGTAAAAATAAAATGGTGTTGCAAAAATGAGAAATCGCTGGTCAATTTTTAACCCTTATAACTTCCTAACAACAAAAAATTTTGGTTCCAAAATTGTGCTGATGTAAACATGTGGGAAATGTTACTTATCAAGTTTTTTGTGTGCCGTATCTCTGTGACTTAAGGGCATAAAAATTCAAAGTTGGAAAACTGCGAAATTTTAAAAATTTTCGCCAAATTTCTGTTTTTTTCACAAATAAACAAGATATTTGAATGAAATTTTACCACTAACATGAAGTACAATATGTCACGAGAAAACAATGTCAGAATCACCGGGATCCATGGAAGCGTTTCAGAGTTATTACCTCATAAAGGGAGAGTGGTCAGAATTGTAAAAATTGGCCTTGTCATGAACGTGCAAACCCCCCTTGGGGGTGAAGGGGTTAAAGGGACCAAAAGTAATTGGACAATTGACTCCAAGGCTATTTCATGGACTGGTGTGGGCAATCCCTTTGTTATGTCATTCTCAGTTAAGCAGATAAAAGGCCTGGAGTTGATTTGAGGTGTGGTGCTTGCATTTGGAAGGTTTTGCTGTGAAGGAAACATGCGGTCAAAGGAGCTCTCCATGCAGGTGAAACAAGCCATCCTTAGGCTGCAAAAACATAAAAAACCAATCCGAGAAATTGCTACAACATTAGGAGTGGCAAAATCTACAGTTTGGTACATCCTGAGAAAGAAAGCAAGCACTGGTGAACTCATCAATGCAAAAAGACCTGGGCACCCACGGAAGACAACAGTGGTGGATGATCGCAGAATAGTCTCCATGATGAAGAGAAACCCCTTCACAACAGCCAACCAGGTGAACAACACTCTCCAGGAGGTAGGCGTATCAATATCCAAATCTACCATAAAGAGAAGACTGCAAGAAAGTAAATACAGAGGGTTCACTGCATGGTGCAAGCCACTCATAAGCATCAAGAATAAAAAGGCTAGACTGGACTTTGCTAAAAAAAAAACCAAAAAAAAAAAAACTAAAAAAGTCAGCACAGTTCTGGAAGAACATTCTTTGGACAGATGAAACCAAGATCAACCTCTACCAGAATGATGGAAGAGAAAAGTATGGCGAAGGCATGGTACAGCTCATGATCCAATGCATACCACATCATCTGTAAAACACGGCGGAGGCAGTGTGATGGCTTGGGCATGCATGGCTGCCAGTGGCACTGGGTCACTAGTGTTTATTGTTGATGTGACACAGGACAGAAGCGGCCGAATGAATTCTGAGGTATTCAGAGCCATACTGTGTGCTCAGATCCAGCCAAATGCAGCCAAACTGATTGGCTTTGTTTTGGGTCATTGTCCATCTGTAGTATGAAACGACGACCAAAGCAACCCAGGAGTTTATTAAAGCAAAGAAGTGGAATATTCTTGAATGGCCAAGTCAGTCACCAGATCTCAACCCAATTGAGCATGAACTTCAGACAGAAAGGCCCCCAAACAAACAGCAACTGAAAACCACCGCAGTGAAGGCCTGGCCGAGCATCAAAAAGGAGGAAACACAGCGTCTGGTAATGTCCATGAGTTCAAGACTTCAGGCAGTCATTGCCAACAAAGGGTTTTCAACCAAGTACTAGAAATGAACATTTTATTTACAATTATTTAATCTGTGCAATTACTTTTGGTCCCTTTAAAAACAGGGTGGCACATGTTAAGGAGCTGAAACTCCTAAACCCTTCATCCAATTTTAATGTGGATACCCTCAAATGAAAGCTGAAAGTCTGAACTTCAACTGCATCTGAATTGTTTTGTTTAAAATTCATTGTGGTAATGTCTAGAACCAAAATTAGAAAAATATTGGCTCTGTCCAAATATATATGGACCTAACTGTACAATTGTAAATTAATCTGTCACACTGAAATTCTGGAAACTTGTCTGGAACTTTTACAGAAGTTATTTCCATCACCCCCATAGATTATAAGGGGAGCAATACCTAAAAGAATAACTATAAAATGACTTTTTGGATCGCTTGACATGCACATATGAAATGTCAAAAATAAAGAGATCCAAAAAGACAACTTAAATTATGGAGGAAAAATGTATTTTTTTCCGTCTATTTCTGCCACAAAACCAGTCATTAACTCATTGCTAAAGTAATCCTTGTTTCTAGGGTCCATACCTCTGCCGTGCTTGCAGGAAGACCTTTCCGCTCCAGCGTATGTTGACCCGGCACCTGAAGTGTCACAGCATCCAGAAGAGACATCGCTGTCCCTGCTGTGGGAAAGGCTTTAATGACACCTTTGACTTGAAGCGCCATATGAGGACGCATACCGGTGAGTAATTTTTGCATTTTAGGCCTCACTGTGCCCCTATAATTAACTATTTTTCTGTGAATGACTGATATTGTCTCACGTTAAAGAGATCCCAACACTTGATTTATGCAACCCAAACTTTGGCATCACAAATCACCGCACAATTACAGCCATCTCTATTATGCTCCAGTATTTCAGAAAACCGTTTAAAGTTCCAGTGGGTGCAAAGGCAGAGATGAGACTAGTCCGATGTCTCCCCCTGCCATCACCGCTCTTGTTCATCAACAGGTCTCTCAGCTTGTACGCATGTATCCATATGACACATGGGAGAGACCTGTCAATCGCCCGCAGTGACGCTTGAGAAAATCGTAGTTACTTACCGATAACGGTATTTCTCTGATCCCATGACGGCACCACGGAGAGAGAGGGATCCCCCCTCAGGGACAGGAAACCTACAGATGAAAAAGGCGGTACCTCTCTCCCACATCAGTTGGTTTACAGAGCATTACACAGAACTCTCAGCTGCAACTCAAACTGTTATACAAAAATATCCAACATTAATCAAATTAAGCTTAACAAAGGCACCGCGTTGCTAAGTACTAACGCTAACTAACTCACTCTTATGTGCACACCTGTGTGTGTGAAAGGGAGGGGATGTACGAGTGCCGTCATGGGATCAGAGAAATACAGTTATTGGTAAGTAACTACGATTTTCTCTTTCCCCCATGACGGCACCACGGAGAGAATTACAAAGATTGTACATCTAGGAAGGGACCACCGCCTCCAGAACCCTTTTCCCCAAAGGTGAGATCTGAAGAGGAGGTCAAATCTAGACGGTAATGTTTGAAAAATGTAGAGGGGGAAGATCAAGTGGCAGCTCTACATATCTGATCTATTGAAGCGCCGGCTTTCTCTGCCCAGGATGATGCCACTGCCCTGATAGTGGGCCCTTACGTCCTCCGGTATGGCCGCCCCGCAAGAGGAGTAGGATAGGGTGATGGCTTCTCTTATCCACCTCGCCCGTGTGGCCTTCGACGCTTTTTGACCCTTCCGAGGACCCTGAAAGCAATCAAACAGAGCCCTATCCTTCCTAAATTCCCGCGTGGTTGTTAAATATTGGACCAGGCATCTTTTTACATCTAAAGTGTGCAACATCTCTTCTGTTTTGTTTTTGGGATTGGGGCAGAAAGAGGGTAGGGAAATTTCCTGGGTCCTATGAAACCATGATGACACCTTGGGGAGATATACTGGGTCGGTTTTAAGAATTACCCTATCATTCAGAACTTGCGTGAAGGGTGCGTGGGCAGACATCTTGCATGTCACTAATACGGCGGGCAGAAGTTAAGGCTACGAGGAGGGAAGTCTTAAGTGACAATATTTTTAAGGAAGCCTCTGCTAGGGGTTCGAAGGGAGATTTGGTTAGTGTGTTTAGCAATAGGTTTAGATCCCGGGGGGGGGGGGGGGGGTTGGGGGTGTGTGTAGAGGGATCGGCCTGGACCTATTTGAGGCTCTAATGAATCTCATAATCCATCTATTTTTGGCTAGGTCATGGTTATACAGAGCTCCCAAGGCCGCCACCTGTACTTTTAAGGTGCTGGTAGCTAACCCCTTTTCCAACCCCCTCTGAAGGAATTCCAGAATCTTGGCAACAGGGATTTTGCCCGCTGGGTAAGAGCCTGACACCGATATGAACTTCTTCCACACTTTGCCATATGCTTTGGTGGTTACTGGCTTTCTACTTTGTAGTAGTGTGGATACCAAGTTTGACAAGAAGCCCTTGTTTACTTAGGAGCTCCCTCTCAAAAGCCAAGCTGTCATGTGTAGATTTTTTATGTGGGGGTGATACACTGGTCCCTGGGATAGCAGGTCTGGAGTTTCCGGTAGAACCCAGGGATCCGTTACGGACATTCTTAGCCAGGAGAACTAAATTCTCCGTGGCCAGAAGGGCGCTATTACCACTACTGTTGCCTGTCTTCCCGTATTTTCCTCAGTACTAAGAGGATGAGAGATATTGGTGGGAAGGCGTAGGCCAGCTGATAACCCCAGGGTATCGTGAAAGCGTCTAGCGCTACTGCCCCGAGCTGTTTGGGAGGCAAATTAATTTTAGCCTCAGTCCTTCCTTTATTATGTCCAGTATCCAAGAACTCGTGGATATTTTCTCCCAGGCCTGGAGAAAGTATGATAATCTTCCCCCGACCCGGGGAGTACCTTTATTGTGGCTTCTTGTTGTCGGGGGGTTTGTTAAACAAAGTCTTTACTCTTGTTCCTTCTGTCCGTCCAACCTTCTTTGTTCCCTTTTGGGGGCTTCCGCCGCATAAACCTCCTATTCCGAAAGGGTCATTTGTATGACTGGCTGGGGAACCTGGGAAAGGATTTTTTTCTTGTCCCCGGCCTTGTCTAAGATGTCGTCCAGTATCGGCCCAAACAAGAATTCCCCCTTGCACGGGATTGCGCACAATTTGGCTTTCGTCTGCAAATCTCCCGGCCAGCATTTCAGCCATAAGGCGCGTTTTGCGGCATTTGAAAAGGCCGCTGTCCTGGCTGCCAGTCTGGTTGAGTCTACCGACGCATCCGCCAGAAACGCTGCTGCTCCCTTCATTACGGAAACTGACCTCTGTATCGTTTCCCTCGGGACCTTCTCCTTTATTTGGGAATCTAAATGGTCCAGCCACACCATCAGGGCCCGTGCCGTACATGTGGCTGCTATGGCTGGTTTTAGCCCCCCAAGTGCTTTTTAAGAAAGTTTCAGCCTTCTTATCCATTGGGTCCTTCAGGGTGCCCATGTCTTCGAAGGGCAGGGCAAACTTTTTAGAGGCTTTTGCTACAGCCACATCTAATTTAGGAGCTTTGTTCCAAAAGGAGCAGGCCGGGTCATCAAAGGGGTATTTTCTCTTTGGTGTTAGGAGGACTTTTTTGTCTGGCTTTTTCCACTCTCGCTTGATGGAGTGGATTTTTTCATTAATCGGAAAAGCCCTCCGTTTTTTTTGCTCTAGCCCTCCGAACAGTATATCTTGGGCTGTTTTCTTGGGCCGTTCGTCTACCAGCCCCATAGTTGTTCTCACGGCCTTTACCAGAGCGTCCGTCTCCTCAATGGGAAAGCAGCTGCGTCCCCCTTCTGAGGATGACAAAGAGGATGATGAATCACTTGTCGGGTAGTTCGCTTCCCATCTCACTGATGCTCGACTCTGGGGATCTATGCCTGGACCGGCGTTTCTTCTTTGAGGTCCTGGCGCCCTTAAGGGCGTCTTCGATCTGAGTTTTTATTAATGCTTTGAGGTCTAAGGCAAACCCCGGGGATTCTTCTTGTATTGTCTGCTCTATGCAAGCCGCACAGAGCTTTTTCTCCCATTTAGGGGGTAGTTCCTCCGTGCATATAGCACATACCACGTGTTTACATTTGGTAGTGCATTTACGCCCCTGAAAAAGAAAAATTAAGTCGCAGATTAGCAGACGGCATTCACGGAGATCACTCACCCCCTGTGGAACGAACGATACCGTCTCGGGCGTAGGGATTATCTCCACTGCTGAATTTTTTTAAAATTTCGCGCCGCACCCCCTTCCCAGGGATCCCTGTGCCCCGCCGGAAGTCTCGCGCATTCGCACCGCGCAATCACCCAGTGGTGCACCGCGCTCCCTTTCCCTTAAGGGAGCTGACATGGCGCGCGCGCCCCCATCCTCTGGTGTACCGCGCATCCGGCGCCAGTTTCCTGCGTCCTTCCATTGCTGCACACCTGGCTCCGGTGGCCGCCGCCGCACCCGCTGTGTGCTGCAGAGGCCTGCCCGCTTCCCGACTCTCGGTGGCCCCCCTCCATCTCGGGTATGGCCCTTGGTGACCACCGCCACCTGCCCGGCCCCTTATCAGATCAGCTGGGCTCTCCTGTAGTGACCGCCGTCACTATACTGCAGGAGGCCCTTTTTTTCCCCGGGATTGGCAGACTTTCTGGATTATTCACTGCCTCTCCCCACTCACCCTCAAGGCCCGCCTACCCCGATGGTGGTGCTTCGGGGGGAGCCTGTCCAAGGCCTCGACCCAGCCGAGGCAGGGAGCCCCGCTGCCTTATTGCCGGTCTGGATCGGTCCCCGGAATCCTGCGACGACTTCCAGGTACATGCTGTAGGTTCCCTGTCAGGGACAGGAAACCAACTGATGTGGGAGAGAGGTACCGCCTTTTTCATCTGTAGGTTTCCGATCCCTCTCTCTCTGTGGTGCCGTCATGGGGGAAAGAGATTGGTCAGAATGACTTTACTCCTAACTTTGTAAATGATAATTATCTTAGTGTACCCATCAGCTGAATCTCCTACCCTCACCCCATCCCATACATGGTCGGCCAAGTAAAGGGAAGTAAGCTGCTGCCTGATAAATGGTGATGCTCTTCTCCCCCGAGAACAAAAGTGTGAAAATTCAATAGACTGATCTTTTTTGCCTTCCCACAAGTGTCATCAGCAGAGTCAGGACATCACCATACACGTTAGATGGTTGGATGCCACAAGTGTGTATGGCCACCTTAAGGTCCCATTTACAGGTATTGGATAGGACAAATGTGACAATCCAGGTGCTATGAATGTGACTGAGGGTTTCTATAACACTGTTCAAACTGAAGATTTCCAAATTTCTGGCACTAAATGTATAAAACAAAACCTAGCAGTGGAAATAAGTAATGTAAGCAGCAGAGGATTAGGCCAATTGAAGGATATTGGTGCCACGACTCATGCAGATCCAGCAAACACAACCACAGTAGAAATTAGGGGGATCAGCTCCTACTGTGGAAAAAGGTGCAATTCAAAAGTGTTAAAGGGAGCCGGTCATGTCCCCAAATGCCATTTATCTACAGATATAGAGTTAATCTACATGTTAATAAAACTACAATGCTGAACAGAGACCTTACTAGAAGTGCAGCTATCCTGAGAAAATGAACTTCATTCCTCCGTGGAGCTGCCAGCTTTTAGTTGTACAGGCGTGTCCTGAGCGACTGCACTCACTGTCAGTAGTGGCAGTTTGACAGGTTGCTCTGTAACACTTCTGTACAGAGTAAGCTCTAAAAGTGTCAGGGCATGCTTACAGCTGCCACTCAATGCGGTGAGCGATGACTGTAGATTCTCTATGCACACCTCTATGACAAAGTCAGCAGCTCCCAGGAAGAATGAAGCTCATTTCCTCCAGGAAGCAGCACTGTAACACCATTTACCCGGTATCTGCAGGTTAATAGCACTTGTGGACATGACTGGTTCCATTTAATGACTTATTTCTGGTCTTCGGCAAGCAAGAGATTGCGCCCCCTAGAGGTGTCTGCAGGCAACCAGAATTTTATAATAAAATGGGTATTCTCCTGTTCAGAAGTTATCTGCTATTAAAAGGACTCCTCCATCGGAGAGTCCTAGGGCCCTGCCAAATTCCAGAAACTGGTTGGAGTCACAGAATTCCCTCTGAGCCATCCTCCAACATGTCAGAAGATACTTAAGTGCATAAAAATGGGCCAATCAACCATATACAATGGGACTGGAGCTAGTTTATATGTGCTGTGAAAAAAAACAATAGCAACAGAAGGATCGTCAGTACAATCTTTGTCCCCATTTAGAATTGTCAGCAGCACATTCCCTTTTTTGACAGCATAAATGAACTGCTCATCCGATGAACAAGCATTTTGCTCCTTTGTCCAGTGATCACATGTTGATAATCCAGAATGATCATTCTTAGGAAAGCTCATTCATCCAATTCTAGGCCTCTCTAATCTGCATTTTGCAGTCTGTACTCAAGACCGTGATGCCCAGAATGGCTTCAGATCTTCTGACCTCAACTCCACAGCCTCATATACAGACTGCAAAACATGGAGGTGCGAGACTGGCTTAAGACTGTATGAAGGAAAGTGTACAAAGCACGAACCCCTGCAAAAACAGAGCAGGATTTTTGAGCTTACAAGTATAACAAACAGGTAACCTAGAAAGTTAATTCAGACAATATTGTTGTAACTTTTCACTTATATTTATATACAAATGCACATTTTTAGTGTAATTCTAATAACCATTTGTGCCACGTTATCAGATCACACTGAATTTCTCCTGCAGGAATAAGACCATACAAGTGTCTGGCGTGTGACAAATCCTTTACTCAACGCTGCTCATTGGAGTCTCATCTGCGCAAGATCCATGGAGTACTACAGAGCTACGCCTACCGCCAGCGCCGCTCCAAGATCTACGTCTGCGAGGACTGTGGGTTTACATCGCCCAGCTCTGACACCTACACCCTGCATGTTCTTGAGGTGCATCCAAACAACCCACTGCTCTCCAAACACTTAAGGAAAAGAGGAGCCGGGGCTCACAAAGGAGAGATGGGAGTGCTACTCCACCCAACACCATGCTACCTCCCAAATCTTATCCCCACCAGATGCAGACAATATAATCTTGATGACTGCTCACCGTGACTTACTGGTTTAAGAATTTCCTCCACAAATGAAATGATCAGCAACAAGTAAAAAAATTAAATTTATTTAAAAATAAAAAACTAAGAACTTCCAGAAAAATATCACTCTGTCCAGCGATGACCACAGTGGGGAGCAGTACACACATAATACAGCCTCATGGCGTCCTACAAGGAAAACAGAGAACGGTTTTAGTTGTACAAAGTTAACGTATACTGCAATTATTAAAATGGGGAGATACAGTGGGGCAAAAAAGTATTTAGTCAGTCAGCAATAGTGCAAGTTCCACCACTTAAAAAGATGAGAGGCGTCTGTAATTTACATCATAGGTAGACCTCAACTATGGGAGACAAACTGAGAAAAAAAAAAATCCAGAAAATCACATTGTCGGTTTTTTTTTTCATTTTATTTGCATATTATGGTGGAAAATAAGTATTTGGTCAGAAACAAGCAATCAAGATTTCTGGCTCTCACAGACCTGTAACTTCTTCTTTAAGAGTCTCCTCTTTCCTCCACTCATTACCTGTAGTAATGGCACCTGTTTAAACTTGTTATCAGTATAAAAAGACACCTGTGCACACCCTCAAACAGTCTGACTCCAAACTCCACTATGGTGAAGACCAAAGAGCTGTCAAAGGACACCAGAAACAAAATTGTAGCCCTGCACCAGGCTGGGAAGACTGAATCTGCAATAGCCAACCAGCTTGGAGTGAAGAAATCAACTGTGGGAGCAATAATTAGAAAATGGAAGACATACAAGACCACTGATAATCTCCCTCGATCTGGTGCTCCACGCAAAATCCCACCCCGTGGGGTCAGAATGATCACAAGAACGGTGAGCAAAAATCCCAGAACCACGCGGGGGGACCTAGTGAATGAACTGCAGAGAGCTGGGACCAATGTAACAAGGCCTACCATAAGTAACACACTACACCACCATGGACTCAGATCCTGCAGTGCCAGACGTGTCCCACTGCTTAAGCCTGTACATGTCCGGGCCCGTCTGAAGTTTGCTAGAGAGCATTTGGATGATCCAGAGGAGTTTTGGGAGAATGTCCTATGGTCTGATGAAACCAAACTGGAACTGTTTGGCAGAAACACAACTTGTCGTGTTTGGAGGAAAAAGAATACTGAGTTGCATCCATCAAACACCATACCTACTGTAAAGCATGGTGGTGGAAACATCATGCTTTGGGGCTGTTTCTCTGCAAAGGGGCCAGGACGACTGATCCGGGTACATGAAAGAATGAATGGGGCCATGTATCGTGAGATTTTGAGTGCAAACCTCCTTCCATCAGCAAGGGCATTGAAGATGAAACGTGGCTGGGTCTTTCAACATGACAATGATCCAAAGCACACCGCCAGGGCAACGAAGGAGTGGCTTCGTAAGAAGCATTTCAAGGTCCTGGAGTGGCCTAGCCAGTCTCCAGATCTCAACCCTATAGAAAACCTTTGGAGGGAGTTGAAAGTCCGTGTTGCCAAGCGAAAAGCCAAAAACATCACTGCTCTAGAGGAGATCTGCATGGAGGAATGGGCCAACATACCAACAACAGTGTGTGGCAACCTTGTGAAGACTTACAGAAAACATTTGACCTCTGTCATTGCCAACAAAGGATATATCACAAAGTATTGAGATGAAATTTTGTTTCTGACCAAATACTTATTTTCCACCATAATATGCAAATAAAATGAAAACAGACAATGATTTTCTGGATTTTTTTTTTCTCAGTTTGTCTCCCATAGTTGAGGTCTACCTATGATGTAAATTACAGACGCCTCATCTTTTTAAGTGGTGGAACTTGCACTATTGCTGACTAAATACTTTTTTGCCCCACTGTAGCTTAATTACATAGAATTTAAAGGAAGACAAAGCAAATAAAATTAAAAATTTTAATATTCAATATATAAACCTTTAATCCCCCTTTCTAATCTAGTTTGAAGGAAAATGGCTGCAGCAGAAGCCTCCACCTGTGCCCTGTCAGCAGTAGGACAAAAATTGTTGAAGGGGTAGTCTGGTAATTATTACCTATCCCCGGTACAGGTGATGGCTACTAGATGGAGCAATGGTTGTCCATGCATGCTGCCAATCAATTCAATAGCTATAGGACTGATGAATATGGCCGAGTGGAGAAGTCCTTCAGGTCTATATAGATTTACTGCATGACTGCTGCCCAATTTAACTCTGGCGATTGGTGCTCACTGATCTAGTGAGACAGGGTACTCAGTAGGAAGCTAAGAAAAATGAAGCAAAACTTCTTTCCTGCATGCTGACCAACGCAAGAAGCCTGACCAATAAGATGGAAGATCTGGAGTTGGTAATGTATGAGGAAAAATACGACATAGTAGTAATAACTGAGACATGGTTAGACGACAGCAATGACCGGGCGACTAATTTGCAAGGATATGATTTGTTTAGGAGGGATCGTAAAAAAAGGAAAGGGGGTGGAGTCTGTCTATATATTAAGTCCACTTTAAAGCCCACACTAAGAGAAGATATACAAGAGGGAAATGAAGAGGTGGTGTCTCTATGGGTGGAGATACAAGGAGGGAAAAGTAATAAAATCCTCATAGGGGTTTGTTATAAGCCACCAAATATAACAGAAACCACTGAGAATGTATTATTGAAACAAATAGACAAAGCAGCAAATCACAATGAGGTGATTATTATGGGGGACTTCAACTACCCCAACATAGACTGGGAAACTGAAACCTGCGTATCTCAGAAAGG
The DNA here is from genome assembly GCF_039654945.1 of Dendrobates tinctorius. Classification (NCBI taxonomy): domain Eukaryota; kingdom Metazoa; phylum Chordata; class Amphibia; order Anura; family Dendrobatidae; genus Dendrobates; species Dendrobates tinctorius. The sequence goes on along the minus strand of NW_027361825.1, from coordinate 42,483,469 downwards.
AAACCAATTTCTGTCAGTGACCAAGGATAATTATCTGTCACAACTTGTGCAGGGCCCAACTAGAGGGACAGCCCTTCTGGACTTAATTTTAAGCAACAGGCCAGATAGAATAACAGAAGTACGAGTCGATGGGCACCTAGGGAACAGTGACCACAATATAATACAATGCCACTTGTCCTTCAGTAAGGTGCCCTGGAAGGGGGTTACAAAAACACTGAATTTCAGGAAAGCAAAGTTTGATCAGCTTAGAGAGGACCTTAGCCGAATTGATTGGGACAATGTCCTCAAAAATAGGAGCACAGAACATAAATGGGAAATATTTAAATCAGTTTTACACACCCACTGCGAGCTAGCCATACCATACAGAAATAAAAGGGCTAGGAACAGGAGAACACAATGTGGCTAAATAAGGATGTAAAAAGGGCAATAAAGAACAAGAACAAGGCATTTAGGAAGCTAAAACAAGAAGGCAATGAAGAAGCATTAAAAAGTTAGAGAAAAAAAATGTGTAAAATAACAAATACATTTAGCAAAAGTGGAAACTGAGAGACTCATTGCTAAGGAAAGTAAAACAAACCCCAAACTATTCTTTAATTATATAAACAGTAAAATAATTAAAATTGATGGTGTCGGCCCTTTAAAGAACAAGGAGGATGAAATCAGAGAGCGATGTAATCAGAGAGCGATGTGGGAAAAGCAAATGTTTTAAATACTTTTTTCTGAACAGTGTTCACACAGCAAAAAGGATTTGCCTGTGGAAATGCAGAGTGATAATGTAAACTCCCCATTAAGTATTACCTGCCTAACCCAGGAAGAAGCGCAGAACCGCCTTAGTAAGATTAAAATTGACAAATCACCAGGCCCTGATGGCATTCACCCTCGGGTATTAAGGGAGTTAAGTAATATGATAGACAGGCCTCTATTCCTTATATTTAAAGACTCTATAGAAACAGGGTGTGTTCCTTTTGATTGGCGGCAAGCAAATGTGGTACTAATATTCAAAAAGGGGTGTAAAAGGGAACCTGGAAACTATAGGCTGGTAAGCGTAACATCTGTTGTGGGTAAAATTTTTGAAGGGTTTCTAAGGGATGCCATTATGGAATATCTCAATGTTAATAAATGTTTAACTCCATATCAACATGGATTTATGAAGGATCGCTCCTGTCAAACTAACCTGATCAGCTTCTATGAGGATGTAAGCTCTCAAATGGACCAAGGAGAATCTTTGGATGTCATTTATCTCGACTTCTCTAAAGCATTTGACACTGTCCCACATAAAAGATTGGTAAGTAAGATGAGAAAGCTTGGGCTAGGGGAAAATGTGTGTAGATGGATAGGTAGCTGGCTTAGTGATAGAAAATAAAGAGTGGTTATTAATGGTGCATATTCAGATTGGGCCAAGGTTACTAGAGGGGTACCACAGGGTTCTGTATTGGGCCCCCTTCTAGTTAATATATTTATTAATGATCTAGTGGATGGCTTACACAGTAAAATATCAGTATTAGCAGATGATACAAAACTATGTAAGGTAGTTAACACAAAGGAGGACAGTTTGCAACTACAGACAGATTTGAGTAAATTGGAGAATTGGGCTGAAAAATGGCAAATGAGGTTTAACACAGATAAGTGTAAGGTTATGCACATGGGAAGGAGAAACAGATGCTACAATTACTTACTAAATGGGAAACTGCTGTGGAAATCAGACATGGAAAAAGACTTGGGCATCTTGGTCAATAAGAAGCTAAATTGGAGTGCCCAGTGTCCGGCAGCTGCTACCAAAGCAAATAGGGTCATGGGATGCATTAGAAATCACTCGTCAGACCACACTTGGAGTATGGTGTGCAATTTTGGACACCAGTGCTCAAGAAAGACATTACTGAACTTGAAAGGGTTCAAAGGCGGGCTACTAAAATGATAAATGGAGTTGGTTAACTACAATACCCAGAAAGGTTATCAAAATTAGGTCTATTTACTCTAGAAAAGAGAAGACTTGGGGGAGACCTAATATATATGTACAAGTATATCAGAGGGCAATATAGAGATCTCTCCAATGAACTGTTTGTACCAAGGACTGTGACAAGAACAAGGGGGCATTCTCTTCGTTTGGAGGAAAGACAATTTCTGCACCAGCATAGAAGAGGGTTCTTCATGGTAAGAGCAGTGAGGCTCTGAAATTCTCTTCCTGAGGAAGTGGTGATGGCCAACTCACTGAATGAATTTAAGAAAGGAATGGATGCTTTTCTTGTAACAGTATAGAAGGTTACGAAAACATTATAGGTAGATGGTTGACCCAGCTTAGGGGAAGGAATTTTTTTCCCTATGGAGAAAATTGGCTTCTACTCTGGGTTTTTTGCCTTCCCCAGGATAACAATGCAGAACAGCTGCACTAAAAATAGGCTGAACTAGATGGACATAAGGTCTTCCTTCAGCCTTCAAAACTATGTTACTATGTTAGTAGTTATCATAGGTCATAGTGTATTGTAACAAACTGAACATCCCTTTACACCAGTGATCCCCAACTCCAGTCCTCAAGAGCCACCAACAGGTCGTGTTTTCAGGATCTCTTTAGTATTGTACAGGTGATAATTGCATCACCTGGACAGGCAAGAATTCAAACACCTGTGCAATACTCAGGAAATCCTGAAAACATGACCTGTTGGTGGCTCTTGAGGACCGGAGTTGGGGTATACCATACCCCCTTCTCTTATTCAGTAATCAGCCTACAGAACCAGAAGGTTTCAAAGGGATTTCCTAATAGATTAAGAAATAGTAGTTGGAAGGAAATGCTATGCAAAAAAAAAAAAAAAAAAATGTATGGCGTACCTCAGCTCGAGCACTGTGAGACTGGAAGAATACTGCTTCTTTGTGGCCACACCTGGAGAGGAGGGAGAGAAGCTACAGGTAGAAGGGAATATCCAGCAGAGGGGAATTCACACACCATGGTGGGCGTTGTGAGCATATTTTGGTTTCATTGGACAAGATCACTTACTTTGCGCAGGGATGATCCTCCGTACGAGGCAGTGTGGGGTCTTGAGACACATCTGCAATGATCTGAGTCAGCTCACTGGGAAATAAGACATGGAAGTCAGTGACTGAAGAGATGACATCAAATACTGAGATCAGAGGTTAGGTCGGCTTCACAGGTCCATGAAACAGACCAGGCTTTCATAGGAATATCTGGTCTGAGCCAACAGCCACGTGTATGCCCATGAGGTTAGCTCAGGTCAGGAGACATAGGCAATAAGATTTGATCTGGGTTGGTATTGCTCAGAGGTCTGAAACCAGCCTTAGGCCTCATTCACACACCAGTGTTTCACGTACACATTGGATCCATGGTACCTATTGTAGTCTATGTGGCTGTTCACAATTAGGTGTTTGATCGCAGACCAGGTGTCTGCAAAACTCAAGACACGGCCATTTTCTCAGGTATCACGAATGAAAAGGGCAAAAACAAGGCTATGGGTTGGTGAAAATCATGGACAGCACATGAATGGCACCAGTGTACAATCGTGTACTGTCCAAGATTAACAAAGCAATGTATAGGAGAAGCTTTGTCATCAATTTATCCGTCAGAGAAAATCACTGATGAAACCGGCACCATTTATTTCACATGTGTTTAAACACGGACGTGTGAATGCCGCCTTATACTGCAGAGAGCAAAATCTCAACATATGAGGTTACGGTGAGGGACTCCATCATTGCACGAGTTTTAATAAATCCCTCTTGATGTCTAATGACAAGTGAAGAGGGCAGCTATTGCTCACAGCAAACAACAGCTCTCGCTTTTCAAAAAGGATCTTTAACCCCTTAAAAGTGTTAAAGCCAACCCGATCTATATGCTTCATCAAGATAAGATTGCTCATGAGAAACGTGCCCAAATTAGGACCCCCATGCTCTTCAGCTAGAATGGAGAACCACATTTTATAAGCACCAGTGCCTAATCTCAAAAGGACTCTTCTAAGAGACAACCCCTTGTCTGGTGTTTGAGTGAACTCCAATATTGTTACGACCAATTTTTTTTTTTTTCCTGTAGCTATGGAATGGCTTGTTCTATTTCTGGAGGAAGTATTTCCCAACAGCACAATATGGGGACTTTATTCTTATTGGGAGGATATTACTTTAGTGTTTTTCAGTTTTGTTGCTGCCATCTATGCAGAGAAAACTACATTAATATTTTTGTAGTCCCATACATACCAAATCTGCTTATTTGTCAAATGTCTTGCCACTTTTGCACAGCCAAAGCATTTTATGAGAAGTTGGGGAATGACTTTCTAAAACATTATTTAACTGCCACTGCCACCACTCGACAACTGAATAGCAGGGGTGATCCAGGGTGCAAGAGAAAAACTAAGGCAGCTAAACAAATTTCTTTGAGCGCCAACTTTTTCTCTTGCACCCTGGAGTCACCCCTGCTATTTTCTCCGTAGGTCGGAGTACGGACAGCAGGCATCATTATAAATACTCACTCCACTTCGTGCGTGATCTTGTTCACATATATACAGCTGTTATCTGCCTCTTGCTGGTAGTCACAGTTTCGACACTGGAGATAAACAGATGTTCAATGTTGAGGCCATGAAATTGCTCCAGTAACAAGGGTTAAACCTTTCCATACACAGTAAAGTATTCCGGCCATTAAAGAGGTTACCTCCATCCTAATACTAGGTGTTGGTATATCCTAGCAATGTACTGCAGATGCGCTGGGGATCTGACCTCTAGGACCCCCCCAGATGTGGATCATGAATGTTGCCCCTGCACCAGATTCCCTTGAATTGATCAGCACTGGGTGGTTGGAGAAACCCCTATACTTTGTTATATCCCTTTTACAGTTTTGTCTGCACAGGGGCATTCCCAAATACCTGCTGCATACAAACATGGCCGGGTGTAGTTTCCCAGATGGGTTTGGGAAGCGTGCAACTGTGCAGGGAAACAACTGGAGGAATGCGGTGCGACTCCTATATTGTCAGGATAGGTGGGGGGTCCCAGAGGTTAGAGGGCATCAGTGAAATGGGAATGACCCTTTAGCAATTACATCTGCAGATTACTGACAAGCATCTGAAGACAGAAGACTCATGTAAGTAAGAAGTCGTGGGGGGTCACTGATGAGGAGGTACGTGATCATGGGGAAAAGGATCGCACTGAATCTCAGCAGAGCCATGCTAGCCAGCATTCATCTACTACGTTCAGCGTCGGCTACAGGGAAGCTTGCCAGCTTTGGCTTTCTCTTGCTGAATCAGATGTTTGTGGGGGCGGAGTACAGCTGCATCCATAGTAAAGCCATAACAAGACCACTCAAAAACCCACCCTGAGGTCTACAGCACCTGCAGCTCCTAATACCGGTCTATGGATATGTGTGAGTATATTGCTCAGCACATCGCCTCTGGATCTTACCGCATAAAGGAGGATCCGATTCTCTTTGTCTTCTTTAGGATACAACATGTTGTTGCTAAAAATTAAGTGTAAAAAGGTGTGAACACTTTACTACATCAACAGCGCAATTGCAATGTATTCTGTTATTATGCTTTGCTTATATAGAGCCATCATATTCCGCAGAGCTTTACAGAATGTGAGAGGAAACTGGAGAACCCAGAGGAAACCCACACAAACATGGGGAGAACATACATACTCCTTGCAGATGTAGTCCTTGGTGGGATTTGAAATGGAGACTTCAGTACTGCAAAACAACCATGCTTACCACTGAGCCACCGTGCTACCCCTCTCGTTCAGTCGGTGCCGCAGAAAAGTCTACACATGTGTCCATAGACCCCAATATGCCTCACAGAGGGCCAGAACCTCTTGAGCTTCCTGCAATCCTCAGATACACAGTAAGTACACAATATGTAATCTCCTATGGGAGACAGCTGCAGCCATTGGGAGTTTTAGCCAAACTCAACCCTTGTGTGCAAGAAGCCAACACAAACTGATCTTATGGACCCCAATTAAATATTACCCAAATACGAGACACAGCACTGTCCTTAAATGGGTTTTCGTTTCAGAACTAACCCTGTCTCCGGCTGCAGTTTGTTATAGAAGAGGAGATCAATGTCGCCCCCTCTCTCCAGGTCCAGTGCCGGGTCACCACCACTGCTCATGATATTATCTGCAGTGCTGCAGTCAGTGAGCTCAGTGGCTCGTGCCAGCAATTAAGGCAGGGTCGCAAAGCTCAGACTGCAGTGCTGTCGACGTGACATCAGCACTCCAGACAGTAACTGACAGTGGGAGCAGCGACAAGGGTTCTCGGGATCGGTGAGGGCCTAAGATGCGACTTCCAGTAAGATCCATGGAAAGCGGATTATCTGCACCACAGGATCAGCCATAACTTGCCTGTCGCTTGTGACCCACCTGATCCCAGGGCAGAAAAACTATCAGTGTGACTGGCACAATGGCGGCGCCTGTGCGCCCCCTCTCTACACTGTGCACATGACTGGCACAATGGCGGCGCCTGTGCGCCCCCTCTCTACACTGTGCACATGACTGGCACAATGGCGGAGCCTGTGCGCCCCCTCTCTACACTGTGCACATGACTGGCACAATGGCGGAGCCTGTGCGCCCCCTCTCTACACTGTGCACATGACTGGCACAATGGCGGAGCCTGTGCGCCCCCTCTCTATACTGTGCACATGACTGGCACAATGGCGGAGCCTGTGCGCCCCCTCTCTACACTGTGCACATGACTGGCACAATGGCGGAGCCTGTGCGCCCCCTCTCTATACTGTGCACATGACTGGCACAATGGCGGCGCCTGTGCGCCCCCTCTCTACACTGTGCACATGACTGGCACAATGGCGGCGCCTGTGCGCCCCCTCTCTATACTGTGCACATGACTGGCACAATGGCGGAGCCTGTGCGCCCCCTCTCTACACTGTGCACATGACTGGCACAATGGCGGAGCCTGTGCGCCCCCTCTCTACACTGTGCACATGACTGGCACAATGGCAGAGCCTGTGCGCCCCCTCTATACTGTGCACATGACTGGCACAATGGCGGAGCCTGTGCACCCCCTCTCTATACTGTACACAGGACTGCCAGACTCCCACAGACAAGAAATAGAGCAATGGTGTTTGTGTGTGTCAGATAACATGTTATTAACCCGCCCAGGGAGGGGAAAAAAAAAAAAGAAGGGGGCGGCCTGTGGCGGCAACGCGCGGGGGGGGCGGCCTGTGGCGGCAACGCGCGGGGGGGGGCGGCCTGTGGCGGCAACGCGCGGGGGGGGGCGGCCTGTGGCGGCAACGCGCGGGGGGGGCGGCCTGTGGCGGCAACGCGCGGGGGGGGGCGGCCTGTGGCGGCAACGCGCGGGGGGGGGCGGCCTGTGGCGGCAACGCGCGGGGGGGGCGGCCTGTGGCGGCAACGCGCGGGGGGGGGCGGCCTGTGGCGGCAACGCGCGGGGGGGGCGGCCTGTGGCGGCAACGCGCGGGGGGGGGCGGCCTGTGGCGGCAACGCGCGGGGGGGGCGGCCTGTGGCGGCAACGCGCGGGGGGGGGCGGCCTGTGGCGGCAACGCGCGGGGGGGGGGGCCTGTGGCGGCAACGCGCGGGGGGGGGGGGGCCTGTGGCGGCAACGCGCGGGGGGGGGGGGGGCCTGTGGCGGCAACGCGCGGGGGGGGGCGGCCTGTGGCGGCAACGCGCGGGGGGGGGGGGGCCTGTGGCGGCAACGCGCGGGGGGGGGCGGCCTGTGGCGGCAACGCGCGGGGGGGGGGCGGCCTGTGGCGGCAACGCGCGGGGGGGGGCGGCCTGTGGCGGCAACGCGCGGGGGGGGGCGGCCTGTGGCGGCAACGCGCGGGGGGGGCGGCCTGTGGCGGCAACGCGCGGGGGGGGCGGCCTGTGGCGGCAACGCGCGGGGGGGGCGGCCTGTGGCGGCAACGCGCGGGGGGGCGGCCTGTGGCGGCAACGCGCGGGGGGGGGCGGCCTGTGGCGGCAACGCGCAGAGTACAGAGGAGCAGAGCTGGTGTCCAGCAGACTAACAGTAAGGTTTGTTGTTTCTTTTTACCTTCCAGGATCCTATACTGAGGTTTGGGCAGTGGAGTGGACAATCCCTTCAAGCCTCCGCTGTAGTCACATAATGTATCCCACCCAGTGTAACAGTGAGAAGGGGCATTAGCTCAGCGGCCGCCATTCACCAATACATACCCCGCTCTTACCATTCTTGACAGAACCGGATCCCGACGAACCCTTGCTCGTAAGTCCCGTCCGCCTCCATCCCGTATTCCGGAAGCACTGGTAACATGACTAGACCGGAAGTTACGCGCAGCCACAAGCCAAACAATTACCTCCTCTCTGGGTCTGCGCCCGGACGGTAACGCTTCTCTCCCCTCCCCCTTTTATCCAAGTTCTCATGCCACGCCCAATATGTAAATAGGAATCACGCCTCGTTCTGAAGAAAAGAAAAGCCACGCCCCCTGAGAGCAGTAATTCTCCTAGGTCTTTTATGGAATGATTTGTGTCGCCAGTAGTGTGTACCGCCATGTTGTCGGCGGGAACAGGAGCTTTTGGGTTATTTTTTACATGTAAAAGCTATCAGTTGAATAATAAAGCTTTATCTGTCTTTTGTGGTCCGGGTTTTAGCTTTTTTTTTTTTTTTTTTCCATCAGTCTCTCTTTTTTTGTATTTTTTTAACACCTTAAAGACCAACTAAATTTTAATGTTTTGGTTTTGCTTTTTTTTCTTAATCTTCTTAGAGTCAGAACTTTTTTTCTTTTTTTTTTCTTTGCGGGACGAGTGGTAGTTTGGAATAACATTTTTCACATCATATAAAAAAAATGGGAAAAATGCCGCCTGGGGTGAAATAGTAAAAACAATACGGTTCCCACCATTTTTTGTAAGTAGGGGAAGGGGAGCGATTGTTTCTACAACATTCACTACACTGCAAAAATCCCCCGGTGACTTTGCTCTAGGCCTCTGTACCGTTGTGGGGATAGAACAAAATGATAGGATTTTTGTTTTACTACTGAAAATAAAAAAGAACAATAAAAAAAAATCTTGAAAAACTTCTGGTTCCAGTCGTCATATTCTGAGAGCCTTACATTATTTTCTTTTTTGCTTTCCGCTGCTGGAGCTGTGTGACGACTTGTCTTTTGCAGCTTTGGTTTTTATTGTAGCATTTTGATCACCAAATGACTTTCTGAACTCTTTTTATTCCATTTTTTTGTGTGGATGGGGATTGGGAAATGACGTGAAAACAAAATGGCAATTCTGCAATTTTTTGTTTTCCTGTTTCGGTATTTGGGTCGCCCGCTAGGGCAGTGGGGTACTCGGTACCGGGCCGGTATCTCAGAGGGAAGTTCACAGTAGCGGTGACCCGGTCCGTGGCCCTGGGCGTCCATGTAAAAAGGGTTAAGAGTGGCTGATTAAAGTTTGTAAGTGGATGATATGTGACGCCACCTGTGGTGTTCGGCAATGAAGGGTGTTGTGAGTTCATTCTCACCAGTTGTGAGTTCCCCTTCTGGACTCCCTCTGGTGGTGACGGGAGGTGGTGCGGCTGGTTTGATCGGTGGAGATCTGCCACCTGAGAATGAGGATGACGATTGGATCTCAGGATTCTCAGATTGGATTTCAGACAGCCGACGCCCTATTCAGTTGCTGGTGATTCCTTCTGCTTGTCAGGTCTTGGTTCTCAGCTCTGTTCCAGTGATCTAAAGCTAAATTTTTCTGCTAATGTTCACACTTGATTTTGTTGGTCTGTTCAGTTTTTTGTGTGGTCAGCCAGCCCCGGCTGGGGGCTGAGCTGAATTTCCACTCTTATTTATCAGTATTTTGCCAATTGGCTTTCTGTCCCTTACTAGTTCGGTCTCTTTTTGCTCTGTCTCAGAATATTCCAGAGTGCTGATATAGTGGGAGAAGTCTAGTGACTTCAGGGTTAATTTTGCTATCGGAAGTGTTGGACATGATTTTTGTAGGGTTTTTTGCAGGTTGCAGACAGTGACTTGCCTTTCCTTTCCTGTCTTGTTAGTTTGGGCCCCAACATTTGCTCAGCCTATTTTCCTGCCTGTGTTTGTGCCTTCATCTTGTTTCACCGTCAGTACATGTGTGAGGGTTATCTATTCCTTTGGGGTCTGCTCTGGGGCAGTTAGTTTTCCCTTTTCTTGCTTTAGGCTTATGTAGTCCTCCGGCCGTGACGAGGCGTCTAGGAATATCGTAGGCACGCTCCAGGGCTACTGCTAGTTGTGTGGTAAGATCAGGGATCTGCAATCTGCATAGTTACCAACCTCTCTGGTTTTCTGTGGCTTAGCTTGTTTTGTTTTTTTTTCTCCTCGGTGACCCATTCATAGCAGAAGGGGTTAAGCCGACGCTGCAGTGCAGATCCTCTGGGACAGATGGTATAAGGCAGCAAGATGTAATAGCTCCCCACAGGCAGAGCTGTAGTCCCAGGGCAGTGAGAATAGGTGTGGAGGAAGAAGGGTGTAGTGTTTGGCACAGTGATGTAGCGGTGGTGAAGAGGTTGCAGGAAGAAGGCAAGGACACAACAGAGTGCAGTTTCTTTTACCTTTACTTTGCTTAGTAAATGCAGTCCAGAATTCCTGATTACAGATGGAACAGAGGCTGGTCTGTTGTGAGTTCATTTTCCCCTTCATTACTGAGGCCCGAGGAACTCCCTCTTCTGGTAAAGAAAGGTAGTGAGCCTGATTATCAAACACCTGAGGCTGATGATGATGAATGGCTGAGTGGAGTTACGGACTGGATATAAGGCTGCCGACGCCCTTCTGCCCTGCGGGTGATTTCTCTGTGGGATCCTTGGAGACCAGTCTGAATTCCTGCTCCTCTAAAGCTAAGTTTGCTGCTCGGCCTTTTGCTTTTGTGCTTTGACTTTGTTTTGCTTTGTTTTTCTGTATTTCTGCCATTCCTTGCTGGGGTGTGCTGAATTCATTTAGCTCTGTCTTCTGAAAATACCTGAGTGCTGATTTAGTTTTTGAAGCCTAGCTGCTTCAGGGCCTTTTTCATATCAGCTGGTTGGCTTATGTCTTTGATAGGGTTTTGGCAGATTGCAGACAGCAGCCTTCCTGTCCTTTCCTATCTAGATAGTTGCGGGCCCCGTCTTTGCTCAGTCTATCTTTCTGTCTGTGTTAGTATTTTTCATCTTGCTTCACCGTCATTATATGTTGGGGGCTGCCTATTGCTTTGGGGTCTGCTCTGGGGCAGTTTAGATTTCCCCTTTCTTTCTTTAGGCCTATGTAATTCTCCGGCTGTGATCGAGGGGTCTAGGGCTTCGTAGGAACCCCCCACGGCTACTGCTAGTTGTGTTGATAGGTTCAGGGGTCTGCAATCTGATAGTTGCCAACTTCTCTGGTTTTCTGGACTTAGCTTGTATTTCTGCTTTTGCCTCCTACGGTGACTCATTCATAACAGAATCACCCGCCATACCGCAGATTCTAGGGTACTCAATAGCAGGAAAGAATTGTAAAAAAAAAAAAAAAAAAAAGTGTATATTTTTTCCTCTATATCTCTGAGGCCGTAGGGGGAATTTTTTTTTCTCTCAATGGAGATAAAGCAATTGTCTGATCGTGTGGAGCAGCTCGCTGCGGAAGTGCAGGGAATTTCCGCCTACCTTGCTCATTCACATGCTGCTGAACCAAAGATTCCTACACCTGATGTATTTTTTGGGGATCGGTCTAAATTTTTGAATTTCAAAAATAATTGTAAATTATTTTTTGCCTTGAAGCCTAACTCGTCAGGGAGCTCCGCGCAGCAGGTTAAAATTGTCATCTCTTTGCTTCGTGGCGATCCCCAGGATTGGGCGTTTTCTTTGAAACCAGATGATCCTATTCTGACTAATGTGAACGCATTCTTTCAAGCTTTGGGGTTGTTGTATGACGAACCTAATGCCATTGATCAGGCTGAAAAGACCCTGCTGGCATTGAGCCAGGGTCGTGATTCTGCAGAATTGTACTGTCAAAAATTCCGAAAGTGGGCAGTACTTACTACCTGGAATGATAATGCCTTGGCTGCTCTCTTTCGGAAGGGGTTGTCAGAAGCCGTAAAAGATACTATGGTGGGATTTCCTGTTCCCTCTGGTCTTGACGACTCTATGTCACTAGCCATTCAGGTTGATCGGCGTTTGCGCGAACGCAAAGCTGCACGAAAGGTGTTGCCACCTGTTGAACAAATGTCTGAACCTATGCAATGTGATAGAGTTTTTTCCAGAGAGCAGCGTCAGGAGTTCAGAAGGCGTAATAAGTTGTGTTTTTTCTGTGGAGATGCCTCGCATATTGTTTCTGTCTGTCCTAAACGAGAGAAACGCTTTGCACACACGTTTTCTGTTGGGGGTGTTCAACCTAAGTTTCTTCTGGCTATTACTCTGATCTGCTCCCTGTCCACATTTTCCGCCAAGGCTTTTGTGGATTCGGGAGCAGCCCTAAACCTAATGGACTTGGATTTTGCTAAACGTTGTGGATTTCCGATGACACCTCTGCAGACGCCTATCCCTTTGAGGGGGATTGATGCTACTCCTTTGGCTAAAAATAAACCCCAGTTTTGGACCAAGGTGGTAATGCGGGTCGCCCCAGACCATCAAGAAAATTGCAGATTTTTGGTGTTGCATAATCTGCATGATACTATTGTTCTGGGGTTTCCCTGGTTACAGATTCATAATCCAGTTTTGGATTGGAAATCTGTGTCTGTGGTGAGTTGGGGTTGTCGGTGTGCCTTTAGTGAGGCTCCGGTGTTTTCCACCTCTCCTCAGTCGCATGATGTTCCTGATTATTTGGCGGACTTTTATGATGTATTTAGTGAGAATGAGTCTGCGTCTCTGCCTCCTCATAGGAGTTATGACTGTGCAATTGAACTGTGCCCGGGGTGTAAATTTCCCAAGGGTCGGCTCTTCAATTTATCTGTACCCGAGCACGAGGCTATGCGATCCTATATTAAGGAGGCGTTGGAGAAGGGTCATATTAGACCATCCTCGTCACCCTTAGGTGCCGGGTTTTTTTTTGTAGCCAAAAAGGATGGATCATTAAGACCTTGTATTGATTATCGTGCCCTCAACAAAATTACTGTTAAATATCAGTATCCGTTACCCCTGATTTCTGATCTATTCTCCAGAGTTAAAGGTGCTTGCTGGTTTACCAAGCTTGACCTCAGGGGGGCGTATAATCTTATTCGCATTAAGCATGGGGATGAATGGAAGACGGCGTTTAATACTCCGGAGGGACATTTTGAGTACCTGGTGATGCCTTTTGGGCTCACTAATGCCCCTTCTGTCTTCCAGTGCTTCATGAACGATATTTTCCGAGATTTTGTCGATAAATTTTTGATTATTTATCTGGATGATATTTTGATCTTCTCCAAGGATTGGGATTCTCATGTGGAACATATTCGGACTGTGTTCCGGATCTTGAGGGAGAATTCCCTGTATGTCAAAGGATCTAAATGCCTTTTTGGAGTACAGAGGATTTCTTTTTTGGGATTTATTTTGTCCCCGTCAACTATTGAAATGGACCCGGCCAAGGTACAGGCCATTCACGATTGGGTTCAGCCCACTTCTTTGAAGGCCCTCCAGAAGTTTTTGGGTTTTGCTAATTTTTATCGGAAATTTATAGCAAAATTTTCTAGTATTGCCAAGCCATTGACTGATTTGACTAAAAAGGGTGCTGATGTGTTAAATTGGTCTCCGGAGGCTGTTTCTTCCTTTCAGGAGCTGAAGCGAAGATTCACCTCCGCCCCAGTTTTGCGGCAACCTGATGTCTCACTTCCATTCCAGGTAGAGGTGGATGCTTCTGAGATTGGTGCAGGAGCTGTTTTCTCCCAAAAGGATCCTGTAACATCTAAAATGAATCCCTGTGCTTTCTTTTCCCGAAAGTTTTCTCCATCTGAACGTAACTATGATGTGGGGAATAGGGAACTGTTGGCCATGAAATGGGCATTTGAGGAGTGGAGACATTGGTTGGAGGGAGCTAAGCATCAAGTCGTGGTCCTCACTGACCACAAGAATTTGATTTACCTAGAGTCGGCTAAGCGCTTGAACCCTAGACAGGCTAGGTGGGCCTTGTTTTTTACACGTTTTGATTTTGTGGTTTCTTTTCTTCCTGGAACAAAGAATGTCAAGGCAGACGCCCTCTCTAGGAGCTTCTTTGCTGATTCTCCTGTGGTGACCAAGCCTGCTACCATCTTAGGCGAAGGGGTAGTTCTTTCTGCCATCTCGCCCGATTTGAGACGTGCTCTGGAAGAGTTCCAGGAGGACAAACCTGAGTGTTGTCCCAGTGGAAAGTTGTATGTTCCTGACCAGTGGAAGAAGAGAGTGATGTCTGAAGTTCATTGCTCTGCTTTGGCTGGTCATCCAGGTATTTTTGGTACTAGAGATCTGGTGAGTCGGTTTTTTTGGTGGCCCTCCTTGTCTCGTGATGTCAGGAATTTTGTGCAGTCCTGTGGGACGTGCTCCCGGTCTAAATCGTGTTCTCGCTCTAGTGGGTTGTTGATGCCTTTGCCTGTCCCCAAGAGGCCATGGACCCATATTTCAATGGATTTCATCTCTGATATGCCTGTCTCTCAGAGGATGACTGTTATTTGGGTGATTTGTGATAGGTTCTCTAAGATGGTTCATCTTGCACCACTCCCTAAGTTGCCATCTTCCTCTGAGTTGGTGCCCCTGTTTTTACAACAGGTGGTTCGTTTGCACGGGATTCCTGAGAACATTGTATCTGACAGAGGAGTCCAGTTTGTGTCTAGATTTTGGAGAACTTTCTGTTCCAGGCTGGGAATTCAGTTGTCCTTCTCCTCTGCTTTTCACCCTCAGACCAATGGGCAGACAGAGAGAACAAACCAGACCTTGGAGTCATATTTGAGATGTTTTATTTCTGCTGATCAGGATGATTGGGTTTCATTTTTGCCCTTGGCCGAATTTGCTTTAAATAATAGAGCTAGTTCTGCCACTTTGATGTCACCTTTTTTTTGTAACTTTGGGTTTCATCCTCGATTTTCTTCAGGGCAGGTGGAGCCCTCTGCCTGCCCAGGTGTTGACACTGTGGTGGAGAGAATGCACCAGATCTGGGACCAAGTGGTGGATAAGTTATCTCTCTCCCAGGAAAAGGCCCAGCGGTTTTCCAACCGACATAGGACCATTGGTCCCCAGTTTAAGGTTGGTGATATGGTGTGGTTATCATCAAAAAATATTGCTATGAAGGTGGCTTCTCCTAAGTTTAAGCCTAGATTTATTGGACCTTACAAGATTGTGGAGATTATTAATCCGGTCTCTTTTCGTTTGGCTCTTCCTGTCACATTTAAAATCCATAATGTGTTCCATAAATCTTTGTTGAAGAGGTTTGTTGAACCTGTTGTTCCGGGGGTGGCACCTCCAGACCCTGTATTGGTTGAGGGTAACATGGAATATGAGGTAGAGAAAGTACTGGATTCCCGTCTGGCTAGACGGAGACTCCAGTATTTGGTTAAGTGGAAGGGTTATGGTCAGGAGGATAATTCCTGGGTCTCTGCCTCTAATATTCATGCCAAAAGATTGTTGCGTGCCTTTCATCGGGCTCACCCTGATCGCCCTGGTGGCGTAGTTGAGGGGGAGGTACTGTTGTGAGTTCATTTTCCCCTTCATTACTGAGGCCCGAGGAACTCCCTCTTCTGGTAAAGAAAGGTAGTGAGCCTGATTATCAAACACCTGAGGCTGATGATGATGACTGGCTGAGTGGAGTTTCGGACTGGATATAAGGCTGCCGACGCCCTTCTGCCCTGTGGGTGATTTCTCTGTGGGATCCTTGGAGACCAGTCTGAATTCCTGCTCCTCTAAAGCTAAGTTTGCTGCTCGGCCTTTTGCTTTTGTGCTTTGACTTTGTTTTGCTTTGTTTTTCTGGATTTCTGCCATTCCCTTCTGGGGTGTGCTGAATTCATTTAGCTCTGTCTTCTGAAAATACCTGAGTGCTGATTTAGTTTTTGAAGCCTAGCTGCTTCAGGGCCTTTTTCATATCAGCTTGTTGGCTTATGTCTTTGATAGGGTTTTGGCAGATTGCAGACAGCAGCCTTCGTGTCCTTTCCTACCTAGATAGTTGCGGGCCCCGTCTTTGCTCAGTCTATCTTTCTGTCTGTGTTAGTATTTTTCATCTTGCTTCACCGTCATTATATGTTGGGGGCTGCCTATTGCTTTGGGGTCTGCTCTGGGGCAGTTTAGATTTCCCCTTTCTTTCTTTAGGCCTATGTAATTCTCCGGCTGTGATCGAGGGGTCTAGGGCTTCGTAGGAACCCCCCACGGCTACTGCTAGTTGTGTTGATAGGTTCAGGGGTCTGCAATCTGATAGTTGCCAACTTCTCTGGTTTTCTGGACTTAGCTTGTATTTCTGCTTTTGCCTCCTACGGTGACTCATTCATAACACTGGTCAGCCTGGAAGCAACTTAGGAATCTCTCTATGCAGATGGGTTGTGTAGTCTCCTTTCTAGCGCTTATCTTATGTACTTGTAGGGAAGGTGACCTGACGGACGGACGGACTAGTCAGAGTGAAGAAGGAAAGGTTTGCACAGTGTAGGTAGGTGTCAGTTATTACAGTGGGGAAACAGCTAGGAAAGTGTAGTGGACGTGCAGTACCTTGGGTTGACCATTAGATGGCAGGGAGGAGTGTGAGTAAAGGAGTTGACAACAGCTTAGGGCTTTAGAAAACGTTGGTCATGGGGGGCGGGGTTACAGTGACAGGGGAATGGGAGAGCTATAAATACTGAGGGAGGGTTCCAGAAAGTTCCAGTCCCCAGGGGGAGCTCCAGTGACAAGAGGACTGCGACAGTGTGTGCGCTGTGAGGAGAATCTAAACCAAGGGGACTGAGGAGAGAGAACGTCAGGGGGGTGGTACTGACAGGAAGAACCGCAGAAGGGACGAGGCACTGGGTGTGAGACACCGTATTTGACACGATGACTGATCAGTGGAAGCGCTGTTGGTTTACGGGCCTAAGGCGGCCACAGTGATGGACCTGTCAGGAGCGTCGACGAGTGAGGAGGGGACGGTGTGTGCAGACACGTCCCTAGTGTAAAGTACGGTGTGAGAAGCGGCTCTGGAAATGGAGGGCCGTGAGTTGAAGAAAGTACAGTATGCTTTTGAGGCCGTCAGGCGGACGGCGAGCGTGAATAAACTTGGACCTGTTGCACCCTGAACTTGCCTCCATCTTGTCTCTGTTTCGTCTCTGCGCGGCAAGAAGAGGGACCACCCCCCAGCTCGGCCCACCGACCCTACATACTTACAGTACTATGTTACACTGAAGTTCCACGTGCTTGTTCTCTTTTAGAACTTCCTCGTATGGCAGACAGCTGTGGCCTTCTTTTTCTTCTGGCTCACCCGTTGCTGTTGTGCCTCCGAGTCTTATATGGGAACAGAGCATTTACAGCTTCCTTATTCCTCCAGTTTCTGCTGCAGGAACATCAGTATCCATACAACCTTGGAGACCGGGCTCCAGATAATGCGCTATAGCTAGATGTGAGCTCTGAACTCTGCTCAATCTTCCAGCTCCTCTCCTCATGTCCACACACGTTGCCCTCCTCACACGAACTCCTCTAATCTCCCTTCCCGGCCCCAGAGAGTAGCTCTTCCCCCAGTTTTGGTTCAGAGCTCCCTCTGCTGGTCTGGAATGAGAACTGTGTTGTGTGTTGTGATTAACTGACAGGGAGACCCTTCATTGCTTCCAAGCATGACATCACACTCCCTAGGAGGAAGGTAATGCCACTGTGGCGACCATACTCCTGGGGGCGCCATATTCCCCCCTAGTGCAATTCAGTACTCCCGGACTGAAGAAAAACATGCAAAAACATATTAACAAATGAGCAATTGTCAATGTAACACGATTTCCAAAAAGTGAAAAATACAAAAACCAAAGCTGAAAAATAGTCCTTGTGACGATTAGTCCATGCGTCAATGTCCATGGTCCATCCTGAGCAGTTTGTAACTGTCAAGGTTTGAACAGGTTTCTTGCCCTGCACTCACAGGGTTAAGTGTTCTTGTCCTCTTTCTGGATCTGGGAGGGGTATTTATACTCACTCTTTACCAGGGTTCTCTGTCAGCTATACTGTTATTCTGGTGTGTCTGACCCCTGGTGTGCGTGTATTCTGCGTTGCTTGTTTGCTTCCCGTGTATGACCCGGTCCGTTCCCCCACTCTGTACTCAGTTTCTCGTTTTGGCACTATTGTCTTTTCCGGTTCTGACCTCCTGGCTTGGCTATCGTTACTCCGTTACAGTTTGTCCCTATTGTACCGTCTATTGCCCGTTCTGGTTTTCTGATCTTTTGCTACATCCTGACTATCACATGCTTCTGGTCCTGTGAGCTTGGAGCATGCATTGTCACCACTGAGATCCCGCACCGCAGGTATCTTTGTGCACAGTGTTTGTACTCAGGACACGCGCACTGGCTCAGTGAGCAAGTGCAGTGCGGTGTTCCTGACAGTAACTATGTACAAACAGAGTTTTGACCACACGAATAACAGAATATTATAGGTAGATGGTTGACCCAGCTTAGGGGAAGGAATTTTTTTCCCTATGGAGAAAATTGGCTTCTACTCTGTGGGTTTTTTGCCTTCCCCAGGATCAACAATGCAGAACAGCAGCACTAAAAATAGGCTGAACTAGATGGACATAAGGTCTTCCTTCAGCCTTCAAAACTATGTTATGTATGTTACTATGTTACTATGTTACATAGTCCTGTGGTCCATTTGTCCATCAAAAACAAACTGAGATTGTTAAAAAAGGTTCTTACAGAGTCTCTGTAGGCACATAAACTTGAACAGTTGCATGTTTACCATTTGTATAACTTATTTAGATACGAAACCTTAGGGGTGGTATACCTTGGGTACTACGGACAGACCTACGTAGCACTGGTATGGGTATACTGGGTAGTACCTGTCTGCGAACTCTTAGACTCACTGTGGGCATGACAGATTCACCACTGGCAGGGCGAAGATTCTCTGACTCCACTGCTGGTGTGGCATCCGCTGCCTGAACTTGCTGATTTTCAGAGTTGTCTTGAGTCTCTGCTACTTCAGTTGCAGTAGGCTGGGGAAAGATTAGGACAGGAACTACAATGGCTTGATCCATTCTTGTCCAGTTTGCAGGAAATTCTCCGAGTACAGTGCTGACCTTTTCTTCTTCTTCTATGGGTTGAAGGCTGTTTTGTTCTCCCATCCTCTCCTTTAGCTGGTCAGGGCACAGTTTCGGATGATCCCTTGATACCGCTGATGAGGTTTCTCCTCCATCCTTACTGATAAGGCACACTTTGGTGTTGTCGAAGTTTGATAGTAAGACGGTGTAGGGTTCTGCTTCCCATTGGTCATCCAATTTATGCATCCTTCTTTTCCTCTTTAGAACTTGTTCTCCTGGTGACAAGGGAACTGCAGGTGCATGTTGATTGTAGTTCATCTCTTGTTTTTGTCTTGCCTGAGCTAGACTCTTTTCTACGCACTCTTGTACTCTTCGATATTGCTGTTGCCGCTCTGTATCCCAGTCATCATCTGGTGATGTCACCTCAGGTGTAAGGACTCCCATATCCAAATCAATAGGCAACTTGCCAGGCCTCGCTCTCATTAGGTAGGCTGGAGTGCAGTTGGTGGAATTCACAGGAATGTGATTGTAGAGGTCTACCAGATCTGGCAACTTTTCTGGCCACAGATTCCTTTCTTCCAAAGGCAAGGTCTTCAGTACATCGATCACCACCTGATTCATCTTTTCTCACATGCCATTGGTCTGTGGATGGTACGGTGTTGTCCTGATCTTCTTACAACCGTACAAGTTACAGAATTCCTGGAACACTTCTGCCTCAAAGGCTGGACCTTGATCTGTAAGCACTCGCTCGGGATATCCATGTGGTCGACAAAAGTGCTGTTGGAATGCTCTGGCTGCTGTCCTGGCTGTTTGATCCTTGACAGGCACGACTACCAGGAATCTTGAGTAGTGGTCAACGATGGTAAGAGCATAAACGTAGCTTGAACGGCTTGGAACCAGCTTCACATGGTCCAGGGCTACCAACTCAAGTGGTTGTTTGGTTATTATTGGCTGCAAAGGAGCTCACTGGCTTTTACAGTCCTTTCTGCGCAGGTTGCATTGTCCACACTCCCGGCACCAACTTTCAATGGCCTTCCTCATACCAGTCCAGTAGAATCTCTCTCGGAGCAAGGCCTCCAACTTCTTCCATCTGGTGTCCAGCTCCATTGTGGTATGCTTCCAAGACCATTGATGCCTCCCTCTTTGGGACTACCACCTGCCAGACCAACTCATGGGGCATTGATACTCCTCCGACACAGCTTTCCCTCATAGAGGAACAGCCTGCCTCTTTCCTTCGACAACTGCTGGGTTTCTTCAGGAGCATCTGGACTTGGGCGTGAGTCAGCTTGTGACAGTAGTTCCTTTACCAGGCGGACTGCGGGGTCGCTATCCTGGGTTTCTGCCCAGTCATGATGAGGCAATGGATTTAGCGTGGCCTCTTTCTCGATAGATCATCTGTTTCTCACTCCTTGGGCACGTTGGGCCGCAATTGGCCGGTGGAAGGCAGGTAACTCTATTTCTTTAAGTGCCTCAGGGTCTTCTCCTGCATCTGGCAGATTAGGCATTCTGGACAGCGCATCAGCATTGG
This sequence comes from Dendrobates tinctorius, assembly GCF_039654945.1. Lineage (NCBI taxonomy): Eukaryota > Metazoa > Chordata > Amphibia > Anura > Dendrobatidae > Dendrobates > Dendrobates tinctorius. The sequence goes on along the minus strand of NW_027361825.1, from coordinate 42,462,949 downwards.
CATTCTTGTGCCCCGCTTGGTACTTGATGGTGAATTCATAGTTAGACAGCCGGGCCATCCATCGCTGCTCCAGTGCACCTAGTTTTGCAGTTTCCAAGTGAGTCAACGGGTTGTTGCCCGCGAAGATGGTAAACTTGGCTGAAGCTAGGTAATGCTTGAATCGTTCAGTAACAGCCCAGACTATGGCGAGGAACTCCAGTTTGAAGGAACTGTAGTTGTCAGGGTTCCTTTCAGTGGGACGGAGCTTCCTGCTGGCATAGGAGATTACTCTTTCTTCTTTCTTTGCTATTCTGTACCTGTGACAGTACTGCTCCCAGTCACACGTTGCTGGCATCAGTATACAGAACAAATGGTTGGTCATAATCTGGGTAGGCAAGAACTTCATCTCCTGTGAGAGCCATTTTCAGTCGAGTGAAGGACCTCTCTAGTTCCTCATTCCATTCAAATGTAGGACTCTTCTTCCTGGCTTTCTTGGGCTAGCCCACCAGCAGATTGGCTTGGTCCTTTGTGGGATGCATGTATATATAGTGCAGAGCAGCCCGCCTGCTAATATTATGGGCGTGATCAATAGGCTGCTCAGACACTTGTGCATCACATTTATCAGTGTGACTTATGCCTTATGCAAGCCTCATCTGTGTGCAGTTTTTCCACTGGGCAGCCAGACCACAATTGGTTACTGGCTGTCCTCATCAGTGGAATGCACCTGTGCTGCCCCAACCTTTATCAATGGGGTTCTGCTGCATCCTGCCAGTGCATTAGTCAGGGTTTGGTGAGGTACCTTTCAAATGATTTTTTGGATTTTTTTCTTATTAGTGTTTGTCTATATTTAGTGTTAGGGACTCACAATATCTGGGGACCCTTGACGTTGGGTTGTGAGCTTATCTGCTTTGGCCAAAATAGTAACCAATACCCCATATCTATTTATCTTTTTGCACTTTTTAGCAGGATGCAGCTAGAACCCTTTATGTTGGCTTGGTCCTTTGTGGGATGCATGCAGCGTCGGACTGGAACACCTTGGGCCCACCAGAGAGAATCATTCTTGGGGCCCACTATGTAGCTGCATAGAGTTAAATACCAGACCACCAATTATGCGGTAAAACACGCTAATATCCGGGTATAATATAAGGTTGTACATGTCTTAATTATGTAGCAGGAGTTGGGGTAGCCCCCTCATAGAATATAAAGCAGCCCCCTCACATAGTATAATGCAGCCATCTCATAGAATATAATGCAGCCAGCTCATAGAATATAATACTGCCCCCCTCATAGGGTATAATGCACCCCCTCATAGGGTATAATGCACCCCCTCATAGGGTATAATGCACCCCCTCATAGGGAATAATGCTGCCCCCCCCCATAGGGAATAATGCTGCCCTCCTCATAGGGTATAATGCTGCCCCCCTCATAGGGTATAATGCTGCCCCCCTCATAGGGTATAATGCTGCCCCCCTCATAGGGTATAATGCTGCCCCCCTCATAGGGTATAATGCTGCCCCCCATAGGGGTATAATGCACTCCCTCATAGGGTATAATACTGCCCCCCTCATAGGGTATAATGCACTCCCTCATAGGGTATAATGCTGCCTCCTCATAGGGTATAATGCTGCCCCCCTCATAGGGAATAATGCCCCCCTCATAGGGTATAATGCTATATAGATATAGAGTTAGATAGATATAGATAGAAAGATAGATGTAGAAATAGATAGATATAGAGATAGATAGTAGATAATGGATAGAAAGTAGATAATGGATAGATATAGATAGAAAGATTCATAGAGATAGATAGAGATAGATAGAGATAGATATAGAAAGAAATATAGATAGATAGATAGATCGATAGGTAGATAGATATAGAGATAGATAGAAAATAGATAATGGATAGATAGATAGATAGATATAGAGAGATAGCTATAGATAGAAAGATATAGAGATAGATAGATAGATATATAGATAGAGATAGATAATAGATAGAGATATACAGATATAATAATAATAATAATAATATAGACATATATAGATAGATATAGAGATAAATATATATATATATATATATAGATAGATGGCTATAAATAAAAATAGATATAGAGATATATATATTTATAGAGATAGATAGATATAGAGATAATAGATATAGAGATAGATAGATAGATAGATAGATATAGAGACAGATAGATATAGAAAGATAGATATAGAGATAGATATAGAGATAATAGCTAGATATAGAGATATGTATAGAGATCGACAGATATAGAGTTAGAAAGATAGATAGATATAGAGAGAGATATATAGATAGATAGAGCTAGCTAGCTAGATAGATGGATGGATAGATAGATATAGATAATAGAGATAATAGATAGATATAATAGATAGATATAGAGATAGATGGATAGATCAATAGATAGATAGATAAAGAGATAGATAGATAATGAGATATAGAGATAGATATAGAGATATAGTGTTAGATAGAAAGATAGATATAGAGATAGATAGATATAGAGATAACAGATAGATATAGAGATAGATAGATAGATATAGAGATAATATATAGATAGATAGATAGAGATAATATATAGATAGCTATAGAGATATAGAGATAGATATAGAGAGAAACAGATGTAGATATAGAGATAGATATAGAGATAGATAGGTAGATAGATATAGAGATAATAGATAGATATAGAGATAGATAGATATAGATATAAAGATAGATAGAGATAGAGAGAGCGGTAGAGAGATAGATATAGAGAGAGATAGATAGATACAGAGATCGATAAATAGATAGAGAGATAGATATAGATAATAGATAGAGATAGATAGATAAAGATAGATAATAAATATAGAGATAACAGATAGATATAGAGATAGAGTAAGATAGAAAGATGTAGAGATAGGTAGATATAGATAATAGAGATAGCTAGATAGACATAATAGATAGATATAGATATAGATAGAAAGATAGATATAGAGATAGATGTAGAGATAGAAAGATAGATATAGAGATAGAGCGATAGAGATAGATATAGATAATAGATAGAGATAAATAGATAGATATAGAGATAGATATAGAGATAGAAAGATAGATATAGAGAGAGATATAGAGAGAAATAGATAGAGATAATAGATATATATATAGAGATAGATAGATATAGATATAGAGAGAGATAGATACAGAGAAAAGATATAGAGATAAATAGATAGAGAAAGATAGATAGATATAGAGATAGAGCGATAGATAGATATACAGAGAGATAGATATAGAGATAGATAGAGATATATAGATAGATAGCTATAGAGAGAGATATAGAGATAGATATAGAGAGAAATAGATATAGATAGAGATAGAGATAGATATATATAGATATAGAGATAGATATAGATATAGAGATAGAGCGATAGATAGCGAGAGATATAGATATAGAGATAGATAGATACAGAGAAAAGATATAGAGATAGATAACGGATAGATAAATAGATAGGTATAGAGATAGATATAGATATTAGATAGAGATATATATAGATAAAGATAGATAGATATAGATGGTAGCTAGATAGATAATAAATATAGAGATAGATAGAGTAAGATAGATAGATAGACATAATAGATAGATATAGAGATATATATAGAAAGATATAGAGATAGATATAGAGATAGATGTAGAGATAGAAAGATAGATATAAAGATAGAGCGATAGATAGATAGATATAGAAATAGATAGATATAGATAACAGATAGAGATAGAAAGATAGATATAAGAGAGATAGAGAGAGAGATATATATAGAGATAGATAGAGAGAGCGAGAGAGATATAAAAAAAAACCAAAACACAATACTCACCTCTCCTCCTCGCTCCCACGCTGATCCCGGCTTCAGTGTCAGGAGCTGCCCCCTCTGCCAGACACACAGCGGGTGCGCGATGTAGTGACGTCATCGCGCACTGGCTGTGAGCCAGGAGCAGAGAGGACTGAGGGCGGCGCCGGCCCTGATGCAGAGCAGCTTACTGGGCTGGGGGCGGGGCCTCTGGGGGTGGAGACCTGAAATGATATTCACTGCTTCGCAGTGAATATTCATTTCTCTTTAGCAGCGGGGACAGGGGCTCCTGCCTCCTGACACCCGCTGCTGCTCCGCTGGCAGGGGCCCCCATAGCAGCTGCATGGTGTGCGACACACCACTGGCTGGGGGCCCCTGGAGCAGCGGGGGCCCTAGGCAACTGCTGGCCCTGTATGCCAGCAGGTGCCAGGACCCACCAGATGCCAGGGCCCACCGGAGAATCCACCGGTTCTCCGGTGGGCCAGTCCGACGCTGGATGCATGTATATATAGTGCAGAGCAGCCCGCCTGCTAATATTATGGGCGTGATCAATAGGCTGCTCAGACACTTGTGCATCACATTTATCAGTGTGACTTATGCCTTATGCAAGCCTCATCTGTGTGCAGTTTTTCCACTGGGCAGCCAGACCACAATTGGTTACTGGCTGTCCTCATCAGTGGAATGCACCTGTGCTGCCCCAACCTTTATCAATGGGGTTCTGCTGCATTCTGCCAGTGCATTAGTCAGGGTTTGGTGAGTTACCTTTCAAATGATTTTTTTGGATTTTTTTATTTCAGTGAAGCCTTTGATGAACCTTCGGTAGTAGCCTACCAACCCGAGGAATTGACGTACCTCATGGAGGTTGCTGGGCTTCTGCCAGTCCCGGATGACGGTGACTTTGTCAGGATCCGGTGCCACACCTTCTGCACTCACTACATGACCAAGGTACTGTACCTTGGGCTTCAGGAGGTGGCATTTGGATGGCTTCACTTTCAGGCCAAAGTTGGACAAGGCTTCAAACACCTCAGCCAGGTGCTTCAGATGGTCTTCATAAGTCTTGGAGAAAACAATGACATCATCAAGGTACAACAGGACTGCCTCGAAGTTCTTGTGTCCAAGACAGCACTCCATTAGCCGTTGAAATGTCCCAGGGGCAGTGCAGAGCCCGAACGGCATGTAGTTGAACTCGCAGAGACCCATTGGTGTGGTAAACGCTGTTTTCTCCTTGTCTGCCTCTGCCACGGCAACCTTCCAATACCCACTAGTGAGAGCTAAGGTGGAAAAATAGCAGTTTTAAGTGCGGCTAATGACTCCTCAATTCTGGGTAATGGGTAGGCATCCTTATGTGTAATGCTGTTAATTTTTTGGTAATCAACACACATTCTCATGGTACCATCTTTCTTTTTCACAAAGACTATTGGAGCTGCCCAGGGGGTACAACTGTCTCTGATCACCCCAGCCTCCTTCATTTCCCGCAACATACTTTTAGCACATTGATATTGTGTTGGGGGTTTAGGCCGGTACCTTTCTTTAATGGGTGGATGATCTCCAGTGGGGATATGGTGTTGAACCCCTTTTGCCTTCCCAAAGTCTAGAGGGTGTTTATTGAATACCCGTTCATACTCCTGAGTCACTCGGTAAACCCCACTCTTTTGGTATGAAGGGGTGGAGTCAGTTCCCACCTGCAGCTGCTGACACCACTCCTCCAGCTGCTTCACAGAGCCATTGTCCCCTTCCTGGTCGGACGAGGTCAAGGGCTCTGCTGCTTGTGTTGCGCTGTTACTGACAGTAAGCAGCTTAGCAACTGTGGCATACCGAGGTATTGTGGCCTCCTCCTCCCCACAATTCAAGAGGCGTACAGGTACCCTCCCTTTGCGAACATCAACTACCCCTCTAGCTGTCAGGACAGTGGGCCTGCTATCAGAGTACAATGGCTCTACCAATGCTTGGTAATCCTTTCCTCTGAGGCCTATGGCTGCCCGACACCAAATTAACATTTCACATCTGGGTGGTATTGCAATGGGGAAAGAATCACTCACTCTGACGCTGCCAATTTCTCCGCCAGACAGTTCTACCTGCTGTCTTTGCATCAGGGCCTTGATCTCCTTGTGTAGGACTCGTTGTTCACTAGAACCAGCAGTCTCGGCTACCTGTTGCAACAAAACAATAACCTCGGAAAGACAATTTTCAATCACGTTAGTACCTAAGGTCATCATTGGGTTACATTCTCGTCGATCAATGTCTACATCAGACCTTGAGATTTTAACTCTACTCGCCCCACTTTAATGGTAATCTCTTTACATCCTACTTGCGGCAATGACTGACCATTGCTGGCAACTACTGTCAGTTCATCACTTGGGCCGCGAGTAAGTTCAGAGTCAGCCCAATACCGCTTGTAAAGGCTATATGGCATAGTTGTCACCTGAGAGCCAGTGTCCAGCAAAGCGTTCATGGGGATGCCATCAATCACCACTGGGAGGATCGGTCGCCCTCCAACATACTTGGCTCGCAAGTTCTTTGGGCCTTGTGGTCCTGCTCCAGGACTGCAGGGGGAAGGCCCTCTGCCCCAGGGGTTGCTCGTTTTAATAACAGAATCTTGCGATGTGGCCTGCCATGTGGCAGTGACGTCAGATGGGACGTCCGTTCTGGTCGTAGCGATCGTTGTCTCTCCCTCGGCGTGGCGGGATCCTCTTCTTCCATAGCCATGGGACATCCTCTGGACTGGAGGCCAGCTGGATCTTCTCCTTTGAGGACACCTGCAGGGACTGCACAGTTTTAGCAATTGCAGCCATATTTTTGGCCAGCTCTTGGACCTGAAGGCGCAGTTCTGTAGGTGAATCATTATCCAGAGTCAGTGCATCAGCCCCCACAGGGCTGGGAGGGAAAGATGCTGCTTCTTGGTGGTATGTGATCGCTGGGCGCCTAGGGGGCGCTGGACAGCTGACATTTGGTTCATGCAGTACCCGAATAGCCCTGTCTTTGAAGTCTGCAAAGTCTAGGTCCGGGTTTTGAAGTGCTATGATGCGCAGCTGTGCTCTGTGGGTACTGGATAGGAGTCCCTCAATAAATTGCTCCTTTAACAGTCTGTCTCCATCTCACACTATCGGGGTCAATCTGCTTTATGGCTCGCAGCGCCTCCTGCAGGTTAAGAGCATAGTCCCGTATACTGTCCTGCACTCTCTGCTTACACCCAAAGAATCTCATTTTTATTTCAGCTGCAGTGCGGGTGTCAAAGGTGCTTCTTAGCTTGGCCAGAATCTTTTTAACAGTCTCTTTATCAGTGTCCTGCCAGGCTTTTACTTACCTCGGTGCTGCACCAGTTAGCTGCCCAATAAGGTTTTCAGACAGAGGATACACCTCAAACAAACTGCACAGTCTCTCTTTAAATTCACTCAGGGTATGTGACTCCCCTGAGTACTGCGGTAACCAGGCTGCTCACGGTATATAGGGCATGGACAGCGGCATTATGGGGACTGCTGCGGTGGGCGTTGATTCTTGCGGTGCTCTGGAGGCAGCGCTGGCTGCTGGATTCTGCGGTGCCATTGGAGCCGCAGCTGCGCTGGCCCCTGCATCTTGCGGCGCTGTGGGGGGTGCGGTGGCGTCCGCCGCTGCATCTACTCTTGCTTCAGACATTCTCCTCCCCCATAGTTAACGTTGGCCAGGACCTGGGTTGCGCTGACTTACCGGTTGCCGCTTTGCAGGCTGGATGATCAGGGGGACCCTGGGACTCCAGGCCTCGGCTTCTCACTTCCCGCGCGCTGGCCTCTTCCCGCCCAGCACTTCACTTTTTCGCGCTCTTCAGCTGGCTCCGCCCACGACGGCCCGCCCCTTTGGTTTCCCGTGCGCGCCAAGCGGCAGGGTAATGGCGGCCATTGTGCAGATAGTCTGTGGCACACAACACAGTCTCTGGCACACAGGACCCGGGGACACCGGGCTCCGTAAATCCTGTTCGTGACGCCAAAATGGGTCGCCCACCAGGGCAGTGGGGTACTCGGTACCGGGCCGGTATCTCAGAGGGAAGTGTCATAGTAGCGGTGACCCGGTCCGTGGCCCTGGGCGTCCATGTAAAAAGGGTTAAGAGTGGCTGATTAAAGTTTGTAAGTGAATGATACGTGACGCCACCTGTGGTGCTCGGCAATGAAGTGGTTAAGCCGACGCTGCAGTGCAGAGCCTCTGGGACAGATGGTATATGGCAGCAAGATGGAATAGCTCCCCACAGGTAGAGCTGTAGTCCCAGGGAGGAAGAGGGTGCAGTGTTAGGCACAGAGATGTAGCAGTGCTGAAGAGGTTGCAGGAAGAAGGCAAGGACACAACAGGGTGCAGTTTCTTTTAGGCTAGTTTCACACTAGCTTATTTTCCACGCAGCGCTCGGCGCCACTAAGCCTCGCCCCCTGCCGGCTCCCTGCCCTCCCCATCCGGTCATCGCCGCCTACTATCGCACACGGCTGCATGCGATCTGCGCACCCTATCTTTAGCATAGGGTGCGCAGACCGTGCGCTGGTAGGATTTTAGCGTGCGCTGCGCACTTTTGAAGGTGCGCCGGTGTGCGCCGAACGCACCATGTTGCATTTTGGCGCGCACGGAGCACCTTCAAAAGTGTGCAGCGCACGCTAAAATCCTACTAGCGCACGGTCTGCGCACGGTCTGCGCACCCTATGCTAAAGATAGGGTGCGCAGATCTCATGCAGCCGTGTGTGATAGTAGGCGGTGATGACCGGATGGGGCGGGCAGGGAGCCGGCAGGGGGCGGGGCTTAGCGGCACTAAGCGCTGCGTAGAAAATAAGCTAGTGTGAAACTAGCCTTACCTTTACTTTGCTGGGTAAATGCAGTCCAGGGTCCAGATTACAGATGGAACAGAGGCTGGCCAGCCTAGAAGCAACTTGGGAATCTCTCTATGCAGATGGGTTGTGTAGTCTCCTTTCTAGCGCTTATCTTAGGTACTTGCAGTACTATGTTACACTGAAGTTCCACGTGCTTGTTCTCTTTTAGAACTCCCTCGTATGGCAGACAGCTGTAGCCTTCTTCTTCTTCTGGCTCACCTGTTGCTGTTGTGCCTCCGAGTCTTATATAGGAACAGAGCATTTACAGCTTCCTATTCCTCCGGTTTCTGCTGCAGGAACATCAGTATCCATACAACCTTGGAGACCGGGCTCCAGATAATGCGCTATAGCTAGAAGTGAGCTCTGAACTCTGCTCAATCTTCCAGCTCCTCTCCTCACGTCCACACACGTTGCCCTCCTCACACGAACTCCTTTAATCTCCCTTCCCGGCCCCAGAGAGTAGCTCTTCCCCCAGTTTTGGTTCAGAGCTCCCTGTGCTGGCTTGGAATGAGAACTGTGTTGTGTGTTGTGATTAACTGACAGAGAGACCCTTCATTGCTTCCAAGCATGACATCACACTCCCTAGGAGGAAGGTAATGCCACTGTGGCGACCATACTCCTGGGGGCGCCACATATTCACTTTATCATGTTGGTTGCTGCCTATGCAGAGCGCAGCAGTCGAAGACACACTCCTCTCCATACCCTGTGCTGGTCTTCCTAGATCCTTTGGTGGCACAGTTATGCCACTGCTGCCCAAAATCATCTTTCATATGTTATACAGATATATGTGGTAAAGTGTGTCACCTTGGACCCCCACTAAGGCTCGATAGGAGGGTGTAAGGGGCAGAGGCAGCAGCCAAACCCCTCCCTGGTAGCTGCCAACTGTTTTTTTCCCCCTTGGAGGACATCTACAGTAAATGGTTCATGGAAGGAGGGCGCGTGGTTACAAAATTTGCATTGGTTAGTTACCTAAAAAGAAGACGCTGAGGCTGCCCCCTTTCCTTTGATTGATGTCTTCCACTTTTTTATGGTGCACTTGGCTAACAGGCACTAAGGGTATGTTTCCACCACGGTCAGTTTGGGCAGCACTTTGGACGCAGCTCCATCCAAAGCACTGCCGGCTTTGTACGCACGGTGATCCCGCATGAGTTCATTGAACCATACGGAATCACCGAATCCTATACATAAGACTGTGATATTTAAATAGACATGCTGCGGTCTTGAAAGATGCACCGCATGTTCGGTTACGCAGGGAAGCCGGAGACATTCCTGGACGCATAGTGGAGATGGGATTTTATAAAGTCCCATCCACTATGCTGTAACATCTGGATGCTGTGGCTGTATGTGCACACGATCAGGAATGGTTCAGTATTTGCTCAGAATCTGACACAGGTGAAATCTGTATCTGAGCTCACAGGCAGGTCACCTGCATTTTTTATGTGTTTTTTCATTGCATGCATTTTTTTGTCACTTGAAATAAAGCTAACTGAAAGTTGGCTTCTGGGAAGGAAAAAAGTGGTTTCCTGTTTGCAGATATATTGAGGGTATGTTCCCACGGTTAATAAATGCTGCAGGTTGGACGCTGCGTACATCCACAGCGTCCAACCCGCAGCTGCCAGATGTTACAGCATAGTGGATGGGATTTCTTGAACACTATGCGTTCAACGACGCTTCCGGCATCCCTACGTAAACGGACATACGGTGCGTCTTTACAGACCGCAGCATGTCTATTTATGTAGCGGAGACGCTCAGTCTCCGCTGCGTAAATTATCCATAGGATTTAATTATATGCAGTAAAACGGCACTATCTTTATAGTCACATGTGTATTACGTGCGGGAGCGCAGCTTACAACGCATGTGTACTAATTTACATAATGGTGAATCTTGTGACACAGCTGGAAGTACAGGACACAGGAAGTAGAGGAAAGCACAGAGAGAGACCACCTCCTTTTTAATAAATAATAATTCTTAAAAAATGGTGTGGGGTTCCCCTATATTTGTTAACCAGCCAGAGTAAAGCAGACTACTGGGACTGGTATTTCAGACTGGTAAGGATCCAATATCCATGAACCTTACCAGCCTGATAATACCAGGCTGCAGCAGTCTGCTTATCTTGGATGGCTAACAAAAATAATGGGATTCTCTCCAAAAAAAATAGCGTGAGGTCTCTCTATTTTTGTTAACAAGCCAAGGAAAAAGCAGACAGTTGCGGCCTGGCATTCTCAGGCTGGCGAGGCCCATGGATTTTGGCCCGCACCAGCCTAAAAATAGCAGCCTGCAGCCGATCCAAAGATGCGCCAATTGTGGCACTTTACCCGGCTCTCCCCACTTGCACTGTAGCAGTGGCAAGTGGGGTTCATATTTGTGAGGTTGATGTCACCTTTGTATTGTCCAGGGACATCAAGCCCACGGATTAGTAATGGAGAGACATCTATAAGACACCTTACCATTACTAATCCTATAGTTATATAGTAAATAAAAACACAGCCAGAATAAAGTTATTTAACTGAAAGAAATACACAGACTCCTTTAATAGATCTTAATTAAACCATACTTACTGAATTGCCTATTCCACCGAAGCCCTCGTCTCCTGGAAGAGAATTAAAATAAAAAAGCAACAATATCCTTACCTGTCCACCGAGAAGATGCACATACTGTCCCATGACGAGTCCAGATCTGGTACATCTGGATGTCAGGCTGAACGGTGGCATTATGCCATCACTCATCCTGACATCCAGACACAGTGGAGCTTGAAGATGTTCACCGGAGATGTCCCCGGCGGTCACGTGCATGGCAGGACTCGCGGTCAGCTGATCGTGAGAACTTGGCAAGTGACTGGAGATAACCCTGTCCCCGACGGTAACGTGCACAGCAGTTCTCGCGGTCAGCTCAGCTCATCGCGAGAATTGCAGTAGACATGAACTTCCGGCTGTGGCACAATGTACACCTTTATTTAAATTAGTTCACATGCGTAGTAAGCTGTGTTCCCGCACTTAATATGCGTGTCACTAAAAAGATCATTTGGTTTTATTGCATCTAATGATATAGTCTAATTAAATAATTTAAAAAAATGGCGTGAGGTCCCCCAATTTTTGACAGCCAGCCTTACTAAAGCAAACAGCTGGGGGCTGGTATTCTCAGAATGTAAGGGGCCATGGATATGGCCCCTCCCCAGCCTAAAAATAGCAGCCCACAGCCATTCAGAAAATCCATCTATTAGATGCGCCAATTCTGGCGCTTTGCCCGGCTCTTCCCACTTGCCCTGTGGTGGTGGCAAGTGGGGTTCATATCTGTGGGGTTGATGTCACCTTTGTATTGTCCAGTGACATTAAGCCCACGGCTTAGTAATGGAGAGGCGTCTATAAGACACCCATCCATTACTAATCCTATAGTTACATGGTAAATAAAGACACGGCCAGAATAAAGTCCTTTATTAGAAATAAAATAAAACACACTTTTCCATTTTTATTTAAAAATAACAAACACAGTTATACTCACCTAACGCCCATTCCATTGAAGCCAACATCTCCTGTAATAAAACAAAAATAACAAACAACAATATCCCTCACCTCTCTGGAGTTCTGTCCCACGCCATAATCCATGTCTGGAGATAAACAGTTTTCAACCTGAACGGTATCAAGATGTGATCGTCCAGGCTGAGAACCACTGGGAGAATTAGCTGCCGCAATCTAAGCATTAGTGATTAGCGGTGACTTCATGGAGGTTACCGATGATCACTGAGGCTGCGTGGGATGGAGTGATGGCTTGCTGGATGGATGGATGGATGAGGGATGGATGGTTGAGGGATGGAGGGATGCCTGGATGATGGATGCATGGATGAATGGGGATGGATGGATGAAGGGATGGCTGTTGTGAATTCCCTGGCTCAGACTTCTGAGCTGAAGCTCCCCTTGCTCCCTCTGGAGGTAGTGGAGCTGGCCAGATTGACAGAGGTCTGCCACCTGATGATGATGATGATGATGATGACAACGATTGGAGATCTGGGGTTACTGACTGGAGTATTTAAATCTGCAGACTTCCTGCAATCCCTGCTGGTGATTGCTTTCCTGTGCATTCAGAGGTCTGATGTCTCCGGCCCTGATCCTGCATTGTTCAGCTAAGTGGTTCATTTGCTAATCCTTTGCATCTGATCTGGTTTTGTCTCTCTCTGCTTGTTGTGCAGGTTCAGCTTGCTCCCGGTGGGCTGTGCTGGACCACCGCTCCATATGTTACAGCCTGTGTCAGTTTGTTCAGTCCCCTGTTAAATTGGTCTCTTTTCCTTTGCTTCCAGTTCATACCGGAGTGCTGATATAGTGGGGGCGAAGTCGTGTGACTTCAGTGTTTTTTTTATTCTGTTATGAATGGGTCACCGAGAAGGATGGCAGGAACAGGCTAAGCCACCAGAAAACGAGAGAGGTTGGTAGCTAAGCAGATTGCAGACCCCTGATCCTATCCACACAACTAGCAGTAGCCATGGAGCGTACCTATGATGCCCTAGACACCTCGGCACAGCTGGAGAGCTAACTAAGCCTAAAGCAAGAAAGGTGAAATCTAAACTGCCCCGGAGCAGACTCCAAAAGGAATAGATAGCCCCCAAACATGTATTGTCGGTGAGACAAGATGAAACACAAACGCAGGCAGAAAAATAGACTGAGCAAATGATGGGGCCCAAACTAACTAGACAGGACAGGAAAGGAAAGACACTGTCTACAATCACGCAAAAACCCTCAAAAATCCAACACGTCTGATGTACAAAAAAAACACTGAAATCACATGACTTCGCCCCCACTATATCAGCACTCCGGTATGAATTGGAAGCAAAGCAAAAGAGACCAATATAATAGGGGACTGAACAAACTGACACAGGCTGTAACATATGGAGCAGTGGTCCAACACAGCCCACCGGGAGCAAGCTGACCACACACAACAAGCAGAGAGAGACAAAACCAGATCAGATGCAAAGGATTAGCAAATGAACCACTTAGCTGAACAATGCAGGATCAGGGCAGAAGACATCAGACCTCTGAATGCACAGGAAAGCAATCACCAGCAGGGATTGCAGGAAGTCTGCAGATTTAAATACTCCAATCAGTAACCCCAGATCTCCAATCGTTCTCATCATCATCATCATCAGGTGGCAGACCTCTTTCAATCTGGCCAGCTCCACTACCTCCAGTAACCACCGGAGAGAGCAGGGGGAGCTTCGGCTCAGAAGTCTGAGCCAGGGAATTCACAACAGATGGCTGGACGGATGGATGAGGGATAAATTTAATAGAAGCACCTTTTCTGGGTAGCTGCGGGCTGCTGCTTTTAGGTTGGGGGCAATATCCATGGCCCCTTACCAGCCTGAGAATACTAGCCCCCCGCTGTCTGCTTTAGCTTGAGTGGTTGTCAAAAAAGGGGGGACCCCACACCGTTTTTTTATTTATTTGTTTAACTAATTCAAAAATACGGCATGGGGACCCTACTATATTTGATAAATAGGTATGCTGACATTGACAGCTGAGAGTAGCAGCCCTCAACCATCAGTTTTGCCTGGCTGGTTATACAAAATACAGGGGAACATGTTATGACTGAGTCACCGAAGGAGGAAAAAACAAAAATACAAGCTAAGTCCAGAAAACCGGAAAGGTTGGTAGCTATCGGATTGCAGACCCCTGATCCTATTCAGCACAACTAACAGTAGCCGTGGGGGGTTCCTACGGTGCCCTAGACCCCTCGTTCACAGCCGGAGAACTAAATAAGCCTAAAGAAAGAAAGGGGAAGTCTAAACTGCCCCAGAGCAGACCCCAAAGCAATAGACAGCCCCCAACATGTATTGTCGGTGAAAAGCAGATGAAAACACAAACACAGACAGAAAGACAGGTTGAGCAAACGATGGGGCCCAACTAACTAAATGGGAAAGGACAGAAAAGATGCTGGCTGCAATCCGCAAAAAACCCTACCAAAAATGTCCCAACCGTCTGATAGGGAAAAAGGCCCTGAAGTCGCTAGACTTCAAAATCACTATATCAGCACTCAGGTATATTCTGAAAACAGAGCAAAGAGATAAACTGATCAGAGACAAAAATGGAGCTCAGCCCGTCCCAACAAAGGCAGGCTGAACACAAAACACGAAGCAAACAGACAAAATCTCATGGAAAAATAAGAGAGCAAAAACTTAGCTTTCAGTAGACAGGACTAACTGGTTGTAAGAGCTCAGAGCAGAAAGGATCACCAGCACCCCTGTAGGGCGTCCGCTGCCTTATATCCACTCAGTGATTCCGGGTGTCCAATCAGGCTCCACCTGTTCAGATGACAGGTTCTTCTCAACCCAATCAATTTCACTACCTCTCTTCACCAGCAGAGGGAGTTCATCAGACATCAACGGTGAAGGGGAAAATCAACTCACAACAGTACCTCCCCCTTGAGGAGGGGTCACCGAACCCTCATCCACGCCACCAGGACGATCAGGATGGGCCCGATGAAAAGCACGAACCAATCTTTCGGCATGAATATCAGATGCAGGGACCCAAGAATTATCCTCCTGGCCATAACCCTTCCATTTAACCAAATATTGGAGTCTCCGTCTAGCCAGGCGAGAATCCAGTATCTTCTCAACCTCATATTCCACATTACCTTCCACCAATACAGGGTCAGGAGGTGCCACCACAGGAACTACTGGCTCAACAAACCTCTTTAACAGAGACTTATGAAACACGTTATGGATCTTAAATGTAACAGGAAGAGCCAATCGAAAAGAGACAGGATTCAGAATCTCCAAAATCTTGTAAGATCCAATAAATCTAGGTTTAAACTTTGGAGAAGCCACCTTCATAGAGATATTCTTTGATGACAACCAAACCATATCACCCACATTAAACTGGGGACCAATGGTCCTATGACGGTTGGAAAACCACTGGGCCTTTTCCTGGGAGAGAGACAACCTATCCACCACTTGGTCCCAGATCTGGTGCATTCTCTCCACCACAGTGTCAACACCTGGGCAGGCAGAAGACTCCACCTGCCCTGAAGAGAATTGAGGATGAAACCCAAAGTTACAAAAAAAAGGTGACATCAAAGTGGCAGAACTAGCTCTATTATTTAAAGCAAATTCGACCAAGGGCAAAAATGAAACCCAATCATCCTGATCAGCAGAAATAAAACATCTCAAATACGACTCCAAAGTCTGGTTTGTTCTCTCCGTCTGCCCATTGGTCTGAGGGTGAAACGCAGAGGAGAAGGACAACTGAATTCCCAGCTTGGAACAGAAAGTCCTCCAAAATCTAGAAATAAACTGAACTCCTCTGTCAGATACAATGTTCTCAGGAATCCCGTGTAAGCGAACCACCTGTTGCAAAAACAAGGGCACCAACTCTGAGGAAGATGGCAACTTAGGGAGTGGTACAAGATGGACCATCTTAGAGAATCTATCACAAATCACCCAAATAACAGTCATTCTCTGAGAGACAGGCATATCAGAGATAAAATCCATTGAAATATGGGTCCATGGCCTCCTGGGCACCGGCAAAGGCATCAGCAGCCCACTAGAGCGAGAACAAGGTTTAGACCGGGAGCAAGTCCCACAGGACTGCACAAAACTCCTGACATCACGAGACAAGGCGGGCCACCAAAAAGACCGACTCACCAAATATCTAGTACCAAAAATACCTGGATGACCAGCCAATGCAGAGCAATGAACTTCAGACATCACTCTCTTCCTCCACTGGTCAGGAACATACAATTTTCCAATGGGACAACTCTCAGGTTTGTCCTCCTGAAACTCTTCCAGAGCACGTCTCAAATCGGGCGAGATGGCAGAAAGAACTACTCCCTCACCTAAGATGGTAGCAGGCTTGGTCACAACAGGAGAATCAGCAAAGAAACTCCTAGAGAGGGCGTCTGCCTTGACATTCTTAGTGCCTGGAAGAAAAGAGACCACAAAATCAAAACATGTGAAAAACAAGGCCCACCTAGCCTGTCTAGCATTCAAGCGTTTGGCCGACTCCAGGTAAATCAAATTCTTGTGGTCAGTAAGGACCACGACTTGATGTTTAGCTCCCTCCAACCAATGTCTCCACTCCTCAAATGCCCATTTCATGGCTAACAGTTCCCGATTCCCCACATCATTGTTACGTTCAGATGGGGAGAACTTTCGGGAAAAGAAAGCACAGGGATTCATTTTAGATGTTACCGGATCTTTTTGAGACAAAACAGCTCCTGCACCAATCTCAGAAGCGTCCACCTCTACCTGAAACGGGAGTGAGATATCAGGTTGCCGCAAAACCGGAGCAGAAGTGAACCTTCGCTTCCGCTACTGAAAGGAAGAAACAGCCTCCGGATACCAATTCAGCACATCAGCACCTTTCTTAGTCAAATCAGTCAATGGTTTGGCAATACCAGAAAAATTAGCTATAAATTTACGATAAAAATTAGCAAAACCCAAAAACTTCTGGAGGGCCTTCAAAGAAGTGGGCTGAACCCAATCATAAATGGCCTGTACCTTGGCCGGGTCCATTTCAATAGTTGACGGAGACAAAATGAAATCCTCTGTACCCCAAAAAGGCATTTCGATCCCTTGACATACAGGGAATTCTCCCTCAAAATCCAGAACACAGTCTGAACATGTTCCACATGAGAGTCCCAATCCTTGGAAAAGATCAAAATATCATCCAGATAGATGATCAAAAATTTATCCACAAAGTCTCGGAAAATATCATTCATGAAGCCCTGGAAGACAGAAGGGGCATTAGTGAGCCCAAAAGGCATCACCAGGTACTCAAAATGTTCCTCTGGAGTATTAAACGCCGTCTTCCATTCATCCCCATGCTTAATGCGAATAAGATTATACGCCCCCCTGAGGTCAAGCTTGGTAAACCAGCAAGCACCTTTAACTCTAGAGAATAGATCAGAAATCAGGGGTAACGGATACTGATATTTAACAGTAATTTTGTTGAGGGAACGATAGTCAATACAAGGCCTTAATGAACCATCCTTCTTGGCCACGAAAAAAACCCCAGCACCTAAGGGTGAAGAGGAAGGTCTAATATGATCTCCAACGACTCCTTAATATAGGATCGCATAGCCTCGTGCTCGGGTATAGATAAATTGAAAAGTCGACCCTTGGGAAATTTACACCCAGGGCTCAGCTCAATTGCACAGTCATAACTCCTATGAGGAGGCAAAGACGCAGACTCATTCTCACTAAATGCATCATTAAAATCAGCCAAATAGTCAGGAACATCATGCGACTGGGGAGAGGTGGAGAAAACAGGAGCGTCACTAAGGGAACACCAACAACCCCAAGTCACCACAGACACAGATTTCCAATCCAAAACTGGATTATGGATTTGCAACCAGGGAAACCCCAGAACAATGGTATCATGCAGATTATGCAACACCAAAAATCTGCAATTTTCTTGATGGTCTGGGGCGACCCGCATTACCACCTGGGTCCAAAACTGAGGTTTATTCTTCGCCAAAGGAGTAGCATCAATACCCCTGAAAGGGATAGGTGTCCGCAGAGGTGTCATAGGAAATCCACAACGTTTAGCAAAATCCAAGTCCATCAGGTTCAGAGCTGCTCCCGAATCCACAAAAGCCTTAGCGGAAAATGTGGACAGGGAGCAGATCAGAGTAATTGCCAGAAGAAACTTAGGTTGAACACCACCCACAACAAATGTGTGTGCAAAACGTTTCTCTCGTTTAGGGCAGACAGAAATAATATGCGAGGCATCTCCACAGAAAAAACACAGCTTATTACGCCTTCTGAACTCCTGACGTTGCGCCCTAGACAAAACTCTATCAGATTGCATAGGTTCAGACATTTGTTCAACAGGTGGCAACACCTCTCGTGCAGTTTTGCGTTCACGCAAACGCCGATCAACCTGAATGGCTAAAGACAGAATTGTCAAGACCAGAGGGAACAGGAAATCCCACCATAGTATCTTTTACGGTTTCTGACAAACCCTTCCGAAAGAGAGCTGCCAAGGCACCATCATTCCAGGTAGTAAGGACCGCCCACTTTTGGAATTTTTGACAGTACAACTCTGCAGAATCCTGACCCTGGCTCAATGCCAACAGGGCCTTTTCAGCCTGATCAATAGCATTAGGTTCATCGTACAACAGCCCCAAGGCTTGAAAAAATGCGTTCACATTAGTTAGAATAGGATCATCAGGTTTCAAGGAAAACACCCAATCCTGAGGATCGCCGCACAGCAAGGAGATGACAGTTTTAACCTGCTGTGCGGAGCTCCCTGATGAGTTAGGCTTCAAGGCAAGAAATAATTTACAATTATTCTTAAAATTCAAAAATTTAGACCGATCCCCAAAAAACACATCAGGAGTAGGGATCTTTGGCTCAGCAACATGTGAATGAGCAAGATAGGCGGAAATTCCCTGCACTTCAGCAGCGAGCTGTTCCACATGATCAGACAATTGCTTCATCTCCATTGAGAAGAAAAAATTCCCCCTACGGCCTCAAAGACATAGAGGAAAAAATTCTGACACTTTTTTTTTTTTTCTTTCCCTTTTTTTTTTTTTCTACAATTCTTTCCTGCTATTGAGTACCCTAGAATCTGCTGTATGGCTGGTGATTCTGTTATGACTGAGTCACCGAAGGAGGAAAAAACAAAAATGCAAGCTAAGTCCAGAAAACCGGAGAGGTTGGTAGCTATCGGATTGCAGACCCCTGATCCTATTCAGCACAACTAACAGTAGCCGTGGGGGGTTCCTACGGTGCCCTAGACCCCTCGTTCACAGCCGGAGAACTAAATAAGCCTAAAGAAAGGGGAAGTCTAAACTGCCCCAGAGCAGACCCCAAAGCAATAGACAGCCCCCAACACGTATTGTCGGTGAAAAGCAGATGAAAACACAAACACAGACAGAAGGACAGGTTGAGCAAACGATGGGGCCCAACTAACTAAATAGGAAAGGACAGAAAAGATGCTGGCTGCAATCCGCAAAAAACCCTACCAAAAATGTCCCAACCGTCTGATAGGGGAAAAAGGCCCTGAAGTCGCTAGACTTCAAAATCACTATATCAGCACTCAGGTATATTCTGAAAACAGAGCAAAGAGATAAACTGATCAGAGACGAAAATGGAGCTCAGCCCGTCCCAACAAAGGCAGGCTGAACACAAAACACGAAGCAAACAGACAAAATCTCATGGAAAAATAAGAGAGCAAAAACTTTCAGTAGACAGGACTATCTGGTTGCAAGAGCTCAGAGCAGAAAGGATCACCAGCACCCCTGTAGGGCGTTGGCTGCCTTATATCCACTCAGTGATTCCAGGTGTCCAATCAGGCTCCACCTGTTCAGATGACAGGTTCATCTCAACCCAATCAATTTCACTACCTCCCTTCACCAGCAGAGGGAGTTCATCAGACATCAACGGTGAAGGGGAAAATGAACTCACAACAGGAACACCAGCCATTTTATTTTAATTATTTATTTAGAGCGCAGGTGCTGGCTGATGAATACTCACATCAGCCACCGCCTGCTCTCGCTGTTATTAGCGGCAGCAGGAGTAGGCTTATGAGAATAGTAGTCTCTAGAGTTGAGCGAAACGGGTCGAAAAATTTCAAAAGTTGCCGACTTTTGGCAAAGTCGGGTTTCACGAGGTCGGCGACTTACGCACCAAAGTCGCGTTTCAAAAGTTTGTTTTGCGCTCTTTTTCAGCCAATCAGGATCCACGGACACTGTGGGCAACGTGTTGACATAGGCAGGGGTCACCACCATCTTTCAGAAGGGCATGCAAGTGATTGGCTTGCTTTGGTGGGCATCACAGGGGTTATAAAAGGGCGTGCATGCCGACCGCCATCTTACTTCTGCTGATCTTAGCATAGGGAGAGGTTGCTGCTGCTGATTCTGTAGGGAGAGCGTTAGGCAGGGAAGAAGAAAAAAAAACTGCTTCTGCTGCTAGCGATTTTGCCTGTACAACACACCAGTCACTGTGTGTGCAGTGCAAGGGGAGGCTATATTGTGGTGGATCAGCGGTGTTGGTTGTTAGGCTGCCTTCTAAGGCTTCCTGACAGCTGCATTGCTGTTTACCCACTGCTCTGCAAACTGCTTTTTTAAAAGCAATCCCAATTTTTTTTTTGTCCTGCTGAGGTACTGAGCGTGCATTTTTTCACACCATACAGCGGTGTACGCTCCTCACGCAGTACCGTGTAACGGCTGTTATCACAGCCACAGTGAAGCTATCTGTGTGTCACTCTGTGAGAATAAGTCGAGGACATGTTCCGTTCTTACAGACCTGCACCTACTAGTTTTGTCTAGCTTTCAAACAGTTAAATATATTTGCTGTTTGATCACATTCAAAACTATAGAGAGACAGCGTGTGTCAATCCGTATACTTAAAAAACACGGAGCTTGACAATTTTACGTACACCGGACAGTCGTGTACGTGCACGCTCCTCTCAGTACCATGTAACGGCTGTTATCACGGCCACAGTGAAGCTATCTGTGTGTCACTCTGTGAGAATAAGTCGAGGACATGTTCCGTTCTTACAGACCTGCACCTACTAGTTTTGTCTAGCTTTCAAACAGTTAAATATATTTGCTGTTTGATCACATTCAAAACTATAGAGAGACAGCGTGTCAGTCCGTATACTTAAAAAACACGGAGCATGACAATTTTACGTACACCGGACAGCCGTGTACGTGCACGCTCCTCTCAGTACCGTGTAACGGCTGTTATCACGGCCACAGTGAAGCTATCTGTGTGTCACTGTGGAAGGATAAGTGGAGGACTTGTTCCGTTCTTACAGACCTACACTCTAGGGAGATTCCTATTCTGCCCAATTCTACATACACCTTGTAGTTTGTGATACACTAGGCAATTTCTGCCTGTGACATAGCGCTCTGATATTCAGTGGGCCTCACACAATCCAAAAGTGTCCAGTGTCCACTAGTGCGTGCAGAAATTCAAAATCTCCCTTATCCTGTAGTCACTTTTTTCACACCTGTGCCATCGAGCCTGTGACATAGCGCTGTGATATTCAGTGGGCCTCACACAATCCATAAGTGTCCAGTGTCCACAAGTGTGTGCAGAAATTCAAAATCTCTGTGATCCTGTAGTCACTTTTTTCACACCTGTGCCATCGAGCCTGTGACATAGCGCTCTGATATACAGTGGGCCTCACACAATCCAAAAGTGTCCAGTGTCCACTAGTGTGTGCAGAAATTCAAAATCTCCCTTATCCTGTAGTCACTTTTTTCACACCTGTGCCATCGATCCTGTGACATAGCGCTGTGATATTCAGTGGGCCTCACACAATCCATAAGTGTCCAGTGTCCACAAGTGTGTGCAGAAATTCAAAATCTCCCCTGTCCTATAGACACCTTGTACCTTGTTTTACATTACTATATAGTTTGTTGGATTTTGTCTACATTTCTACAAAAAATGAGGAAGGCTGGTGGAAGAGGCCGTGGAATTGGGCGGGGGTTGGCAGCTGGTAATGATGGTGTTGGTGGTGGATCTGATGGTAGTGGCAAGAGCAAAATAGGACCGAATGCAGGAGGTGTTGAGCCTGCGTCATCGTCTGGCTCCATAAGGCTTCGAAGGCTTAGTTTTCTAGGAGTTGGTAAACCGCTTTTAAAGCCAGAGCATCAGGAAAAAGTTTTGTCTTACATTGCTGACTCAGCCTCCAGCTATATCGCCTCCTCTTCTGAAGTTGTAAAAAGTAAAAGCACTGAGTCGTCATTGGAGGCTCATGTTCATGAACCACACCTTTCCTTGTGTCCTTCACCCCAACCAAGATTGAAGGATGACGCAGGCCATACTACTGATTACTCCATGGAGCTGTTTTCACATACCATGCCTGGATTATCAAGTGAAATGGTGAATTACCCAGGCCAAGATGAATCTGACATGGAGTGCACTGATGCACAGCCGCTGATAGATGATTCTGCTGGTACATTCACTCAGAGCACTACATTGTCCTCGCAGTGTACAGAGCCAGATTCTGACCCTGATGAGACTCAGGTGCCCCTTCCCGCACACTATACCACCATACATGGTGACACAGAGGAAGGTGCACATGACTTTGAAGAGGAGGTGATGGATGACCCAGTTGTTGACCCAGATTGGCATCCATTGGGGGAAGAGGGTGCTGCTTCCAATAGCTCAGATGAGGAGCATCCACAGCAGACATCGACATCGCAACAGCTGTTATCTGGCAGGCCCGGAGCACTCCAAAGACAGGTTCCAAAAATCAAAAGAGTTGCTGGACAGCTTGTCCAGAGGGTCAAAAGATCACAGCGTGCTAGGCCGCAAAATGTCTGCCAAAGTAGGAAGAGTGCAGTGTGGCACTTTTTTGAACAAAATCCTCATGATCAGGCCAAGGTTATCTGTAAGAAGTGCGCAAAGACCTTTAGCCGAGGGAAAAATCTGAAAAATTTGAATACCAGTTGCATGCTTAGACATTTAACCACCATGCACTTGCAAGCGTGGACACAACACCAAACCTCAAGTGCCACATGTGCAACTGATCACAAAGAAGGTAGTCAGCAACGCTACATTGTTTCCCCCACTGTAAGCCCACCGGTTAGCACAGCAGCAAATGTTGAGGTGTCGTTGCAAGGCCACAGCAGTCAGGGAATCCCACTGTTATATCAACGAAATACTGAATCTAGGCCATCAGAAAGAACACCAACTTCATCACCATCATCAACCCTCTCTCAGTCCGCCCTGTCCACCGCTACTTCCACCATATGCAGCTCTCAAGTCCAGCTCACCCTCCCAGACACTATAAGTAGGTCAAGAAAGTACTCAGTCTCTCATCCGCGTACACTGGGTTTGAACGCCCACATTGCCAAACTAATCTCGTTTGAGATGATGCCCTATCGGTTGGTGGAAAGCGCAGCTTTCCGCGAACTCATGGCCTATGCAGTACCACGCTATGACCTACCCAGTCGCCACTTCTTCTCTCGCAAAGCCATCCCAGCCCTCCACCATCATGTAAAAGACCGCATTGTCCATGCACTCAAGCAGTCAGTGAGTGGAAAGGTGCACCTCACAACTGATGCATGGTCCAGTCGGCATGGCCAGGGCCGTTACGTGTCCATCACTGCGCACTGGGTTAATGTGGTGGATGCAGGGTCCACAGGGGACAGCGGTGGTGGGACAGTGCTGCCTAGCCCATGGTATAGGAAACAGTTGGCTGTAGGCGTTCGACCCTCCTCCTCCTCCTCCTCCTCCAGAAGCGAAAGCTCGTCCACAGAGCGCAGTCGTACGAGCATTCCATCTGCAGCTGCCACTGTTGCACACGAGGTGTCCCCCTATCGAGCAGCTAGTGGAAAGCGTCAGCAGGCTGTGTTGCAGATGATGTGTTTGGGCGACAGACACACCGCCGAGGTGCTGGCCGAGTACTTGAAGCGACAAACTGAGTCATGGCTGGGCAGTGTACATCTTGAGGCAGGCAAGGTAGTTAGTGATAACGGCCGTAATTTTGTGGCAGCCATAGCCCTTTCAAAACTCAGCCACATACCTTGCTTGGCTCACACCTTGAACCTGGGGGTGCAGTGCTTCCTCAAAAATTATCTGGAGTTAACAGCCCTGCTCCAGAAGGTGCGAAGACTGTGCGCGCACATCCGCCGGTCGCCTGTACACTCCGTTCGTATGCAGAAGCTGCAGCGATTGCTCCACCTTCCCAACCACCGCCTCATTATCAACATTGCAACAAGGTGGAACTCCACCCTGCACATGGTGGAGCGGCTGTGCGAGCAGAGGCAGGCCATAATGCATTTGTGGGAGGATACACGGCCAGGCACTTTGAGAGCAGACATGGAGTTGACAGGTGCGCAGTGGTCGAAGCTGAAAGTCCTCTGTAAAGTCCTTCAGTGTTTTGAGGAATGCACACGGCTGGTAAGCGCAGACGACGCCATCCTAAGCATGAGCATCCCACTTATGCGTCTGCTCATGCAAACTTTGACGCACCTTAAGGAGCAGGCGTCTGCAGCCAATGTTGATGAGGAGGAAGAGGAGGAGGGAATCCTTGATGACATTCAGCCATTGTCTGCTCAGGGACCTCTCCTGGACGAGGTGGAGGAAGAAGAGGAGGAGGAGGATGATGATGGGGATGATTACTTAGGGGAGGAGGATGCATCTCGTGGGGCAAGTGAAAATGTTGGCGTGGCAAGGTCTGGTACAGGGTTTGTGCGTGACTGGAGGGATGTGGAAAGTGCTCCTCCAACCAGCACTCGCAGTGCATCATTGACACCGGGAACATTGGCCCACATGTCAGATTATGACTTGCAGATCCTAAAAAGGGACCCCCGCATTGCCAAAATGATGAACGATGACGACTACTGGTTGGCCAGCATCCTGGATCCACGCTATAAAGGCAAATTACAAAACATCATGCCACAGGAGAACCTTGACCTAATATTGGCTAATAAACAAGCAACTCTGGTAAATCGGTTGCTTGAGGCATTCCCAGCACACAGCAGCGGTGATGGTTCTCACACGAGCCGTACGGGTCGGGGGCAGCTTGGCAGAGGTGTTCATGGTGCACACAGCAGAAGTGGCGTTGGAGACAGGGGTTTCATGACAATGTTGTGGACTGATTTTTCAAGTACCGCTTACACAACTGGTAATACTGCATCGATGGAAAGTGACAGGAGACAGCAGTTGTCAACTATGGTTACAAACTACTTTTCCTCCCATATCGATGTTCTCCCACACAGGTCATTCCACTTTGACTATTGGGCTGCTAAACTGGACACCTGGCCTGAATTGGCACAATATGCCTTACATGAGCTCGCTTGCCCAGCTGCAAGTGTGCTATCGGAAAGATTCTTCAGTGCAGCTGGATCAATCCTGACAGAAAAAAGGACCCGTCTGTCAACCCAAAATGTGGATGATCTAACCTTCATTAAAATGAACCATGCATGGGTTTCCAAGGATTTTGTCCCACCTTCCCCTGATGACACATAGGGTGACAGAAAAATGGCTTGCTTTGGTCCACCTCTTCCTGGGACTTGACCTATTTCGCCTTTTGCATCAGCTGAATGTCCACCATCAACATATGCCACTTTCTAAAACTCCCTAACTGTGCTGCCTCCCCCCCCATGGCCGGGGTCACCACCTAGCGCACGACACCGTGCGAGTGCCGTTGCCCTGGACAGGTGGGTAGGCCGACTCTTGGGCGCGGGCACTGGCACAGGGTCCCTCATAGTGCAATCAAGTGTCTCTGACGGTGGTGGTGCACACCCGCCGTCAGACACACCGCCGTACTATGAGGGGCCCAGTGCCAGTACCGACGCCCACGAGTGGGCCCCCCTTGCAATCTTTACCTCTCCCTGCTCCTCCGCTGTGTAGTCTGGGCCATCAAATCCATACTGTGCCTGACACCGTCTGAGCCTGCCTAGACATATATTTTGAATGTGTACGCTATCCATACATGTTATCCGAGGATACGGTACCCTTTCTCACCTTTGTGCAATCACGTGCAATCCATACTGGGCCTAACACCGTCTGAGCCTGCCTCCTGATGTATAGACATATATTTTGAATGTGTACGCTATCCATACATGTTATCCGGGGATACGGTACCCTTTCTCACCTTTGTGCAATCACGTGTAATCCATACTGGGCGTGAGAACGGCTGGCGAGCTGTTAAGCAAGCTACAGTACCTGTGGTTTGCACACGTAAGTTTTTCATTTTTTCAGGAATGACGGTTAGGCCTAATTCCGGAACTGCGGTTGACCTGCACTTACTGGGAAATCATCGTTCGCGGGTAATAATTGTAATCAGTGATCCCCATCACTAACGTTGTTCAGCGGGTTATCTGCACCTGTTAGCGACAAATGCTGGCCTTTTCAGTGTAGCGTACATGCAGCCACGGACATGTAAGGGCATGACACACCAGTTATTGGCCAATCTCATGTGCCAGAGCCTCACGTGTCCCTCTAGTAAGCCGGACTCGGACCGCGGGGCATGACGGAGTCTCGTTCGTTAACGGAATTAAGCTTGCAATGTGTGCATCTTTTCTGTAGCTGGCATGGTTGAGGTTTCCCAGGTGGAGTCGAATTTAACCGTAGGCTCCACTCCTGGTGGTGCCCTTCTGGACATTCCTTTAAGGTTCAGCTTTGCAACCATACTGCCCACGTAAAACAAACACTTTGCCTTCATGAACGCTGTTTGGAGGGTCATGACTCGTGGGAATAACGCCGCCCAATCAGTTAACCTGCTAGAGAGATCCTTCGTTGCTCCCAAGCATGACATCACACTCCCTAGGAGGAAGGTAATGCCACTGTGGCGACCGTACTCCTGGGGGCGACACAAGTGCACTGATGCCCAGCCACTGCTCGATGAATCTGCTGGTACATTGACCCAGACCACTACATTCCCCTCGCACGCTACACGGCCTGAATCTGACCCTGATGAAACTCAGGTTACCCTTCCCATATACAGTTCCATCTTACACGGTGACAAAGAGGAAGCTGCAGATGAAAGTGCAGGTTCAGCCCACCCGCCATCAGACACACCACCGTACTATCAGGGGCCCTGTGCCAGTGCCGTCGCCAACGAGTGGGCCCCCTTTGCTTGCTCAGGATCACAGCACTTGCAAGGTTGAAATACTGTGCAGTGAGATGGAAGATGGGGACAACGAGGAGTCCAGACTAGTACAGGGATTCCCTAGCGAGGAGACTTATTTGATTGTTTTCAATGTTGGGACAGCAATTTTTGGGGAGCACTATACTCTGGCGAATGATAGATGGGGCCCACCATACACTGGAACATTCCAAAGGTGGACATCAGACACTGGAGCAGCATTTCCAGGGCCCATTATACACTAGAGCATTAGAAATGGGGCCCATTATGTTTGGAGCATTATTTGGGCCCATAAGACAGTGGAGCTTCATCCATGGGGACCAACATATACTGTAGCATTATGTGGAGCTCATCATATACTGTTTCAAACATTATATGGAACCAATGATTCTGTA
The DNA here is from genome assembly GCF_039654945.1 of Dendrobates tinctorius. Lineage (NCBI taxonomy): Eukaryota > Metazoa > Chordata > Amphibia > Anura > Dendrobatidae > Dendrobates > Dendrobates tinctorius. The sequence continues at coordinate 42,435,387 of NW_027361825.1, read as the reverse complement.
TGGAGAAATAGATGGGCCTCGTCATGAGATGTAAAAAGTGAAGTATTTTTCATTGTACTATACCGCTATTTCTCTGCCGTATCGGAGCATGATGAGTTGTGGTATGTGTTAAAGGGGCGCTCTTTCGCCCAGGGCACATGAAAACCTGGAGCCAGCCCTACCCCCCCACAACTTTAGCCAAATAACCCCCATTTTTCAGTGCTTAACTTGTATTATGAAGTTAATTAAGGTTGACAAGCTTAAGTAAGAAGAATTGATGCTTTTGGCATTCAAATGGGCACTGTAGGTGTGTTTCCTGTCCTCCTCTCACTGCCGACTTTTTTTCCCCATTGACTTACATTGGGTTTCGTGTTTCGGGACGACCCCGACTTTTCCCTATAATCGGCCGATCTTGCTCGACCCGACTTTTGGAACCCTAAAAAACCAAAAGTCGCTCAACTCTAGTAGTCTCATTAACCAACACCAATGACCGGAGGTAATCTTTATACCTCTGATCACAGATGAGTGCTCATGCTGTCATTTGACAGTGTGGGAACAGCCGCTGTCTGACCGGTGGTAATGATTTTATCGCTGATCAGAAGCAGTGTTTACCGCGCTGTCATGCTTATGACAGCGTGGAAAACATTGAATGTTGAGACCCCCATTCATGTGTATGGTGTCCAGGTTCGGGTCCGGGTACTGCTCTGGTACCCGAACTCAAACTAATTTTAACTGTTTGGCTGAACCCGCCGGACCCGAACATCCAGGAGTTCGCCCTTCTCTACTTATAAGTCACCTCACTCTGACATGCCAGGCTTGACTTGTCACTTTCCACAAGGAGAAACGTTACCACATAGGGTACATGCCCACGATCCAGAGCTGTTGCGGGTTTGACGCTGCGTATTTAGGCAGCGTTAAACCCGCAGTGGCCAGTACATCACAGTGAATGGGATTTCTAGATTTCTAATCCCATGTCCACTATGCGTTCACAGACGCCCACGGATTACCCGCGGAAATTGATATGCAGTGTGCCTTTCCAGACTGCAGCATATCAATTTCTCTTGTGGAGACACTAGACGCTGATGAGGGGCAATACCGCAAAACACTGTGTCTAGAAACTGAGATTTTAGTTTGGCCTTCATCTTGTAAGGCTAGTTAAAAAATTGATATTGACTTTTAGGATTGCTGCTTCCAATAGGTGGCGCTAGAGTTCTAGTCCTTTTCTTCTCTGAAGAGACAATTTCCATATGCATAGGCAAAACTTTTTTTTTTGTAGAATTGTGCATTAACATGAATCTTCCTGTAGGTGGCATTAGAGACTGTGCTCATCTGTTTCTTTATTTGCTAAATCCGTTTTCCAGTTATGTATGGAACTGAAATAAAATTGAAGAAAGGAAAATTTATGTATTTTTCTAAAACACATCGTGAAAAGTTTTGTGTCCTCAACTTGAGCCAAGCAAGCACATTGCAAAAAAAAATAAATAAATAAGGTTGTGGCTAGCTCAGTTGTGGGGTCACTGTGGATGGTTGTGTTACGGAGGCACTTTTCCTATCATTATTTTGGGGCTACCATGACTAATGCTGATCCGGGCAACCATTGCTGGCTCTGTTAGAAATAACTCTTTATCTTAAAGGGAGTCTGTCACCGTTTTTTTGGACAATCAGCTGCCGGCACTGACATCAGGGGCTTATCTACAGCATTCTGTAATGCTGTAGATAAGCCCCCGATTAACCTGAAAGATAAGAAAAACACGTTATATTATACTCACCGGAGGGGGCGGTCCAGTCCGATGGGTGTTGCGGTCCGGTCCGGCGCCTCCCCCATCTTCATGCGATGCTGTCCTCTTCTTCCCTTCCTGTAGTGGCTCCGGCGCAGGCGCACTGCTCTGCCCTGTTGAGGGCAGAGCAGAATACTGCAGTGCGCAGGCGCCAGACCTCTCCCGACGCCTGTGCACTGCAGGACTCTGCTCTGCCCTCAACAGGGCAGAGCAGTGCGCCTGCGCCGGAGCCACGACAGGAAGGGAAGAAGAGGACGTCATCGTATGACGATGGGTGGGTCGGACCGGACCGCAACACCCATCGGACCGGACCGCCCCCTCCGGTGAGTATTATATAATGTGTTTTTCTTATTTTTCAGGTTTCATCGGGGGCTTATCTACAGCATTACAGAATGCTGTAGATAAGCCCCCGATGTCAATGCCGGCAGCTGATAGGCCAAAAAAACAGTGACAGATTCCCTTTAATAGATGTACAGTATATAGTCAGACAACGCTTGTAAATACAAGAAATTTTACAATTCACTGCTTCTTCAGAATTGCAACTGTTCTTGAGATATCAACACTTTTTCTTTGTTTATATCTTGTTGCCTAGGGAACCGACCACCACTTGTGTCTAGTTTTTAAGCACTGCACTGAAGGTAGCTGGGATTAGGAGGTAACCGCAAGGCCGTACTGGCCATCTGGCAATTCTGGTAAATGCCAGAAGGGCCTGTCTGGTTGTGGGCCGCCTTGTCTGCTACGTTGTTAACAGAATCAGTGTTCTCAAGACATCCATACTGTTCAGAGTTGTGACAGAGCACAAAGTCGCTGACTCTGCCACTTACCCCAGCAGGCTACGGGTATCATTAGAAATATTGATCTTTTAGTAAATCTTGCTTTTCTCCATCCAGGGTAATATTAGTAATATATTCCATCAAGTGCTTGGGGACGGGGACAGCATGGGCGTGTGTGATTTCAAATGCCAGGACTGAATTGCAGTCCCAGTCCGTACATGGTAACCAGCGATCCTGGCCAGCTTTAAAGCAATGCTAAGGCTGGGTTCACACGTAGCGGAACTCTTGCGGAAATTACGGCGAGAGTTCCGGAATTCCATTCCGCGGGAAAATCGCATTTTAAATTCCCGCGATTTTCCCGTGGAAAAACTAGCATTTTGCAAGCGTAATTAGCTTGCAAAATGCTAGCGTTTTCCAAGCGATCTGTAGCATCGCTTGGAGAACTGAGTAACAGGTTGGTCACACTCATCAAACATACTGTTTGACAAGTGTGACCAACTTTTTACTACTGAGGCCGCCTATGCAGCATCAGTAGTAAAAGATAAAATGTAAAAAATAATTAAAAAAAAAAAAAAAAGGTGTTATTCTTACCTTCTGACGTCCCGCGCAGCGTTCCCGCCTCTCTCCACGCTCCCGTTCCCAGTAATCCTTTGCGAAAATGCCCGCGATGACGTACGTTCTCACGGGATCGCGACGTCTCGCGGTAATTCGCGATGACGTTGCGTGAATGACCGCGATCCCGCGAGAACAGACGTCATCGCGGGCATTTTTGCAAAGTACTACTGGGAACGGGAGCGTGGAGAGAGGCGGGAAGGCTGCAGGGGACGTCGGAAGGTGAGAATAACAATATTTTTTTATTTTAAATTCTATTTTTTACAGGGATATGGTACCCAAAGCCCGGAGGACAGTCTCCTCTCCTCCGGACCGTGGGTACCATCCGCAATTCTTCTGCTTTTCGCATGGTGGGCACAGCCACATGCAGAAAGTAAGCAGAACAATGCATTCCTATGGGTGCGGGATCGCCGCGATTCCGCAAAATTAATGAGCATGCTGCGTTTTTTACCGCGAAGAGATTCCGCCGCGGTAAAAACCGCAGCATTAGCACAGCATTGCGGAATCCCATAGGAATGCATGGGATGCTTATTTTTTGCGTTTTCGTGGCAAAATCGCGCGGTTAAAACCGCCGCGGAAATGCGAAAAAAACGCCACGTGTGAACTCAGCCTTAGAAGTTCAGTAGTAAAACTCCATGTGCATGTCCTCTTGTGTAGCAGCGGTGGTCAGTCTCTAAAGCAAGAAAAACTGTGAGTTCACACGTGGCGTTTTTTTTTGCGTTTCCGCGGTGGTTTTAATCGCGCGATTTTGCCACGAAAACGCAAAAAATAAGCATCCCATGCATTCCTATGGGATTCCGCAATGCTGTGCTAATGCTGCGGTTTTTACCGTGGCAGAATCGCTTCGCGTTAAAAAACGCAGCATGCTCATTAATTTTGCGGAATCGCGGCGATCCCGCACCCATAGGAATACATTGTTCTGCTTACTTTCCGCATGTCGCTGTGCCCACCATGCGAAAAGCAGAACAATTGCGGATGGTACCCACGGTCCGGAGGAGAGGAGACTGTCCTCCGGGCTTTGGGTACCATATCCCTGTAAAAAATAGAATTTAAAAAAAAAAATATTGTTATTCTCACCTTCCGACGTCCCGTGCAGCCTTCCCGCCTCTCTCCACGCTCCCGTTCCCAGTACTCCTTTGCGAAAATGCCGGCGATGACGTCTGTTCTCACGGGATCGCGAAGTCTCGCGGTCATTCATGCGACGTCATCGCGAATTACCGCGAGATGTTGCGATCCCGCGAGAACGTACGTCATCGCGGGCATTTTCGCAAAGGATTACTGGGAACGGGAGCTTGGAGAGAGGCGGGAACGCTGAGCGGGACGTCGGAAGGTAAGAATAACACCATTTTTTTATTTTTTTAAATTATTTTTTACATTTTATCTTTTACTACTGATGCTGCATAGGCGGCCTCAGTAGTAAAAAGTTGGTCACACTTGTCAAACACTATGTTTGATGTGTGTGACCAACCTGTCAATCAGTTCTCCAAGCGCTGCTACAGATCGCTTGGAAAACGCTAGCATTTTGCAAGCTAATTACGCATGCAAAATGCTAGTTTTTCCGTGAGAAAATCGTGGGAATTTAAAATGCGATTTTCCCGCGGAATGGAATTCCGGAACTCTTGCGGTAATTTCCGCAAGAGTTCCGCTACGTGTGAACCCAGCCTTAAACAAAAGAAAAGTATTAGTATCTCAAGAATCGTTGACATTTTTAATAAGCAGTAAATTGCAAAATTGCTTGTATTTAGAATCACAATGCCCGTTTATGAAGATGGAAATACCCCTTTAAGAGTGACAACTCACTACAGCTGATGACAATATTGGGATACTACACAACCAAAAATTTAGCATGGTATATAAGACTGTTTGCATCCTTCTTACATGTTTTTCAGTCTTCGGAGAGCAGGCGGTTCGCATTGTTTACATTGGTGAGCAGTGCTGCTTCCTGAAACGGGTGAAACTACAGGTCTCCTACAGCCCAAACCCTCCTTGTCTTCATGGCACTGGGGTGTTTATTTTGCCAGTGTATGTGTAAATAATGTTTTGCAATGCTGATGACTATGAATATTATTTAAAGGGATCCGGTCACAAGATTTTTGGTGGCTAAACTAACAGCATGATGCTGTACTACCTGTTAACGGCATTCTGAACGGGCCTTTGTTAAATCCTTGTTAAAGCTAACAACCTTTATATCAGCACACTCTATATGTAACAGGCACATGAGAAGTCATGGGGTGGTGCTGGAGTGGTATAAAGTCATGGTGTCCAGGCTCTTACCCTGCCCAATTCTCCATGATTGACTTGTTAAAAAATCCTGCTTAAACGCATGCTAAACAAGTAGAAATGTGCCTGACAAGAACCACAACACCATGAATCTTCACCAGTCTAGTACCCTGCCTGTTGTGAGTTCATTCTCTGGTTCACCAGTTGTGAGTTCTCCTTCCAGACTCCCTCTGGTGGTAACAGGAGGTAGTGAGGCTGATTTGATCGGTGGAGATCTGCCACCTGAGAATGAGGATGACGATTGGACCTCAGGAGTCTCAGATTGGATTTAAGACAGCTGACGCCCTATTCAGTTGCTGGTGATTCCTTCTGGCTTGTCAGTGTCACGTCTGCCATGTCTGCCATGTCTGTTTGTCTCAAGAACTCCTGGAGCGATGTGCATGTGCATGTTTTGTCTGCTGTCCTGCATGTTCCCTAGAGCAGTGTGCAGACTCACCTCATGCCTGAGCTGCAGGATACCTGCGTTTCTGCTCTGCCTTCTGTGATCTTCTCGTCATGTCTGGAGTCCTTGATCATGTGACGTTTCTTAAGATCCTGCACTGTCTGGTTCTGCAATCATCTCGTCATGTCTAGAATCCCGGATCATGTGTTCTTCCTAGGATCCTGCACTGGTTGGTTCGGTGATCATCTCGTCATGTCTGAAACCCTGATCATGTGACGTTTCCTAAGATCCTGCACTGTCTGGTTCTGCTATCATCTCGTCATGTCTAGAATCCCGGAAGTGCTCCCCTGGTCCTGACCTGGAGGAGGAGGTGCTATGCCCTATATCAGGCCGCCTCTTCCTATGCTCAGGGCTTGATTATTGTGTTGCTTCCCTGCAAGGCTCTGGGTCTGTGGGGTTGCTCCCTCTATTCTGTGCCCTTGCACTTTGCTCTGTAGTGCGTCTCTGCATACGATCCGTGCTCGTATTCCGCCTCTTGTCTCGTGCCATGTCTTGTGTTGTCTCTCGTGCCATGTTTGTCTTTGCCTTGCTTTGCCTTGTAGTCCTTCCTCTGTTCTCTGCCTCGCCTGTTTTGCTATGTCTTGCTTTTGCTATGCTTTGACTTGTAGTCCTCCCTGTGTTCTCTGCCTTGCTATTCCTTGCCTTGAGTTCCTCCCTATGGTCTCTCTTCGCTTGCTCCGCCTCGCTCTCTCCTATGGCGCCCTGTAGTGCTCCCTGGCACACGCACCATTTCGCCTCTCCTTAGTGCTCTTTCCTATGTCTAGTCCCAAGGTCTTCCCTTGGCCCGGCTCTGGGCTTCTGCCTACGCTCTGCTGCAAGACTATGTCCTCGCTCTGACCTGGCTCTGTTTCTGCTTGTGTTCCTTGCCTTGTTCCCTGCCTTGTCCTGGCATTGAACCCCGGCGTGGGTTCCCCTTGGCCGTCTCCTGTGCCGTGGTAAGTGCCACGTGTTTGTGTACAGCCGTGTGCACTGGCCAGTGTGGCGTGCCCCCTGCGTGGCTCCTAGCACGCAGCCCTTCCTTGTGCCCTGGCGTGGCTCTTAGCACGCACCCTGCCTTGAACCCTGGCGTGTCTCTATACGCACTCTGTCTTGTACCTTGGACCCTGGCGTGTCTATACACGCACCCTGTCTTGTGCCTTGGCGTGTCTCTACATGCACTCTGTCTTGTACCTTGTACCTTGGCGTGTCTCTACACGCACTCTGTCTTGTACCTTGTACCTTGGCGTGTCTCTACACGCACTCTGTCTTACCTTGTACCTTGGCGTGTCTCTACACGCACTCTGTCTTACCTTGTGCCTTGGCATGTCTCTACACGCACTTTGTATTATCCTATGCTTTGGCGTGGCTCTACACACGCACCCTGTCTCGTTTGTGATCCCTGGCGTGTCCCCTACACACGCACCTCGCTTTGAACCTGGCGTGTCCCCTACACATGCACCTTGCCTTGCACCTAGCCTTGAACCCTGGCGTTTCCCCTACACACGCACCTAGCCTTGGACCTTGGCGTGTTGCCTAAACACGCACCCTGCTTGGATATCTGTCGTGCCTCCTTGCCTGAACCCTGGTTTGCCTGCCGGATGCCCGGAAACCTGCCGACCGTTGCCAGAGGTCCGGAACCAGACGACTACGGCCTGATGTCCGGAGCTGACTTCCGCAGCCTGATCCCTGGACCCTGTCGGTTTGCCAGCAGTCCGGAGTCCGATGCCATCATGCCATTACCTGTACCTAGGCGTGCCACCTGGCACGTACCATGTTATGGACCTTGGCGTGCCCACGCGCACCTTGCACGTTTTGCTTGTTTACACTGTATGTGATCCTGAGTTATTCTAATGAAGATACCTTGCACCTACGTCTAGTCTCGTCTTGCTTCCTGCTTGTCCTTGTCGTCAGACACTCGTCTAGTGTCCCCTGAGCCGGCCGTCTGGTCCCAGCAGTCGTGGTGGCTCACCCCCTTGGTCTTGCCCTTGACACTCCCTGTATAGGGGGTGGATTCTCACAAGGTCAGCTCGCCCTCGGTGGGTGGGTGCCACGACTCAGAGGGTCCACTCAAAAAATGGGCTCAGCAGGAGCTGAGTCCGTCACAGTCAGCTCTTGGTTTTCAGCTCTGTTCCAGTCATCTAAAGCTAAGTTTTTCTGCTAATGTTCACTCTTGATTTTGTTGGTCTATTCAGTTTTTTTGTGTGGTCAGGCAGCCTCGGCTGGGGGCTGTGCTGAATTTCCACTCTTATTTATCAGTATTTTGCCAATTTGCTTTTTGTCCCTTACTAGTTTGGTCTCTTTTTGCTCTGTCTCAGAATATTTCAGAGTGCTGATATAGTGGGAGAAGTCTAGTGACTTCAGGGTTAATTTTGCTATCAGAAGTGTTGGACATTATTTTTGTAGGGTTTTTTGCAGGTTGCAGGCAGTGTCTTTTCTTTCCTTTCCTTTCTAGTTAGTTTGGGCCCCATCGTTTGCTCAGCCTATTTTCCTGCCTGTGTTTGTGCCTTCATCTTGTTTCACCGTCAATACATGTGTGGGGGCTATCTATTCCTTTGGGGTCTGCTCTGGGGCAGTTAGTTTTCCCCTTTTCATGCTTCAGGCTTATTTAGTCCTCCAGCTGTGACGAAGCGTCTAGGAACATCGTAGGTACGCTCCACGGCTGCTGCTAGTTGCGTGGTAGGATCAGGGATCTGCAATCCACATAGCTACCAACCTCTCTGGTTTTCTGTGACTTAGCTTGTTTTGCTTTTTTCTCCTCGGTGACATTCATAACACATGCCTGTGACTACTCACCATTCTAGCACTGCCAAGTGGCTCTTCACCAGTCTAGCACCGCCCCATGACTCTTCACCAGTATAGCACCACGCCTGTGACTCCTCACCAGTCTAGCACTGCCAAGTGACTCTTCACCAGTCTAGCATCGCGCCTTTGACTCCTCACCAGTCTAGCACTGCCAAGTGGCTCTTCACCAGTCTAGCACCACCCTGTGACTCTTTAGAGGTATAGCACTGCCAAGTGACTCTTCACTAGTCTAGCACAGCCCTGTGACTCTACACCAGTCTACCACTGCCCCGTGACTTTTCACCAGTGTAGTTCCGACCTGTGACTCTTCACTAGTCTAGCACCGTCCCCATGATTCATCAGTCTAGCACTGCCCCGTGACTCTTCACCAGTCTAGCACCGATCCCATGACTCTTCACCAGTCTAGCACTGCCCCATGACTATTCACCAGTCTAGCACCGATCCCGTGACTCTTCATCAGTCTAGCACAAATCCCGTGACTCTTCATCAGTCTAGCACCGATCTCGTGACTCTTCACCAGTATAGTACTGCCTCGTGACTCTTCACCAGTCTAGTACCGATCCCGTGACTCTTCACCAGTCTAGCACAGATCCCGTGACTCTTCACCAGTCTAGTACTGCCCCGTGACTCTTCATCAGTCTAGCACCGATCCCATGACTCACCAGTCTAGTACCGCCCTGTGACTCTTCACCAGTCTAGTATTGCCCCATGACTCTTCACCAGTCTAGCACCACCCCCGTGACTCTTCCTCAGTCTAGCACCACCTCATTGACTCTTCCCCAGACTAGCACTGACCCTGTGACTCTTGGTTTGCTCTCAACATATAGCAGTCTTTGAGGTAAAACTCCTTTTTCTGCCAAAAAGTAAGAAAAAACATTTTTACAAGGAATTTTTAGAATGATGTTATAAAGAATGTATAATAGAACAGATTGCAGCCTGTCTGTAAATGCTTTACATGGTCCTAGGGTAGCAGATGCTGATCATTATCATTGCGACCCACTGCTAAGATAACCTGTCACTTTACGATCAATGGAGGTCTGTCCTCTTACTGGGGAAATTCATGAGAGAAAGGAGGGGAGGGGGGAACACAGCGCAACAAGGACCAAATCCAGTGATGTATTTAGTCTAGGTGAGCAGTAAAGAAAATGGTCACCTATTAGGGTTGTGTAACCCACAACTGGTGAATCAAGGTGTGACATCTTCTGAAGTATCCTCAGGTCAGGAGATTCCATTGTGTAGAACAAGTGGCAGGAGGATACTAGTATTAGTCTGCCCTGCTGTGCTAGATTCAATAAATCCAGAGGATGTTATAAAGGAGTATACCATGCAATTAATTCTAAACGCGTTTTGATGTTAAACCAACTTCTTCATCAGGAGACCCATAGATATTGTGGTTCTCCTGATGAAAAAGTTGGAGTACTACTACAGACTACCACTCCTATCATCCTACCACTTGTAGGAAACTTCATGAGCATATAGCAGTTGAACCCCCAGGACATGTACTATGTACAACACTACCAAAGAAATGGGGATAATAAAATCATACTCTACTCCTGCCAACATTGTGGAGTTTGGAGATGGCTTTATTGTATATAATATATAATGATATATTTATTATTGTCCTGAAATAAAGGCAATGGACACCTTTGACATGGAAATGTTTTGGGGTTTTTTTTATATATACAATCAGGAGCAATTTCAGGCCCCATTTCTCAGCATCCACTAATGCTTTGGATTGTGTGACTACCATCATTTAATAGATGATCATCTTGGCTATCTCATACATAAATTTGATTTGCAACTACTTAGCATATGATTAGTTATGCAGATTCTTGTCATGTCACTGCATTGTTACTGTTTTGCTCCTAAAAATGTAAATGTTTATTATTTTGTAAATCCACCTTTGGCTTTCACCACTGCCTGAATCCTTCTGGGCATGCTCTCAATCAGATTCAAACATGTCCAAGCAAAATCTGATCCCAGGTCTCTTCTACACGTTCCCAAAGTTGGTGCATATTAGTTGCCTCACTTGGGCATATATGCAATTTTCTTCAACTCTCCCTGCTAGTGTTAGATTGGGTTGAGGTATGAAGACATTGGAGGCCAATCCAGCTTCTCAACTTCATTGTCATTGAACCATTTCTTCGCCAATCTCGACATATGCTTTGTGTTGTTGTCCTGCTGGATCACCATGTCGTCCTTTTCATACCCATAGTACTCGAGTGTACGAAATAATTCATCTTGTAGGATACTCACATACAGCTCAACATTGTGACCTCCACCGATCCTGGTAAAGCACCCAATGCCTTTGGCTGTGAAACAACCCCATATCATCAGGTTTCCTCCACCGAACTTATTTTTTGATCCATTAGCCCCGTTTTCCCTTGTTTATTTCAACCCATTTGCACCCATTAGAGCCTAGCCTGTTGACTTTCATCTCATCTTTCCAAATCACCTGGTTTCAATTTTCTACTGTCAACTTTTTGTGCTTATTTTGCAAGCTCGAGCCAACATTTTGTATGACAATATTGAAGTTGAGGCTTTTTCAACATTTTGGGGCCACCATTCCAGACTTGTGTAATGTGCATCGCACGGTGCTTACATGGACGTCTGTTCTCTATTACACAGCATATGTGGCGCCCCCAGGAGTCTGGTCGCCACAGTGGCATCGCCTTCCTCCAGGGAGTGTGATGTCATGCCTGGAAGCAATGAAGGGTCTCTCTGGCAGTTAACCATGTCATGCAACACAGTTCTCACTCCAGGCCAGCAGTGGGAGCTCTGAACCAGAATTGGGGGAGGAGTGCTCTCTGAGGGCCAGGAAGGGGAGTGAGCAGTTAGTGTGAGGAGGCCGACGTGTGTAGACGTGTGGAGAGAAGCTGGAGGTTGAGCTGACGATAGAGAGCTCCCTCCCAGTGATAGCGCATGATCTGGAGCCTGGTCTCCATGGCTGTATAGATACTGAAGGTCCTGCAACAGAAACCAGAGGAGTAGGAAGCTGTAAATGCTCTATTCCCACCTAAGACTTGGAGGCACAACAGCAACGGGTGAGCGAAGAGATAGAAGGCTACAGCTGTCTTCCATACGAGATTGATCTGAGAGGGAACAAGAAGGAGGAACTTCAGTGTTACACAGTACTGCATGTACCTCAACTAAGCGCTAGGAAGGAGACTACACAACCTATCTGCATAGAGAGATCCCTGAGTTGCTTCCAGGCTAGCCTGCTCCTGTGCCATCTGTAATTGGGACCCTGGACTGCATTTGCCAAGTAAAGGTAAAGAAACTGCACCCTGTTGTGTCCTTGCCTTCTTCCTACAAACTCTCCAGCACTGCTATATACTTGTGCCAGACACTGCACCCTCGTCCCCAACACCTATAATCTACACTGCCCTGGGACCAACAGCCCTGCCTGTGGAGGGCTATAACATCACTGCTGCACCACACCATCTGTCCCAGAGGATCTGTCTGCAGCGTCGGCTTAACATCTTCATTGCCGAACACCACAGGTGGCGTCACGACTCATCCACTCATAATCTTTATTCCCATTACTCAGTCCCTTTTACATGGGCGCCCAGGGCCACGGACCGGGTCACCGCTGCTGTGACATTCCCCTCTAAAGGACCGTTCCAGTACCAAGTACCCCACAGCCCTGGGAGGGCGACCCACATACAAGACACCTCCACTGCCGTGTTTGTTGCCCCAGAACTGATGAGCCGACTAGTTGACTCCAATACTTTGCCTGGACGTCCACCTCTTGGCTTCTGAATGGATGGACTTCATTTTGTATTCTTCCAACTGTCATGTCACTCACATGATGCAGTTTGGCAACTTTATTGGACGAGAAACTGCTATCGATGAGCTGGATGATGCTGTTTCTCTTTTCTTGGGAAATCATCTTCATGGCTGCTCCTCGATCCAAACCATTGGCCTTTCACTTGGGAATCTACCTAATAACACACTGAGCTATTAGGGAATGTGAGAACAGGTTGTAATTTCTAGTATACAGAAAGATATTTTTTTACCACCGGGAGCCAAACAGTAACAATGCAGTGACATGACAAGAATCTGCATAACTAATCATATGCTTAATAGTTGCAAGTCAAATTAATGTATGAGATAGCCAAGATGATTGTCTATAAAATGATGGCAGTCTCATGATTAGAGATCAGCTAATTTTATCGGGTCCCTGCTTATTCGGCAAGCTATAGCGCTTACTGAATAAGCTGCAGAGGGAACCCAGCTTCCTGGATCGCTCCTGATAATCCACTGTTCAGCGCCACAGCTGCATCTGTCGTGGCTGTTTCACTGTCACAGCACAGCACATGCATGGAGAGCCTCTGTGTTGCTCTCCATGCATGTGTTGTGAAGCCGGATTCCCTCTACAGCTTATTCAGTAAGCAATATAGCTTGCCGAATAAGCAGGGACTCGAGCAAATTCGCTCATTTCTGCTCACATTCAAGGCAGTAGTGGATGCTGAGATATGGAGCCTGAAAGTCAAAACTTTAAAACATTGTTACCCTTTTGCTCATCACAGTATGTTACATAACAAAATTGTACTAAGTTTCAGTCTACAATCTTCATTGCCACCGTGAAACAGTACACGCTTTCTTCCCTCTCCACATTGAAAATCTGCTTACAACCCCTCTGCCCTGCTATCTCCAACACAGAGAGGACGGGGAAGAGCAGAAAGAGCCATCAGAACCAGGAGCAAAGGCTCTGAGGAATCACTGAGGTAGATAAAGCATTTGCAGATGAAATGTGGGTCGCCCTCCGTCCCAGGGCTGTGGGGTACTCGGTACCGGGCCGGTGTCAGTGGGATGTGTCACGGCAGCTGTGACCCGGTCTGGGGCCCTGGGCTCCCAATATCAATGGTGGTTTGTAATATAGTTTATGGAATAGTTCGTGACGCCACCTGTGGTGTTTGGCAAGCAAGATGTTAAGCCGACGCTGCGTGCAGATCCTCTGGGGCTGATGGTGTGTTGCAGCAAAGATGGTGTAGCTCCCCACAGGTGAAGCTGTAACCCCAGGGCAGTGTATAGGCGCAGGTAGTGTAAAGGAGGATACCCAGATGTAGCAGTGCTGACGGTGTTGGCGCACAATGACTGGAAGACACCAGGGTTCGTAGTTCCAAAGCTTTACTCACAGTTCGTGGTACACACTGGTGCCTGCCTCCGTGCCGTGTCCTCTGGGGCAGAGACTCAATCAACCTCCCGTGCAAGTCAGGATTCCCCTCTCCAACACTCCGCCAACATGTACCTTTCCTGAACGACTCCTCTATTGCTCCTTTTAGTGTGAAGAGCTCCAGTACCGTGGTACTCTGAAGTTCCTCCTGTCAGATGTTCGTAACTACTCTTTCTTGTATGGCAGACAGCTGTAGCCTACTTCGGGGACTCCCTTCTCCTGAGTCCCGGCTCCCTATACAGATGCTGTTGTGCCCCATGTCTTGGATGGGAGTAATGCATTTACAGCCAACTACTTCACCGGTGTCTGCTGCAGAACCATAAGTGTCCATACAACCTCGGGGACCGGGCCCCGGCCTTGCGCTGAGAACCTATAGGCAGGGTTCCTCTTCCAACCCACAACTCCTCTCTGTTCTCCTACTCCTTCGTTCCGCGCTGTTCCTTCTCTCTCTTATGGAAGCTTAGGTTGCAGTTCTACATCTTTCTCCTTCTGTTCCTTTCCTAGGGAGCTCGTTCCACTAAGACCAGTCCTGAACCTCGCCTGACTAACTGCCTTCCTCCGCCTTGAGCTCCCCTCAGGCTGACCTCTTGTCAGCCTGCTCTCCTCCAGCCTCCTCTGACTGACCTTCTGTCATACTGACCTGTAATTCTAAACTTTCCCACTCTTTTATATCTAACTCCACCCACCTCCCAGCACATCTCGTGTTACGAAGCAAGGACCCACGAAAGGTGCTCTGCTATCCTCTAAGCATGGAGCCGCAATCTGGTCCATTGCTGAACTATCCTGTGTGTGGGTGCAGGTGTTGGAGTGTGGAAAGGAGTTCCCAACTTACCTAGGTGGTGGGGCACTACACCTTAGGAGAAGGTGCAGTACCTCTGTGGCGACTGAGCCTCAGGGGCACCACACAATGCACCTGCAAAATGGTCAACATTTTTGATGAGGACTATTTTGTTATTTAGGAAGCAAATGAACAACAACAACAAAAAGAGTCTATTCGATGGTGTACATAAGCTTTAAAGCTCCAAAGTTACGAAATACAAATCTTTCACAAAATGCGCAGTTAGGGGATTTGCCATTTTGTATCCAAAGAGCCAAGAGTCAATCTGTTTAATGTACGATTGTCTATTGTTCTCCAACAATGCAAGTCAAATACCGACCTTCTATTATCTGCATGACCTGTAATAGCTTGGGAGGAGTAATTAGCTCCAAGTTCCTGTTCCTCTCACAATCAGGATCACCTGCCAGCTCCATGAAACTAATACCAATGCTAAGGGTGATACAAAGGAAATAATTGACGATTCCAATGTACAGCATGGGGCATTTTTTTCGTAATGGAAATGTGTAATCGGAAAATGACCCCTTTGCTTAAACCATGTTTTTATCGTCAAAGTTTTTTCATTTTTAATGTTTAATCTCTTTTTATTAAAGTGATAAAACAATACAACATATCACAAATACAAACATACATACACATAGACTAAAGTATTCACAAGACTTCTCAAAATAATGCGCATCTTGCTTCACGCAAATATGGTGTCATCACAGAATCATATTTACTGGTTAGTACTGTATAGGTTCATTGTTCAGCTCTTCTGTTCTTTCCTAGCATTTCGCAGTTTTCACCATCTGTTGCTTCATTTCGATATTTATTTCGTTAAGCTGAGATCTATTTCCAATTGCTATAATTATCTATAGTATCCGCCCAATTTATCATAATTTATCCCTGAAAGCAATTATGATTGCTTATGTTATTACATCAGAATTAAAGGGAGAGTAAGAAGAAAAGAAGAAAAGGAAAGAAAAAATGGGAAAGGAAAGGAAGGACAATGCATCCGCTGCCCTCTGAAACCAACCCAGGAGTGCCGAAGAGAAACCCACTACCGGGAAAGTCCCTCCCATTTCTCCATGAGAGCCCCGAAACTCCCAGAGTCCCTGAATATAATCCAGGGTTGCCATGTCCGTAAATGCCTCAAGTTAACACTCAAAGCCTGGGCAAACAATTCCTCCATATGGTGGATATGTGAGAATTCTGTTAGCCATTCAATCATGGATGGGATTTTCGTTGTACACCAATGTCTAGGTATAACCATGCGGGCTGCCGTCAGGCAAAATCTCAGGATGCTATTTTTTTGTTTTGCAATTGGTCCCGGTAACATGGACAGGATGGCCATCTGTGGAGTGGGGTTTATATCATCTCCTGATATTTTATTATAAGTCGAGAATACTTCTCCCCAGAAACTTTATCCCTGGACACTGTCACCAAATATGGATCAAGGTTCCTCTTGCGTTCCCACAGCGCCAACATCCATCCGCCACCGAGGGGAATATGGCATGCATCCTCACAGGGTATTGGTACCATCTAGTAAGAATTTTGAAATTCTTCTCTTGGGCATGGCTAGCTGGAGTCATCCCATGAGTGCAGCAGTAAGCCGATGTGATTTCCCTCTCAGAAAAGGTGCACCCCATTTCCGCCTCCCACGCTCTAATATATCCTGGGATTACTGTTGGAGTATCATCGTTTAGTAATTTGTACACAAGAGATATTTGGAGCAATGGGGGGTGTCTGTTGGGCGAACATCTTCTCAAACTGTGTCAGAGAAGGTGGTGATCTCTCTCCACCAGAAATTCTTCTGACAAATGATTTTAATTGTTCATACTCCAACCAGGATAGTGTATGTGTGGGGTAATCGTCTTGTAACTCGTTGAGGGAGGAAAGTCCCCTCTGCGAGATTATTTGATATATTATTTGATCGGATTCCACCCTCCATCCCAAAAACCTCTCACATTGAATGCCCAGTGGAAAATCGGGATTAGCGAATATAGGAGACAATGGAACAGTTGCGCTCATTAATTTTTTCTTATATTTTAGCTTGTCCCAACTCTTAAGAATCTCGCCAGCCATCATATCCCCACAACCCCCCCCCTATTTTCTCCTTATCTCTGGTCACTATCCACGGTAGATTCCGTTATGGAACTAGGTATCCCTCCTGTTCCAGTCCAACCCATTGTTTGGTCTCCCGTCTTTAATGCCAATCAAAAAGATGGATCAATTGTGAGGCCTGATGGTATGTCTTTAAGTCTGGAAGTCCCGCCCCCCCTTGTGATTTAGGTCTCATCAATGTTCTGTAACTCAGCCTATATCTGTTCTGACGCCATATAAAATGTATTAGTGCTGATTTAATAGTTTTAAAGAAACTTCGAGGTGGCGTGATCGGTACTGTCTGGAACACATAAAGGAACCGGGGAAGCACATCCATCTTGAATGTATTTATACGGCCAAACCACGAAATCATTTTCTGATCATACTTTTTTACATCCTTTATAGTTTCATTCAGTAGGGTTTCATAATTTAGTGTGTATAATTTGTTTAGGTCTGAGGGGACCTGTATGCCCAAATATTTAATAGCGCCCGTCCGCCATTTGAATGGGAAATTTTCTTTTGCCCTCTCCACATCCCCCCAT
Source organism: Dendrobates tinctorius (assembly GCF_039654945.1). Lineage (NCBI taxonomy): Eukaryota > Metazoa > Chordata > Amphibia > Anura > Dendrobatidae > Dendrobates > Dendrobates tinctorius. The sequence goes on along the minus strand of NW_027361825.1, from coordinate 42,418,101 downwards.
GGTAAAGTGACATTAAGTGCCTCGGTTTTGGTGTAGTTTATCTTAAAATTACTGACCTCTCCATACTTTTTGAATTAGAAGATCATCTGCATACAATGATGTTTTATAATGCTTCTGACCTATCTTGATACCCCATATGCTATGGTTATTCCTCATCGCTACCGCTAAATGCTCGTTTTTTTCTTTTTTAAATGATCATTATCAAAAATAATTTCACAAGGGGTCTAATATTTTTTTCCTACTTTCTGAATTGAGAATTTTGATAACAACTGATTAGTTCTGTCAAAGAAAGAAGCGGATCTCTCTAATAAGATAGATTACAAAGTTGCTTATTTCCATGTGTACTATTGATCTATGAATTACAATTAAAATTACAGCTAGATTTTAAGGAATAAAAAAGGATTGGAAACCTTTTTATTTTCAATTGAAGATAATTAATGGCCATGTGGGGCCATTCAGATAAAATGGAGTTTGTAGCCACCTGACATTATGACTAATGCTGACTATAAAGTAAGGCCGGCTTCTGTGATCTCCATGAATTTCCTAATAAGATATTATTAACAATCGTCTCGGCTGAGCGCAGGTCTTCTTTCATCTAGGTGCCATGTATCTCTGTGCACCAAGATCATCAGATAGGTTAGCTTTTAACTATCACAGCCTTATTAGATGGTCACTGTGCCAATGTTAATACCTTTGCCCTTTCGGCACCAATCAAGTTGTAATTATAATTCTAAAGGTCTCAAAGTGGAATTAATTGTACTATCTATAATAATAAATGCCCTAACCAGCTTCCGGTTGTAACAACTTCCGTCCAGTTGTAACCGGTGACGTCACCACACACACATGCACGTTAACCCTCAACACACCACACCACCTCAACACACACTCCTCTCACCTTTCACCTCCACTCATGTCCACTCACTCTTTCACTCCACATACGTTCCTTTCTCTCACTCCGTTTCTCATACTCACACCGTCATCGTCGCTGCCCTGACATCTTCCTCCGCCGCCGCGATCCAGGATCCAGACGTTCTCCAGGCCGCCGACATGTTCTTGCGGGACGCCATCTTGGATTTCTTGAAATCCCGCGATATTTAAGATGGCGTCGCCGCAACAACATGTCGCTGGCGTGGACGACTCGGGATCCAAAAAGATGGCGTCGGCGAAATCTCGCGAGATTTCGCCGACGCCATTTTGGATCCCGATGTCGCCCACGCCAGCGACATGTTCTTGCGGGACGCCATCTTGGATTTTGTGAAGTCCCGCGATATTCAAGATGGCGTCGCCGCAACAACATGTCGCTGGCATGGGCGACATCGGGATCCAAAATGGCGTCGGCGAAATCTCGCGAGATTTCGCCGACGCCATCTTTTTGGATCCCGAGTCGTCCACGCCAGCGACATGTTGTTGCGGCGACGCCATCTTAAATATCGCGGGATTTCACTAAATCCAAGATGGCGTCCCGCAAGAACATGTCGGTGGCCTGGAGAACGTCTGGATCCTGGATCGCGGCGGCGGAGGAAGATGTCGGGGCAGCGACGATGACGGTGTGAGTATGAGAAACGGAGTGAGAGAAAGGAACGTATGTGGAGTGAAAGAGTGAGTGGACATGAGTGGAGGTGAAAGGTGAGAGGAGTGTGTGTTGAGGCGGTGTGGTGTGTTGAGGGTTAACATGGCAAGAGGTGTGAGGCTGTGTGCACACGCTGCGGATTTTGCTGCGGTTCAAAAACCGCAGTGCAGACGGTGCGGAATTTTCCGCGCGGATTATCTGCGGTTTTCAATCCGCAGAAAGAATTGACATGTCAATTCTTTCTGCGGATTCTCCTGCGGTTTGCCATCTCCTCTATTGAGGAGATGAAAAACCGCAGGGCAAAACCGCAGAGCAATCCGCAGGTAAAACCGCAGGTCTTTTGACCTGCGGTTTCACCTGCGGATTTTACAAAATCCGCGCGGATGAATCCGCACCTAATCCGCACCGTGTGCACACAGCCTTAACGACGTCGGCGAAATCTCGCGAGATTTCGCCGACGCCATCTTGCATTCGTGAAATTGCGTCATTTACCTCACGCCGACTTGCTGTGCGGACGCTTGGCATTGCCTGTACCACCATAACTACTGCTGCCTTGGTCCTATGCCTGTTTACTGCCGGTGTCTAATTACTGGACCAATTTGCCTGTACTGCCATAACTACTGCTACCTTGCTACTCTGCCGGTGTCTAATTACAGGGCCAATTTGCCTCTATCGCCATAACTACTGCTGCCTTGGTCCTCTGCCTGTTTACTGCCGGTGTCTAATTACTGGACCAATTTGCCTGTACTGCCATAACTATTGCTACCTTGCTCCTCTGCCGGTGTCTAATTACCAGGGCTGTGGAGTCGGTAAGCCAAACCTGCGACTCCGACTCCGACTCCTCAATTTCCCTTACACCGACTCCGACTCCACGACTCCGACTCCGACTCCCACACATATTGCTTATATTTAAGTGAAAAATTTATTGTAGTACAATGTGAACCTCAGACATTTAATCATTTTTATGATCCAATAATCAAGATATTTAGATAGAACAGAATATATATTGGTGTACTACCCGTTTTCATTCTTTTTGGTACATATACGATATGGATAGACAGATATGGATAAATGGATAGATAGATAGAGCAGATTTCTAATCTGCTTTTGCTATTGAAAACATTATCTATGAGCTCAAAAACCTTTCAGGTGATGCAGTTTTTTAAAAAGATGATCAGCTTTTGCAGCTGAAAAACGTATCCTCAAAAAACACAGGAAAAACGCTGTGTGTGAATGTAGCCTTAGATCAGGAATATAACAGCCATTTATAGGACATTTCATAACTTTCCCAAGCTCCTATGAAAAAATATTCAGCACATCCTGCATTGAATTACTGTACCCGATTTATTATATATTTTAGGAGTCGGAGTCGGTCCATTTTATACCGACTCCGACTCCACCAAAATGAGCACCGACTCCGACTCCACGACTCCGACTCCGACTCCACAGCCCTGCTAATTACAGGGCTAATTTACCTATACCGCCATAACTACTGCTGCCTTGCTCCTCTGCCGGTGTCTAATTACAGGGCTAATTTGCCTCTACCGCCATAACTACTGCTGCCTTGCTCCTCTGCCGGTGTCTAATTACAGGATCAATTTGCCTCTACCGCCATAACTACTGCTGCATTGCTCCTCTGCTGGTGTCTAATTACAGGGCCAATTTGCCAATACCGCCATAACTACTGCTGCCTTGCTCCTCTGCCGGTGTCTAATTACAGGGCCAATTTGCCTCTACCGCCATAAGTACTGCTGCCTTGCTCCTCTGACTGTTCACTGCCTGTGTCTAATTACAGGGCCAATTTGCCTCTACCGCCATAACTACTGCTGCCTTGCTCCTCTGCCGGTGTCTAATTACAGGGCTAATTTGCCTCTACCGCCATAACTACTGCTGCCTTGCTCCTCTGCCGGTGTCTAATTACAGGGCCAATTTGCCTCTACCGCCATAACTACTGCTGCCTTGCTCCTCTGCCGGTGTCTAACTACAGGGCCAATTTGCCACTACCACTTCATAACTACTGCTGGGCAATTACAGGGTCAATTAGTATCTGTTTACTCTACAATACTCCAGGACGCCTTCTTCACTGCCAGATAACTGCCAAATAGACTCCTTTACCTGTGCCAACATGAGTCATAACAAAAAGTATGCCAATGCCAGTGAAAGGAAAGCAGCTTTAGCACTACGACAAAAACAACGCCGTGCTAATGAGACTCCTGAGGAAAAACACCATCGCCTTGAGAAGATTAAGCCTTATAAACGCCGTTGCCTCACACACGAATCCCCTAACTCTAAATCCATAAGATTGGCTGAAGAAGCCTCTGCACGCCGTCACCGCCGACAACAGACGGCCTCTTCCTCATCATTATTATTAGACTCACAACAGGATGCTTCCACATCAGCATGTGGAACAATTTACTGCTACACTTCCTCCCATATGCCGTTCACTGACATAACTAATCAGCAATCTGTTTCTGCCCTATCAATACCACCATTCAATACCGATGCACAGTATGCCAATGCCAGTGAAAGGAAAGCAGCTTTAGCACTACGACAAAAACAACGCCGTGCTAATGAGACTCCTGAGGAAAAACAGCATCGACTTGACAAGATTAAGGCTTATAAACGCCGTCGTCTCACACACGAATCCCCTAACTCTAAATCTATTACATTGGCTGAAGAAGCCTCTACACGCCATCACCGCCAACAACAGACGGCTTCTTCCTCATCATCTATAATAATAAATGCCCTAAGCAGCTTCCGGTTGTAACAACTTCCGTCCAGTTGTAACCGGTGACGTCACCACACACACGCACATGTTAACCCTCAACACACCACACCGCCTCAACACACACTCCTCTCACCTTTCACCTCCACTCACGTCCACTCACTCTTTCACTCCACATACGTTCCTTTCTCTCACTCCGTTTCTCATACTCACACCGTCATCGTCGCTGCCCCGACATCTTCCTCCGCCGCCGCGATCCTGGATCCAGACGTTCTCCAGGCCGCCGACATGTTCTTGCGGCGACGCAATCTTGGATTTCGTGAAATCCCGCGAGATTCAAGATGGCGTCGCCGCGAGAACATGTCGCTGGCGTGGACGACTCGGGATCCAAAAAGATGGCATCGGCGAAATCTCGCGAGATTACGCCGACTCCATTTTGGATCCCGATGTCGTCCACGCCGGCGACATGTTCTTGCGGCGACGCCATTTTGGATCGGCGAAATCCCGCGATAGTCAAGATGGCGTCGCCGCAAGAACATGTCGCCGGCGAGGACGACGTCGGGATCCAAAATGGCGTCGGCGAAAACTCGCGAGATTTCGCCGACGCCATTTTGGATCCCGACGTCGTCCACGCCGGCGACATGTTCTTCCGGCGACGCTATCTTGACTATCGCGGGATTTCACGATACTCAAGATGGCGTCGCCGCAAGAACATGTCGCCGGCGTGGACAACGTCTGGATCCAGGATGGCGCCGGCGGAAGAAGATGTCGGGGATCGTGGAGCAGCGGCGATGACGGCGTGAGTATGAGAGACGGAGTGAGAGAAGGGGTCGTATGTGGAGTGAAAGAGTGAGTGGAGATGGTGAAAGGTGAGAGGAGTGTGTGTTGAGGAGTGTGTGTGTTGAGGGTTAACATGGCAAGAGGTGTGATGCTATCGCATCCTCCCGATGCGATAGCATCGGGCCATAATCTAGTTATTCCATAAAGACCTTGGCTGACCCTCACACAATAGAAATGACTTAAGCTATCGTTATTTCCTCATTGATCATGGTTGGCAGATCAGCATTAGGGTATGTGCACACGGTGCGGATTTTGCTGCAGATCCGCAGGCATTGTACAGTACAATGTTATCCAATGGCTTTTAAAAACCGCAGTGCAAATGCTGCAAATTTTTCCGCTCGGATTTGCTGCGGTTTTAAATACACAGCATGTCAATTCTTTCTGCGGATTCCGCTGCGGTTTGACACCTGCTCCATTGTCCAGGTGTCAAAACGCAGGGGGAAACCGCAGGCAAATCCGCAGGTAAACCGCAGGTCACTTTATACCTGCGGATTTACCTGCAAATCCACGCGGAAAAATCCACAGCTGAATCTGCACTGTGTGCACTCACCCTTTGGCCTCATTCACACATCTGTGTGTAAACACATTCATGAAAAAGTGGTACTGATGTCATCAGTGTTTTGGATCAGTGTGTCATCGCTATTAGGCCACATTCACACGTTCAGTATTTGGTCAGTTTTTTACCTCAGTATCTGTAAGCCAAAACCAGGAGTGGATGATAAATCCAGAAGTGGTGACGTGTTTCTGTTATACTTTTCCTCTGATTGTTCCTCTCCTGGTTTTGCCTTACATATTCTAATGGAAAATACTGACCAAATACTGAACGTGTGAACATGGCCTTATTCCCTGTGTCCACTTTTACCATTAATGTCATCAGTGTTTTTTTAAAGATAAATTAAAAAGCGTCTCCTATCCTTTGCAATGTTAAATATATACAGCGCATGACTGTACACTGATGGCATCCATCTGCTGTACATGTTTTTCATAGACCCATAGACTTAAATTGGCACTTTTCATCTGTGATCCTGGACATTTCTCCATAAATACACTTGCATTGAGTCAAGGCCGCACCCCATCTTCTGATGTGGCCAGCCAGTGGGCGTGTCGGGCTAGAGGGCGTGGACTCAATCCATGCAAGTGTATGGAGAGCGAGGCCACACACATTGGCCAGGGGTATGTATAACACATATATACCCTCCGGTCCCAGGTCTGACACCGGTGAATCCAACCAAGCACAGTGTGTGCACTGGGGGGATTCATAAGTCTGCACTGACACAAAGTGACTGCAGACTTATCGGCTTTGTCTGGACAACCCCTTTAAATTCTAAAGAAATGGTCGATTTCGACCATAAAAAATCATGGTCAGCTGGATCAGTGAAGAGAACATTCATTCCTTTAGACCTGCAACTGACCAACAAACTTTCGTAAGTGTTCAAAACAATGCAAAGGTCGGACATGTTGGATCTTGATCAGCAATGGTGACATCATCAGCTGAAAAATTCCTGTATTGGTCTCCATAGATTGTGATGTATTTTGATCCAATATACAAACTATCATCCATTCATCCGATGAACAATCGTCCACCCATTTTTATCTCAAGTGTAGATGGCAGGCAGCATGCTCAGGCGCGGGATTACTGCCAGTGCACATGAAGTCAAAGGGGAACTGAAGAGAAGAGGAGGAGAAATGTTTTATAATGAAGACCGAGGCAATCTTATCTTCTGGGCAGCCTAAAGCCCCCGTTACACACTGCGATATCGCTAGCAATATCGCTGTAAAGTCACCGATTTTGTGACGTTGCAGCGATATTGCTAGCGATATCGCTGCATGTGATACTTACCTCCGACCGGCTCCCCGCTGGTTATCGCTGATCGCGCGAGAAGCTCCTGGACCATTCCTCGTCGGTTAATTCCTGCGGCGTTTCCTGCTGTGACGACGAGCGATGCGTGGAGCCGGGCGGGAGGACGTCAGGATCGCCGCGTCTGACAGGTAAGTAGCGATCCCCGTCCCCAGCGATGTCGCTAGTGAGATCTGCCTGTTTGGCAGATCACTAGTGACCACTTAGCGATGTACCAGCGATCCTGACCGCGTCATATCGCTGGTCGGGATCGCTGGTGAGTCGCTAGGTGTAACGGTACCTTTAGCCCCATAGCCTGGAAGATCGAAGCTATAAAAGATGATTTTACTGAACAAAGCCACAGCCAGGAGGCATACAGGTATGGCTAATTTCAGTTGTCTACAACCTATATGCCCATATTACGGTAATAACTCAAAAATCCCAAATTGGTGACAGATTCTATACAACCATGTTAATCACTGTGCGCGACTGCCCCATACAGGGCAACTTAAACTTTAGACTTCGTGACCTAAACTATATGTGCCCCACCTTATTCCAGACCACCAGTTGGGAAATTGAAGGATAATTGGCATTTAAGGAGGTGCAGTTGTACTAACTAGTTCAGAGGGATCTGTAGTCATATTTCCTATCACTATGATTAAAAAGAATGTGTTTTATAATGAAAGAATCCTCGTAAAACTGTAATTTTATTTTACATGGATTAGAATGAAGACTATAATTGTAAAACGTTCTGATTGTTGTCATCTGATGACATATGCTGGAGATATATATGATGTTATATTCAGGGTCAGTAGCGAAAACAAGTTTTTTTAGAGGGTATAAAGTATGTGATTTGTTGCTGATTACTTTACCATTTGGAATGGCTCCTCAGGGGAGGAGAAAGTCTTGATGATTGGTCAGAGGATAACGTATTGATTGCTCAGCCGACAGCTATCTCTCTCGACTTTTCCATACATAGGAACGCTCAGACCCCACTGACATCATCTTACCTCCAAGGAGGTCAAAAGGATCGACTGATAGAATGCCAACTGGCAACGTATCAACTTGTTGATAATAATAATAATAATTTTATTTCTATAGTGCCAATATATTCCGCAGCACTTTACATTATAGAGGGGACTTCTACAGACAATAGACATTACAGCATAACAATAATCACATAGATTATAACAGATACCAAGAAGAATGAGGGCCCTGCTTGCAAGCTTGCAATCTATAAGGAAAAAGGGGAGACATGAAAGGTGGATGGTAACAATTGCTTTTATTGTTTGGACCAGCCATAGTGTAAGAATCGGGTGTTCCTGTTGCTGCATGAACCAATTAACAGTCTAAATATGTAACAGTACAGAACATGATGCGAGGAACCTGGTTATGGTAAAAAATCTTGAATGAGCCACACAGGGATATTTAGGTTAATGCATTAAGGCGATAGGCCAGTCTGAACAAATGCGTTTTTAGGGCACGATTAAAACTGTGTGGATTAGGGATTAATCATATTATCCTGGGTAGTGCATTCCAAAGAATTAGCACAGCACGTGAAAAGTCTTGGAGACGGGAGTGGGAGGTTCTGATTAATGAGGATGTTAACCTCAGGTCATTAGCAGAATGGAGGGCACAGGTAGGGTGGTAGGCTGAGACGAGGGAGGAGATGTAGGGTGGTGCTGAGCCAGGGAGAGCTCTGTGGGTGAGGGTAATAAGTTTATACTGAATTCTAGAGTGGATGGGTAACCAGTGTAAGTACTGGCACAAGGTAGAGGCATCGGTATAACAATTGGTGAGGAATATGATCCTAGCTGCAGCATTCAAGACAGATTGGAGAGGGGAGAGTTTGGTAAGAGGGAGACCGATTAGAAGAGAGTTACAATAGTTGAGACGAGAATGAATAAGAGAAACAGTAAGAGTTTTTGTAGAGTCAAAAGTAAGAAAGGATTGAATTCTAGAAATGTTTTTGAGGTGCAGATAACAAGAGCGAGCCAGTGATCGGATGTGGGGGTAAATGAAAGCTCGGAATCACCCCAAGACAGTGGGCATGTTGCTGTGGAGTAATAGTGGAACTACACACGGAAATGGCAATGTCGGGCATAAGTAGGTTAGTAGAGGGAGGAAACACGGGGAGTTCAGTTTTTGACAGGTTCATTTTCAGATAGAGGGAGGATATGATGTTAGAGACAGCGGTAAGACAATCACTGGTGTTTTCCAAAAAGGCTGGCGTGATGTCAGGAGAAGAAGTGTATAATAGGGTGTCATCAGCATAGAGATGGTACTGGAAACCAAATCTACGGATTGTTTGACCAATAGGGGCAGTATACAAAAAGAAAAGGAGGGGGCCTAGAACGGATCCTTCAGGAACCCCAACAGTAAGGGGAAGATGAGAGGAGGAGGAGCCAGCAAAAGATACAGTAAAGGAGCCGTCAGATAGATAGGAGGAGAACCAGGAGAGAACGGTGTCCTTGAGGCCAATGGAACGGAGCATAGTGAGGAGGAGGAGCTGATAATCCACAGTGTCAAATGCTGCGGAGAGATCCAAGAGAATTAGCATGGAGTAGTGACCACTAGATTTAGTTGTTAGAAGATCATTAGAGACTTTAGTGAGGGCAGTTTCAGTAGAGTGTAGAGCGCGGAAACCAGATTGTAGAGAGTCGAGGAGAGAGTTATCTGAGAGATAGCAGATAAGTCGGGCGTGAACCAAGCATTCCAGTTTAGAGATTAAGGGAAGATTAGAGACAGGTCTATAGTTAGTGGCACAGTTTTGGTCAAGGGACGGTTTTTTAGTAATGGCTGTATGATGGCATGCTTAAATGAGGAAGGAAAGATACCAATCCTTTTCTCCCCGAATATTATCTATCGGTGGGAAAGTTGGAAAGGACCCCACACACATTAGACTCTTTTGCCGATGCTACTGATCAGATTCAGCTGATTTTATACTATTGTGTATGGAGTCCTTAGGTAATTCTGGAGTTCCGGGAGTTTTGTGGAAGGTAAATGATGTGCGTTTGTGTGGATATTGATGTTACACATGATAATGATGGGCTGTTGGTTGAAATGGGATGAAATTATTATAATGTTAATGCCATGACAGCTGGATTTGTGTTCTCCTGTGACTAATCTGCCTGCGAGATGTGATCATTCACATGACTCACCACCAGTTATTCCATTTGTCATTGGAACTGGATGAACTGGAAATACCAAGGTTGTGGAACGAGCCCTGTATTATACAAAGATATTGCACTTTCTACACTGCTGTAATAATATATACCAGGGTTGGAAATTTTGCAGAGTTTAAAAAAGTGAATATTTTATAAATGTTATGACTTAAAGGGAATCTGTCACCCTTTTTTTGGACTATGAGCTGCCGGCATCGACATCAGGGGCTTATCTACAGCATTCTGTAATGCTGTAGATAAGCCTCCGATGTAACCTGAAAGATAAGAAAAAATAATTAGATTATACTCACCCCGGCGTCTGGCCCGGTCCGATGGGTGTCTCCGTCCCCGTCGGTGGGAAAGTTGGGAAGGACCCCACACACATTAGACTCTTTTGCCGATGCTACTGATCAGATTCAGCTGATTTTATACTATTGTGTAAGGAGTCCTTAGGTAATGCTGTAGATAAGCCTCCAATGTAATGTGAAAGATAAGAAAAAAGAGTTAGATTATACTCACCCCGGCGTCTGGCCCGGTCCGATGGGTGTCGCCGTCCCGTCCGGCGCCTCCCATCTTCATAGGATGCCGTCCTCTTCTTCCCTTCCTGTCGGGAGAGGTCCGGCGCCTGCACACTGTAGTATTCTTCTCTGCCCTCAAAAGGGCAGAGCAGTGCGCCTGCCCTGGAGCCACGACAGGAAGGGAAGAAGAGGACGGCATCGTATGAAGATGGGAGGCGCCAGACTGCAACACCCATCGGGCCGAGAGCGGACCGCCCCCCCTGGGTGAGTATAATATAACTTGTTTTTCTTATCTTTCAGGTTACATCGGGGGCTTATCTACAGCATTACAGAATGCTGTAGATAAGCCCCTGATGTCGATGCCGGCTGCTCATAGTCCAAAAAAAGGGTGACAGATTCCCTTTAAAGATAATATTTTCACACTAAATTCTTGTTTTTTTTCCCTTTAGTACCATATGGTTGATCCAAGTGAGATTCAGTAAACCTATGGGTGATCGTGGTATTGCATCCGTTATTTATCCAGTTTCTGATCAGGCACATTTTTGTTTTTTGTTTTTTCTACATGCCAAAGAGTCTCGTTTGGATATTCAAGTAATTTTTGGGGCCTTTTATTTTGTGATACATGGGCCTTCATTTTTTTGTCACTACCATATTCTCTCTCTTTTTCTGCCAATATTGGGAGCTAAATAAATAAATGGAAACATCAAGGAAATAAGTGTTTGTGTTCCCCATTTTTTTATGAGCATGAAGAATTACTAAAATACAATAAAAAATTTGCTCCCCTTCTGTAACATGTATTTTTAGATATTGCACATGTTTTTTTTTCATGGGGATGGGCCAGTAACAGCAGTCTGAATTGACAGTGGCATTTTTATTTTTTAAATTCATTTATTTTTTACCTGTTATTTTATTTGTTTTTCATTTATTTTACACATTGTGTCATAAAAGGCCTTTTTGATGGGTGAAGTGGCTCATTTAAATAATGATTTTCTTTTAATCTTATGTCCCTTGCAACTGAGGCTAGGATATTAGCCCCAGTTACAGGGGAAATGCAGACTCCTGGCTACAATGCAGAACTGTCTGGTTCTCCTATGACCCAGCAGCTCCTGCTCCTTCACTATACCCAGCAATCACATGAACGCTGTGTATTGGAGAGGAAACGCCATCAGCGCTTCTTTTTACTGCATACAAAGCACTTCTTTAAATGTCTATACAGCAATCTAGAAGGCAGAGACAGTAATAAATAGTCTCTGCCTTCTCTATAGGAGCTCTGGCTGTCTCTGACAGCCGGATTACCTCTCCAGCAGCTACATGATAGCCTGTGGCCGTGCTACTATGCAGAGTAGGAGCGAGACCACCCGGATGTTCGAAGTCTATGGGTGGTCCAGAAGCAGTTAAAGTTGATGATCTGCAGATTTACAGCACAGCTACTGTTTACTTTACAGCAACTGGAGAAACCATGATCTCTAGTAAAAGTCACCATATAGAACAAGAACCTATTGCCTTCAGCTTTTATAATCTGTATTTTAAGCACAATGTTTTGCATTTTGTAATTTATTTCTTTTGTGAATGGGCAATTTTTTCCTTTTTGCATTCATTTTTTCCTGCCTTTCTTCCAAGATCCATAACTATTTATATTTTTCAATTAACATAGCTGTATGAGGGATGGCTTGTTTTTCTTGCGGGCCAATATGTAGTTTTAAGAGGTATCGTTCATTTTACCATGTATTTTTATTGTACTGAAAAAAAAAAATGGAAAAAAATCCAAGTCAGATCAAATGGTGAAAAAAAAATTCAATTCCGCCATTGCTTTTTGTATTTTTCTATTTTCATCATTTTTATATTTTCATTTTTTCTTCACTGGGAAAAAGCAGGTGCTATCTTTTCTAATTAATACTTGTTAATAGTTTTATTTAGTTATAGTATACCTAGGGGACTTGAACTTACCCCCGCTGCCGGGAGATGATGAACTTTATTCCTCAGAGAAGTGTTCAAATTTCAATCATAAGGCCAGGGTCACACTAACCGACGCAAAATACGGTAGGTATTTTACATGCGTAATACGGATGAATGGCCCCTAAACAGTGCTCCGTATGTCATCCGTAATCAAGGTGCGGTCGCGTATTTTGCGCATGTAAGCATCCGTATGTAATCCGTATGGCGAGATTTTCTCGCAGGCTTGCAAAATGGACATATAATGGAGCCCTATGACAGGGTTTCTAACACAAACCAAAGAATAGATATAGACACATAAAATGCATATATACTGTATATATATATGCATTCTATGTGTATATCTATTCTTTTGTTTCTTTATTAAACCTGTCAGTGTGAGTTTACTGTATAGCGCACTGAATTGCCGGCTTTTCTAAAAGACACCGGGTGCGTATTTCTCGCAAGTCACATGTGGTCCGTGTGTAATCCGTATTTTTTGCGCACCCATAGACTTGCATTGGCGTACTACAGGCGTAGTACGCTGACAATCGCAGCATGCTGCGATTGGCACGGAGCGTAGAATACGGATGAGAAATATACGGCTGGTGCGAGGGACCCCATAGAGAATCATTGGTCCGTGTCTAATGCGTGCTTTTAGCGCCTCTCACTCGGCCGTATTCCTCGCCAGTGTGACCCCGGCCTAAGAGTGGCATCGTCATGGGTTCGGTCACCGCTCTGTGTGTAGGGAGTGGCAGCTATAACTATGCCCTCGGAGTTGACTGAAAGTTGGCCTTAATGCTGAGCTGCTGTCAGTCAGTGCCAGGACACAGTTACAGACGCCGCTCTCTATACACAGAACGGTGATTGAACACGCGCTGGCGCCGCCCCTGTGACTGAACACTGCCGAGAGAAATAAAGTTAATTTTCTCCTGGCAGCGGAGCTTTTGGTGCCAAGATCAAAATGCTATTCACCTGCAGATTAACTCCATATCTGCAAGGTAACCACGTTTTTTCACATGACAAGTTTCCTTTAAATGACTGCAAAACGCAATCATGCCACATAGGCATCTTTTTGGCGCTGGCTAATCTGGTGAGTCTTCAAAGTCGAGATTGCAGTCGTTTTCCAGAAGCGGCATCATCAGCGGTTTTTTGAAGTATAGAAAGCAATGTCATTGTACACAGCAATGTCATTGTGCATTATGTTCATATTATGGGGCACTTATGTTTTTCAGGTGGATTCCAGGCTGAATCATCCTGAAAAAGTTGTTGTGTTTACATCCCCTTAAATGCCTTGGTCATAAATTAACAGTGCCAGATAAACGGTAGAAGATAGCCCCAATCACTCCTGTTAGATGCAGGTGCCCTCTGTATATCACAGGTGGCACCCACTGTGAATGGAGTAGGCTCAGCTCCTGAGCCTGTTCCATACACACACACTTCTGACATAGGACGTACCAGTATGTCAGGTACGGGTTAATACTGTAGGAATAAATCCCTTATATAATTCCTGAATCTGGGTGACTCATTCTGTGTTATGGTAACAGAAATATTCAGACTAACTGGTTTGGAATCACTGCTTGGAGTCTAAATAGCCATTACTAAGGACACAAGTACTTGTCAAACATGGGGAATACAAGCTGCTGCTTAAAGTGAGGACATCATTACACTCCCTGGGCTGAGAGCCAAAGCTAATACTAGTACAAGGTGAAAAGGTTTTTACTAGGTAGGATGGGTACATTTTTATTTTGTGGTTGTATGGCTCTTGTATAGTGATCCCACTATACAATTGTTACACTGGCCACTGGGGCTCTTTTAGACACATACTTCCTATTCTTTCAGGAAGAGTATCATCAGAGTCAGGATTATGATGAAGAGTAACACCTCTATACCCAATGGGTAACACAGGAACTATCAATCACCATATGCGATGTCACAGCTCACCTTGTCCTCACTTCACAATGCCTTTTGCACATCCACATTAGATGCATCTATACAAATGGTAAGGCCTAACTCAGTTTATTGCTGCTAAAGTACATGTGAGTTTCCTGAAATAGCAGGAAGTTAGTCTAAAAAAAACCCTAATGGTCAGTCTGAATATGGCAAGATTTATATTTTGCTTAAATTTTTAATAAAGATAATAATATGAAAAAAAAAAATTGGCAAAGGTGTTTAAAAAATAAATTTACAGCAAAATCTGGAGCAAAAAAGGTCTTTTTTATGACAACTTTCCTTTAAATGAATTAGAGACTTCTTGGTCATCATTACCTACAACTGTAGATGATATCTAGTTATTTTAGACAATAGACCTATTGTAGCTGGGAAAACAGAAGTTGGAATTTCCCTTTTATTAATGGTTCCCTTCAATAAAGTTCTACCACTTTTTATTAAACTTTAGGACCAATATCTTAAGACTGGCGTTACTTATGCTAGTCATGGTCATGTCTGCTGGAATAAGATGAGTCAGATCTATTAAGAAGGTGTTCGACCACGACCCCTTCCTTTGAAGATCTGCTCACTTTTCAAAAACTTGGTAGAATCTGCAGAAAAAAAGCCAGAAGTCGAAAAGGTTTTACGTAACTACAAGTTAAGGAAAAGTTTGTGACTAAGTTTGTGACTTTTGAAACAGCTTTACCCAACATTTCTGGCACAAACAAATCATTTGTGTTTCAATTTTTGGAAATTTTCAAGATTTCAATTCAAAGTCACAGAATAAAGATCTTCTTGTTTACATGCAGAGGTTGAAAGCTAATCACACCTCAGGGTTTGCTGCAAGAATTATTAACCCAGGTTGTTTCGCTCACAGGGGATTGTCTAGGCTAGATACATGGGAGTAAACCCTCAGCAGTAAGGAGTATAAGTCTAAGGCTGGAGTCACACTAACCTGCGTAAAATACGGTCAGTATTTTACATGCGTAATACGGATGACAGACCCCTAAACAGTGCTCCGTATGTCATCCGTAATCAAGGTGTGGTCGCGTATTTTGCGCATGTCAGCATCTGTATGTAATCCGTATGGCATCCGTATGGTGAGATTTTCTCGCAGGCTTGCAAAATGGACATATAATGGAGCCCTATGACAGTTTTAATAAAGAAATGAAAGAATAGATATAGACACATAGAATGCATATATATATATATATATATATATATGTATTCTATGTGTCTATATCTATTCTTTTCTTTATTAAAACTGTCAGTGTGAGTTTACTGTATAGCGCACTGAATTGCCGGCTTTGCTAAAAGACACCGGGTGCATATTTCTCGCAGGTCACATGTGTGGTCCGTGTGTAATCCGTATTTTTTGCGCACCCATAGACTTGCATTGGCGTACTACGGGAGTAGTACGCTGACAATCGCAGCATGCTGCGAGTGGCATGGAGCGTAGGATACTGAGGAGAGATATACGGCTGGTGCGAGGGACCCCATAGAGAATCATTGGTCCGTGTCTAATGCGTGCTTTTTGCGCCTCTCACGCACCCGTATTCCTCGCCAGTGTGACTCCGGCCTAAGGCTATAAGTCCAATACCCGATTCATAAAAGATTTTACATCAGAAAATTGGAGTAGAAAGCATTGAAAAGTTGTAAAATTTTTGTGCAAAAAAAGTTTCGTGTTTTCACGCCATTTTTGTACAGCTCTGACAAAGAGTGGAGCTGGGGCAGGACGCTTGTCAAGTTCATGATAAGTGGTGGCGTACCTTACACCACAAATCTTATTCCAGTGTCAGACTGGAGTAAGATTTATGGCCACTTTGCTCTTCGTCTGATTAACTAATGGATCAGGCATCTTGCACTCCACCAGAACCCCTCCTTAAAACCAGATTGAAAAACGCAGGTCTTGATGAATCGGGGCCTTAGTCTATAAAAGTTTTTGGTTTGCAATTTAAGACCTTGGAATAAGAGTTTCTGCTTTGTAGTCATAAACTTTTAATAAAAGTTTTAATAATCAGGCAAATAATGAGTTACTTGCTGCCGATCTGCCAGAGTGACAGCACAGTATGGTTTATGCTCCTAAATTATAATGTACCGTTTCCAAGTGATAATCCCGTAATGATAAATCAGTCTTTTGTAGTTAGAAGCAGCCCGGCACCTACCTATGTTTATCAACCTCTTTAATAGACCTCATAACCTGAGGAACATCTGCCTGATGCACAAATCCTGATTTTTTAAACATACTGTAATTATTCCATGTCCCAGCATTAGTAAACAGGAGAGTAATGTGTCGCTCATTGATGTAAAATTTTGTGCAAATTGTGGCTTTTTTTGCATATTGAAAATGGTTGCATCATAAATGTATTTATTTGTTCCTTGTCTCCTTTAAGAAAGCGCTGACCGGTGACAAGTATGCAACACAATAAAGGGGTTTTCTGGTTTTAGAAACCCCCTTTTTTCCAGCAGCTTATAAAAAAGGCTTTACTTACCCTCTCCAGGTCCAGCATGGCGTCTCTCCTGCTACTCTCGTTGTCTGTTATATTCTGCAGCACTAATGTCATATGGACAACGCTGCAGCCAATCAGTGAGTTAATCAACTGGGACTGAGCCAATGATACTCTGTAGTGCTGTTGATCTGATGTCAGAGCTGCAGAGAATAGCAGACACGGGAAGCACTGGCAGAGACTTGGAGCGAGACCTGGACAGGGTAAGTAAAGCAGTTTCTTTATATTAAAATAAACTGTGCTGGGGGAAAACCATATAATAGTGCTGCATAGTAGTGCTCACACAGTAGTGCCCCAAAATATGTAATGTATTCATTAAAAACACATGTGACATGCACAAATGTGAACAAGTCAGTCGGACAGTGTTCACACCACCCACTGACTGAAACACAAAAAGAAAGCACAGAATAACAAATGTGCAAAAATACCCTGCAGTAAAAAATATGACAATAATCAGCAAGTGCTGGTGGAGGTGGAGTGGCTTGGTATACACTTTTTTACAAAAAAAAGTATCGACTAAATACCCTGTATTTTTTGTCATGTTTTTACCAGCACTTGCTGATTATTGTCATATTTTTTACTGCAGGGTATTTTTGCACATTTGTTATTCTGTGCTTTCTTTTTGTGTTTCAGTCAGTGGGTGGAGTGAACACTATCCGACCGACTTGTTCACATTTGTGCATATCACATGTGTTTTTAATCCATTTTTTTCCTTGCTTTTGCATGGTTTGAGAGACCCCACCCCTCTCTTGTGTGACAAGCACATAAAGAGCCGTCTTACACCACATGCCCATACTAGGAAGCGCCTGTCTTAATCCTGCTCATTTAGACACTGTTCATATGTTCAGGTTTTAAATACATTAGATAGGGACTGCTCCACTAAGGGTTACCTTGACGAGGTGGAGTGGCTTGGTATACACTTCTTTGCAAAAAAAGTATCGACTAAATACCCTGTAATTGTTGTCATCTTTTTACCAGCACTTGCTGATTATTGTCATATTTTTTACTGCAGGGTATTTTTGCACATTTGTTATTCTGTGCTTTCTTTTTGTGTTTCAGTCAGTGGGTGGTGTGAACACTGTCCGACCGACTTGTTCACATTTGTGCATGTCACATGTGTTTTTAATCCATTTTTTTCCTTGCTTTTGCATGGTTTGAGAGACCTTACCCCTCTCTTGTGTGACATGCACATAAAGAGCCGTCTTACACCACGTGCCCATACTAGGAAGCGCCTGTCTTAATCCTGTTCATTTAGACACTGTTCATATGTTCAGATTTTAAATACATTAGATAGGGACTACTCCATTAAGGGTTACCTTGATGAGGTGGAGTGGCTTGGTATACACTTTTTTTGCAAAAAAACGTATCGACTAAATACCCTGTATTTGTTGTCATCTTTTTACCAGCACTTGCTGATTATTGTCATATTTTTTACTGCAGGGTATTTTTACACATTTGTTATTCTGTGCTTTCTTTTTGTGTTTCATGTAATACATTCAGTACTGTAGTGTCACTGGTGTACTTTCTCCAAAAGTACCTAGACATATCGTAGTGTCTCACATACCTACCCATTAACAGAGATCCCTCCCTAAAAAGTATTTTCTCGATAGTCAGGACATTACAATACCTGACCATCTCCAACCATGGATGAAATCCATGCCAACATTAGAAATTAAAATATATACTGTATAAGAAAGTGGACAAGGGAGAAGAATACAACTGAAGTTGATGCCTAGCTGAGTATTTGCTGGAAGTGAAAGAAAATAAATTATTACAGTAGTAGGAACCTAATAGTTGGAACCAATGTTCCCAGAAGGGGGAGAATAAAGACACCACCAGGTCAGGTGACACCTGTGTCCCAGTTACAAATTATAATAGGCCTGGCTGGGCTGAGAAGAAGCAGTTGGCAACAGAAATTGTACCAGGACAGGCAGTGTGGCTGTTAGGTGGGCTTACAGCCACTATTGCCACAGAAGGGTCTGAGCTGTGAGGAAGATCTGTGCTCCGAGGCTGTGGAAGTCTGTGACCAGTGCCAGTAGAAGACTGTGACCAGCGCAAGTTGAAGACGGTGACCTGCGCCAGTAGACGTCTGTGAACAGCGCCAGTAGAAGACTGTGAGCAGCGTCAGTAGAAGTCTAAGACCAGATCCGAACCAGGCTCGGGAGACCGTTCCTGTGGGTCTATATTTTCAGTGTAGAAGTACAGGGTGTGTGGGTTGGGGCAGTGCTTCAGGGAACGGAGATGGCCAGTGTGACAAGCACAATGTATACCCAGTGTCTCGCATATCTAAGACATGCGGCCTAGCAGGAAATACCGGTGACCCCGGCTAGGGCCAGTGCAACGGTCAGAGGTGTTTATGGAGCCTACGATGGGAATGGGCCTAGTACTGAGAGTGACGCCCGTGAAGTTGAGACATGAAGGCATTAACAGTCATTTAACTGTTAGAAAATAAGATCAGTGTGTGTAATAGAACATTGCATATATATTGTATTTAGTTGTATTACTGTGTCATAATGTACTAAATTAACCCTGTTACTGTAACCCCCCATATGGTGCTTACTTTTAAATATACAGTATACATATAAATAGATTTACCTTATGTTTTAGCCAAATAAATAGTGTTGCTTAAGTACCACTGTCTCCTCATTGTCTGCGGTGTTGCATCCAAGTAACCTGCTCACATATGCACAAAGTAGGGTCAATTGTGCTGCAAAAAACAGATTTCAGCAGCCACAGAAAAGCTTGGCATAGTAGAGCAATATAGTCATGTGCTACAGAAGTGCAATATTGTCATAGATATCGGAACCCTGTCCAAAATTCAGCATGCAGCAGTTATGTCTTTGCATCTTCCCATCCATTTGTTCCAGCTTCCATGGTGATCAGTCGCCCAGACAAGAAGAAATTCATTGTGTTCAGATTCATGGTCTTTCTTGATATTAGTAGCAAATTTTAATTTTTTTAATTCAACATATAAAAAACAACAACTTAATAATAACCAAATACCAACACTATGCCACATTCAGTGCATCATCATGTCATTACACGGGTAGTCACTGCTACTTTCTTCCATATATTAGTGCTAGAACTTACTTCACAGGTTGGCCACGAGAAAATCAAGACATACATTTTCTGGACTGAAGATTGTCCTAAACGATCAGGCCACAGTGGACGTTAATGATCTTCGGGCTAGGTCTGTAAAAATTCTGTCTGTCCTTTACTCCTATAAGAATTTATCAGGGGCACAGTAAACATGATGAAAACTATTTTATTATCTTTTGGGAGATTCCTTCCTTCATGGCCTCCTCAATCAGATGGGAAATTATAGAAGTTGTGACATATTTGGAGTGAGGCTCAGAATGGGGACAACACAGAGTCCTATGTCCTTAGGTATGTTTGTTTCACTGGACCACTTTACATCTATATATAAAAAATGAATACATACAGGGCTTTTGCAATGATAAAGAAATAAATTAATGAATCATCTTTTGAGTTTCAGTCCTTCTTGGCTAGCTCACATTCTCGCTTCACCCGGGAGAAAGGTCCAAGTTCCTTGCAGAATATGAAATCCCAAAGAACTCGTCCCCATGACGTATGGTAAGGGAGGGTGTCATAGTATTCGGCAGCAATTCTACGGACCTGTCATAGTGGAAAACAGAATAAATGAATTTATCACACCAAAGGATGATGACAAAGATTAACAAATTTAACCCATATTATAAATTGACAAAAATATATATATATATATTGTAGCAATGCCAGGTTGGCTAGGGTTAACTCCTATGTCTGCAGGCTTTGATTAGAACACCTGACTAGCTCATAAAAACAGGCTAGGTGTTCATCTGAGGCAGTCTGCTCAGGGAAGCTGACCAGACTGGATGTGTCTTGAAGCTAAAAAGAGAGACAAGCGAGAATCCCTCTCTTAGAAGAATCTGTACAGACCTATGCAGAGAACTACAAATATCAGTGGTTGCTATGGACAACAGCTGTCTTCTTTGACAAAATTGGGGCTATCTCAGCCGTGTATGAGTAGCCAGGGTCTGTTCTGTTTAGTTAGCGCCTGGACAAGGTAAAGGATTTATGTTTATGATTTTGTTTTGATGCTGTGCCACCTGTGGAAAGCAATAAAAACTGTATACGTTTGGACCAAAACTGCATTATCTGTGTGAATGCTACCTAAGGTGTAATGCCTACCAGGGAGAGTAAAACCCAATAATTGGTGGATGAAATGCTACAGCATTGCGAACACAGTCTAAAAGCATGGAGGCGCTTATTAAGCAGCTAGTCCATGTGCAGCAACAGCAGGACCAGCAGCAGCTGACCCAACAGGAAACCAACAAACTCCTGATCCAGCAGGATCAACAACAGCAGCAGGAATTAAAGCAGCAGCTTCTGCAGCAGCAACAGTTTCATCAGAAGCTGGTTCAGCAGAAGATGGCTCTCCTGACAGAACTGTCCTGGCCCGGGAGATGGCACCACCCGCCAACCAAAGTGAAGGTAGTTGGGTGAGGCAAATGGTATGGGAGACTTTACAGTAGACTGGAGAATGACGTTGAGTCATTCCTGACTGTATTTGGGATTGTGACAGACAGGGAGGAACTGCTCCCAGAGCAATGAGCAGAGGTCCTTGCTCCATTCCTTACGGGAGATCTGCAGAAAGCATACTATGACCTTCCCCTGCAGTATGCCAAGGAGCACAATAAGCTGAAGGCGGAGATTAATGGCATGTGTAGGCATCACCCTGGCAGTCCAGCCACACCGGGTTTATCTCTGGAGCTACCAAAGGGACAAACCTCCCCAGTCCGAGTTCAACCTGTTACACCTGGTGCAAAAATGGCTGAAGCTCGAGGTCTACTGTCCAGCACAGATGGTGGAAAGAGTGGTAGTGGACCGGTTTATCCACTCACTACCGAAACCCGTGAAAAGCTGGTTTGCCCATGGAGATCCCCAGAATCCCCAGATGACCTTGTGACCCTTATGGAAAGATACTTGGCCATGGAGAACTCCATGAGCAATTAAGGGAACTCGAGGTCACATTTCTGGGAGACCCAAAAAAGGGTCACAAGCCAACATTACAGATGTCAAGGTAGGAGGAAATTTGTCACCTTCTCAAAGACAATACGGTCAGAAATCAGTACCCAAAAATAGGGTCTTGGAGTTACCAGGTCACAAACATGATTTTCCCAATCTGGTCAATTTAGAGCACTGTAGAACTCCTGAAAAAGCCCACCAGAGTGGCAGTCTCAGAGGAGGCAATACAAAAATGGCCACACCCCCTCACAAAATCAGTTTTGGTAAAGTGTTCCCCGGTATGCACTGGGGGGATGGCAGATGGAGCCCAGCCCTTGGCTTTGGGAAGAGGGGGAGTGTATGTAGCAATGCCAGGTAGGCTAGGGTTAAATCCTAGCTCTGAAGGCTTTGATTAATGCACCTGCATACATCTGCATCTGCATACAAACAGGCTAAGTGTTCACCTGAGTCAGTCAGCTCAGGGAATGTTGGAATAATGCATATTGATCTGTACAGTATGTATTGCAACAGCTACTACTGTACTGTTTTATATATTGTGCATATTGTGAGATTGTTAACAAAGTTCAGTGAAAAAAAAAAAAAAGCAGACAGGATGCCCCCTCCTTCTCTTCCCTTCTTGTTGTTGTAATGCTCCCATGCTGCAAGCCTCAGCAGATACCAGACTGATCACATTTCATGCTGTAAGCTGTTCAACCTGGATATGAATAATTCTACATTCTGTGTTGCTGACTCTGGATGTTACGCTGATTAATCCGCTGCTAACAGGTTTTGGGCCCAGAGTCCTAGAGTCCCAGATCCCCAGAGCACAGAGAAAAGAAAAGAAAGGAAGACAGCAAAGATGGCCACCAGCAGCAGCAACTCCATGAAGTTTACAGTACCAAGTCTCACTAACCAGAATTATCAATCCTGGAAATTCAAAGTGAAAATGCTGCTGATAAGAGAAGGTACATGGAAATGCACACAGGAGCCTAAACCTGACCCAGTATCACAGGAGTGGATAGAGATGGATCAGAAAGCACAAAGTTACATTGGAGTATGTCAGAGGGAAGCTCATAGATGAATATAAGCGGAAAGCGGAAGGTGTAAACAGCAGGACATGCGATGCAGAATCTGCTTTACAGACACAAAATCTAAATGATAACAGAAAGCACCTAAAAGAAACACGTGAATGTTTTGTTTGCAAGAAATCAGGACATTTGAAAGCCGACTGCAGAGTCTGGAAAGCTAGAATGAATCAGCTGAAAACGCAAAGCAGTCTACAAAGGGCTGTGCTGTGTCTGCAGAAAAAAGATTTTGTGAATACTGAAACTGCATTTACTGTCAGTGTAAATACATCAAAGCATGCATGGTGTATAGACTCTGGAGCAACTAGACACATGACTAATAACAGGGACTAATAACAGGGACTTCTTTTCTAAGCTTAACCAAAGTAAGTCAGAGAAAGTGATTATGGCTAATGGTCTGTACATGACTTCACAAGGTATAGGAGATGGTTATATTGATTGTCAAATCTCACCAACACAAAGCAAGAAGATCCCAGTAAAAGATGTGCTCTATGTGCCTAGTCTTGAGAGTAATTTACTATCTGTGAAGAAACTCACAAAACAAGGAAATGAAGTTACATTTAAGCATGATAGCTGCATCATCTCAAAAGAGGGCCAGACACTAGCAGAAGGAAAAATCACAAATTAACTTTACCAGCTTAAACGCAAAGAGTGTGTGTACACTGCTCAGGAAGAAAGGCACAATAACTGCATTCATGTATGGCATAGGCGCCTAGCACACAGAGACCCAGAAGCAATAAGGAAGTTAGTTCAAAAGCAACTAGCTGAGGACATTACAATTGATCTATGTAACCAGATAATGAAATGTACTAGCTGCATCAAAGGGAAAATGTCTAGAAAAGCTTTTCCTAAGAGAAGTACTACAAGAACAGAACAGACACTAGATTTAATACATACAGATGTCTGTGGTCCAATGAGCACTCAGACTCCAGGGAAGAAGAGATATTTTCTCACATTTATTGATGATCATTCAAGATATACAGTTGTCCATCTGCTTCACAGCAAGAAAGAAACTTGAAGTATATCTAGCTGAGGTATATAATAAATTTGGGAGAATGCCAAAGATTCTACGTGCAGATAATGGGACTGAATACACAAGTAATGAGACACAGAGCATTTTAAAGAAAAATGGAATCCTATTTCAGACCACTGTACAGTACAATCCTGAGCAAAATGGTGTCACGGAAAGAAGGAACTGAACACTCTGTGAAAGTGGAAGAAGTATGTTGTTTGATGCAAATCTGCCCACAGCATATTGGGGTGAAGCAATCATGACAGCTTGCTATCTTCAGAACAGACTACCAGGTAATGCTACAGAGAAAACTCCGTTTGAGCAATGGAACAGCAGAAAGCCAAAACTACATCATATAAGAATATTCGGAAGTAACGCGCTTGTACATGTTCCCAAAGAAAGGCGAACTAAGTGGGAATCTCATGCTAAGGAAGGGATCCTGGTAGGCTACAGTGAAACCCAGAAAGGTTATAGGATTCTACACCCAGAAACAAACAAGGTCACAATAAGTAGAGATGTAGTGATTGAGGAGAACTTTGTGTCCCCCAAGTTTTGTGACATCACGCCAGTAGTCTAGCTGAAGTCACAATTACAAGACAATAACAAGGAGGATGTAGAGGTCTGGCTGGATTCTTCAACCACTGAAGTAACAACAGAAAAATCAGGTGAATCTGAAATCAGGAGATATTCAAGATCAAACAGAGGCGTACCAGCTAAACGTCTATCCTACATAGTCAAGACACTACCTGAATCAGAGCCGCAGTCATGGGATGAAATGCAAGAACTACCTGTCCATGAAAGAACAAAGTGGATCAATGCTGCTAATGAGGATATCAAATCGCTTCATCAACTTCAAACTTCGAAACTCACCAAGCTGCCACAGGGCAAAAAGGCAATCAAGTGCAAGTGGGTCTTCAATACCAAATATGACTCTGAAGGTAAAGTCCACAGATTTAAAGCAAGGTTGGTGGCAAAAGGATATTCTCAAAAGTATAGCGAAGATTACGATGCTACGTTTGCTCCAGTCGCTAAACAGACCACGTTCAGAGCTTTGTTAGCTGTAGCTGCTGTACAAAATATGAATGTCAGACATTTGGATATAAAAACTGCCTTTTTAAATGGTGACATTGAGGAGGACTTATACATGACTCAACCTGAAGGTTATGTAAAAGGGGGTGAAGAGAATCTTGTTTGCAAACTACAAAAATCCCTTTATGGTCTTAAGCAATCAGCAAGAGCATGGAATACCAAG
This sequence comes from Dendrobates tinctorius, assembly GCF_039654945.1. Taxonomy (NCBI): domain Eukaryota; kingdom Metazoa; phylum Chordata; class Amphibia; order Anura; family Dendrobatidae; genus Dendrobates; species Dendrobates tinctorius. The sequence continues at coordinate 42,392,723 of NW_027361825.1, read as the reverse complement.
ATGAATAAGGTCTTGTTGGAAGAAGGTTTTAAAAGAGGTCAAGCGGATCCATGCTTATACACAAAATATACAGATGGAAAGTGGATGTATATTCTCTTATATGTGGAAGATGTGATTGTAGTTCATCAGGAAGACGCAGAAATTGGAATAATGGCTGAAATTCTGAACCAGCATTTTGAAACGAAAGACCTTGGAAATGTGACATATTATCTAGGAATCCAAATCCAGAGAGAGGAAGATGGAAGTTTTCTTCTAAACCAAAGTGCAAAAATTAATTTGATTCTGAATCAGTTTGGAATGTCAGAAGCCAAAGGTATATCAACCCCAATGGAACCATCCTACCTGAAGCTGGAAGGAGAAGATGACCTGTTGCCAAACAATGAGAAATATCGTCAGGCAGTGGGGGCACTTCTATACATATCAACTATGACTCGACCGGATATCACAACAACAGTTGGAATCCTTTGCAGATATGTGGAAAAACCACGCCAAAAAGACTGGAATGCTGTTAAGAGACTTCTCCGATATTTATAAGAAACGTAAGATGTAAATTTAAAGCTGTCTGCAACAGGAGATCTAGAACTCACCGGCTATGTAGATGCAGATTGGGCTGGTGATTCGCATGATCGTAAATCCACAAGCGGATACTTGTTTAAAGTTGGAGAAAGTTTAATCTCCTGGTCTAGTAGGAAACAAGTGTCTGTTGCCTTGTCATCTACAGAAGCGGAGTATGTGTCCGCAGCCTATGCAAGCCAGGAGGTCATTTGGCTAAGACAATTGATGGATGATCTTGGCACACCATCAACTCAGCCGACAGTGATTTATGAGGACAACCAAGGATGCATTAAACTTGCATGCAGTGAAAAGATCAGTGCTAGAACCAAGCACATTGACGTCCGACATCATCATTTACGTGATTTGATAGATCGTGGCATAATTCAGTTCGTCTATTGTGAAACTAATAAGATGGCAGCTGACATTATGATAAAGCCATTGCCACGAGCCAGGTTCCAAGAACTGAGAACCACACTGGGACTAAGAGGATAAGTAGTTGTTGAGTGGGGGTGTTGGAATAATGCATATTGATCTGTATGTATTGCAACAACTACTACTGTAATGTTTTATATATTGTACATGTTGTGAGATTGTTTACAAAGTTCAGTGACAAAAAAAAAAAACAGACAGGATGCCCCTTCCTTCTCTTCCCTTCTTGTTGTTGTAATGCTCCCATGCTGCAAGCCACAGCAGATACCAGACTGATCACATTTCATGCTGTAAGCTGTTCAACCTGGATATGAATAAATCTACATTCTGTGTTGCTAACTCTGGATGTTACGCTGATTAATCAACTGCTAGCAGGGAAGCTGACCAGACTTGATGTGTCTTGAAGCTAAAAAGTGAGACAAAATCAAAATTTGTCTCTGAGAAGAGTCTGCACAGGCCATGTGCAGAGAACTGCAAGTATTTTCTCTGGCCACTGGTCGGGAGCCTTAAGAACCATCTCCTATGTCCCGGCATCTACTGACCTTTTGTTCTTTGGATTAGCTAGACTGGCATAACGTCACCCGTCATCACAATCATGACAATGTGCCAGTAAGATGAGCCACAGATGCTGGCAAGTAAGAGGTGGCTCTCACAGATCTGAACCAGTGGACAGAGATTTAGGACCTGGCTGTCATTCTGCAAATTGATTTCCACCAACTCTAGTTTATATATATATATATATATATATTGTGGTGTAGTAACCACTGAGTCCACTAGGGGGCGCTGTGTGGATGTCCCAGGAGAAAGGATGAATGGCAGAATACTGAATGGCCGTTATGTATCTCAAAGTGGGTGGCTTTGGGATGGAGACTTATGTGTTGATCAGCAGTGATACAGCTGAGGTGTTGTTTCAATGTGTAAGGGAGAAGTCTCCAGGTAGCTAGAGAGATGGGTGGGCCTGGTTACCTACAAACCCACTCAGGGGGTGTGTTTAAAGCACTATTGTAAAGAGTGTGTAAAGGCTTGAAGGACCTGTGATGAGGTCAGAGTCATGTGACCCGGTGGGCATGGCTATGGACCATATAATGTGGCCAGGGCAGGTCACATGGGGGTGAATGCTGGGACCTGGTTGGTCCCGCTGAGATGGGGTTTCCTGCCTGACAGCATGTGTGGACGCTGTGTTTAATGGCTGCAAGTGCCTGAGAGTTCCCTGGAGGGAATGAATGTCTGCAGTATGGAGAATCATAGAATCGTAGAGTTGGAAGGGACCTCCTGGGCCATCTGGTCCAACCCCCTGCTCAAAGCAGGATTCGCTAAATCATCCCAGTCAGATGTCTGTCCAGCCTCTGTTTGAAGACTTCCATTGAAGGAGAACTCACCACTTCTCGTGGCAGCCTGTTCCACTCATTGATCACTCTAACTGTCAAAAAGTTTTTTCTAATATCTAATCTGTGTCTCCTCCCATTCAGTTTCATCCCATTGCTTCTAGTCTTTCCTTGTGCAAATGAGAATAAAGTTGATCCTTCTACAATGTGACAGCCCTTTAGATATTTGTAGACAGCAATTAAGTCTCCTCTCAGTCTTCTCTTTTGCAAACTAAACATTCCCAAATCCTGCAACCTTTCCTCATAAGACAGGGTTTGCAGACCGGTCACCATTCTGGTCGCTCTTTTCTGAACTTGCTCCAGTTTGTTGATGTCTTTTTTAAAATGTGGTGCCCAAAACTGGACACAATATTCCAGATGAGGTCTGACCAAAGAGGAGTAGAGGGAAATAATGACTTCACGTGATCTAGACTGTATGCTTCTGTTAATACATCCTAGAACTGCATTTGCCTTTTTTGCTGCTGCATCACACTGTTGACTCATATTCAGTCTGTGATCTATTAGTATACCCAAGTCTTTTTCACATGTGCTGTCACTTAGCCCTATTCCTCCCATTCTATATATGCTTTTTTCATTTTTATTGCCCAGATGTAGTACTTTGCATTTCTCCCTGTTAAAAACCATTCTGTTAGTTACTGCCCACTTCTCCAGTTTATTTAAATCTTTTTGAATCCTCTCTCTCTCTTCTCTAGTATTAGCTATCCCTCCTAGCTTTGTGTCATCAGCAAATTTAATCAGTTTACCCTCAATTCCTTCATCTAAATCGTTGATAAAGATGTTGAACAATACAGGGCCCAGGACAGAGCCCTGTGGTACCCCACTTGAGACATTCTTCCAACTGGATGTGCAGCCATTTACGACCACTCTTTGGGTCCGATCACTAAGCCAGCTATGAATCCACCTAACAGTTGCCTTGTCCATTCCATACTTAGTCATTTTTTCAATAAGGATTGTATGAGAGACTTTGTCAAATGCTTTGCTGAAGTCAAGATATACTATATCTACAGCATTTCCTTGATCCACCCAATCAGTGATACCGTCATAGAAGGAAATTAAGTTAGTCTGACATGACTTATTAGTTACAAACCCATGCTGACTCTGTTTGATCACTTCATTCTTATCCAGGTATTGACTTACATGTTGTTTAATAATTTGTTCAAAGATCTTTCCTGGTATAGAAGTCAGACTCACCGGCCTATAGTTACCTGGGTCCACCTTCTTCCCCTTTTTGAAGATAGGAACAACATTTGCTCTTTTCCAGTCTTCTGGCACTTCTCCTGTTCTCCAAGAATTTTCAAAGATTATGGAGAGTGGTTCAGAAATTTCTTCTGCTATCTCCTTCAGTACTCTGGGGTGTAATTCATCTGGACCTGGAGACTTGAATTCATTTAGGTTAGCTAAGTGTTTCCTCACTATCTTTCTGTTTATAGATATCCTGGATTCTTCTATTCCCTTAATAGGACAGTGAATAACAGTTGGTGTTACATTTCCTTTCTGAGAGAAAACAGATGCAAAATAGGAATTTAAAAGTTCAGCCTTCTCAACATCCTGTCTTACCATTTCATCATTTTCATCCTGTAAAAATCCTATAGCATCTTTGACTTTTCTTTTACTTTTGACATATCCCCAAAATCCTTTATTATTGCTTTTGACATCTCTTGCAAGCCTCAATTCATTTTCAGCTTTAGCTAATCTGATTTGTGCCCTGCAGATTCTGCAGACAGCATTATATTCTTCTTTAGATATGCCTCCCTCTTTCCATTTTATAAACATTTTTTTCTTCCTTTTTAGCATGTGCTTAAGTTCTGTGTTCACCCATCCTGGCTTCCTTAAATGCTTCCTATTCTTCCCTCTTTTCGGAATTGTTAACAACTGTGCTTTGAGAATTTCATTTTTCAAGATTTCCCATCCTTCCTGGACATTTTTGTCTTTAAGGATATCCAGCCATTGGATCCCTCCAATTATCTTTCTGAATCCCTTAAAATTTGCCTTTCTGAAATCTAACCTTGACGTCTGAGTCTTCACAGGTCTTCCGCCTCTAGTTATCCAAAATTCTAAAATAGCATGGTCGCTACCTCCTAGGGTTCCAGCCACTTTTACCTCCTCAACCATTTCCTCCCTGTTTATAAGGATTAGATCCAAGGTAGCAGTTCCCCTTGTTTTCTCCCCTACCTTTTGGAAGATAAAGTTGTCAGCAAGAGAGGATAAGAATTTCCTTGACCTGTTAGTTTTGCCTGAGAGAGATTCCCAACAAATGTCTGGATAGTTGAAATCTCCCATGACAACTATGTCATATTTTTTGGAGAACTTGGCCATTTGATGCATAAAGAGTTCATCCATATCTTCAGCTTGCACAGGCGGCCTGTAGTAAATGCCTACAATGGTGTCCTTTCCATTGTTCTGTCCTTGTATTCTTACCCAAACAGTTTCCACAGAACTCCCAGTCTCTGAAGCTTCAATCTCTGTGCAGATATATGCGTTTCTAACATACAATGCAACACCCCCTCCTCGTTTATCAAGTCTGTTTCTTGCAAATAAGTTGTATCCTTCTAGTCTTGTATTCCAATCATGTGTATCGTCCCACCAAGTTTCAGTGATTCCAATGACATCATATTTCTTTTCCTGTGTTAGTAGTTCCAATTCTCCTTGTTTGTTGCCCATGCTTTGTGCATTAGTATAGAAACATTTTAGTTTGTGATTGGTTTCTCTTTCTCCAATATTTTTATTAATTAGATTCTTTCGTCTTTGTTCTCTCAGCCATGAGAGAACCCTGACGGGGTGAGCTATAACTGTGAGGGTGAAAAGCCTGCGTATTGGACACTGCTAACAGAGTGAAGCTCTGTCATGAACGCTATGCCATTTATATATTGCTGGTCATGGTTTATGATGTTTAATAAACCGCATGGACCGTTCTGAGTTTATGGAAAACCTGTGCCGGATCTGATTTTGTGAATTGAAAGGAGAAATACAGGGCGCACTGTGTAAATCCGTATCAAAAAACACAATAACAGAGAAAAAAGGAAGGTGCTCACCTATTGGGGTTGTGAGGAAGTCACAACACCCATAAACGCATGAGAAGCAGCAGCAAATCTGCACAGGGTCCTAGGACAAATTTGCAAAAACGGCGTGAAAGTGCAATAAGGACTGCACTTGCTTCTGGTGGAGTACAAGGTTCTTTATTCAGCCAACGCGTTTCCTGAGCCTACTGGCTCACTTCATCAGGGCAGATTACATTGAAAGATGGTGAAGCATTCTTATAGAGAAAAAAATGGCGCCAATACAGGGTTAAATGACATCAGCAAAGGTCAAAGAAAAAAAAAAACAAAAACTCAAAAACAATGAAATTTTATTAACATAAAAACACCACAATAAAAGTGTATTAAAATGAGAAAAAATATATAAAATTATGCAAAAATAAAAATAAAACAGAGTGCTATGGATCACGGGGCAAAAAGTGGCGAAGGTTAATGAAAAAAAGGGGGGGGAGGGGTGAGACCTCAAGGAGTATTAGAACCTGGCTCATGAAGTGCAGTTGTATGCTGTAAAGTGCAAGTACCAGGTATTAGTCCACTAAACCATTGGATTTAGCTGGAGTGGTTTAAGAAAAAATTTAAGAAATTATTTGTTTTATAGAAATCAAAATTCAGCAAAATAACTTTAAGTGGTATTAGAACCTGACTAATAAAGTGCGAGTGCAGGTTGTAAAGTATGAGGTATTAATCCACTGGACCATTAGAATAAACAGAAGTGGTTTGAAGAACATAAAAGGAATTGTTTGTCAATTTATTTTATAGGAATCAAAATTCAAAAAAACAAAACAAAAAAAAAACAACTTCAAATGGTATTAGGACCTGGCTCATAGCAGGCTATAAGGTGCAATTACAAGGTATTAGTCCACTCGACTATAAGACTGTAATGATGTTTTTTGTATGTATTAGTACATTATACCATTAGACTTAAATGATGTTTTTTTGTAAAGAAATTGTCTTTTCATTTTATTTTGTAGAGAGAAAATCAAAATCGGACATCAGAGAAAAAAAAACCCCATAAAACTGGGTAAAATGTAATAAAAGTGTATGAAAATCACAATAAGGATAAAATCAAATAAAAGCATCATTGATAATATTGAGGCCATAGGGGCCAATTGTCTTCAATTTATAGATCCAATAGACCTCTTTTCTGTTTAATGCTGGGTTCTATTGGAAACGTGTTCAGGGATGTGTTCTATAGGAAAAATGATGGCTTTAGAGAAATCTCTTTGGTGAAATGAATCAAAGTGTCGTGACAGACCATGTTGTTGATATCCAATTTTAGTGTTGTGTCTATGTGAGTTCATTCTACAATGAAGGGGTTGTGTGGTTCTCCCAACATATAATTTAGGACAAGGACACAGGATAACATAGATAACAAAGGCAGACACACAGGACAGGTGATTAGTGATGGTGAATAATTTTTCTGAGGTGAATGGATGTGAAAAGATGAAGGTATTATGGGCAATATTGCTGCAAAGGCCACACCTGGGTCTCTGGCATCTAAAAATGCCTGGTGTCAAGCCGGTATGATTGTCGGGAGTACATTGGCTCAATCTGCTAGGGGCTAGATGATTTTTTAGTGATCTGGCCTTCCTAAATGTAACAGTAGGTTTGTCAGGCAAAACTTTATTAAGTACAGGATCTTTTTGGATAATGTACCATAGGTCCCCTAGTATATTTTTAATCTCCTTATGTTGGGAGTTGTAGGTAGTAATAAAATTGGCCTGATAGTTAGCATGTGTATCTTTTTCTTTAGATCTCCCACTTAAAAGAATTTGCTGGTTAAAATTTTTTGAAACATTATTAAAAGTAGAATGAATCAATTGGGAAGGGTATTTTTGAGCCAGGAATCTTCCCTTGAGGACCTCAGCCTGATTATTAAAATCCTCATCTTCTGTACAATTCTTTCGGATTCTCTGAAATTGATTATGAGGAATGTTAAAAAGCCATTTAGAATAGTGGCTGCTCTTAAAATGGACATAACTATTGGAGTCTACCTTCTTAAAAAAGGTTTTGGTATAGATTTTGGAGTTTTTTATATAAAAAGTGATATCAAGGAAGTCCATCTGGGTATTACTAATGTGGGGGGTGAACTTCAAAGCCCATATGTTGTTCTGTATGGAAGAAGTAAAGACATCAACTGGAATAAAACTGGTGTCAAAGATTAAGAATAAATCATCAATGTATCTTTTATATAAAACCACGCCCTCTAGAAATGAATCAATGGTAATAAAAGTATTCTCAAAGACCCCCATAAAAAGATTAGCATAAGTTGGCGCGACCCGTGATCCCATGCTAATCTTTTTATGGGGGTCTTTGAGAATACTTTTATTACCATTGATTCATTTCTAGAGGGCGTGGTTTTATATAAAAGATACATTGATGATTTATTCTTAATCTTTGACACCAGTTTTATTCCAGTTGATGTCTTTACTTCTTCCATACAGAACAACATATGGGCTTTGGAGTTCACCCCCCACATTAGTAATACCCAGATGGACTTCCTTGATATCACTTTTTATATAAAAAACTCCAAAATCTATACCAAAACCTTTTTTAAGAAGGTAGACTCCAATAGTTATGTCCATTTTAAGAGCAGCCACTATTCTAAATGGCTTTTTAACATTCCTCATAATCAATTTCAGAGAATCCGAAAGAATTGTACAGAAGATGAGGATTTTAATAATCAGGCTGAGGTCCTCAAGGGAAGATTCCTGGCTCAAAAATACCCTTCCCAATTGATTCATTCTACTTTTAATAATGTTTCAAAAAATTTTAACCAGCAAATTCTTTTAAGTGGGAGATCTAAAGAAAAAGATACACATGCTAACTATCAGGCCAATTTTATTACTACCTACAACTCCCAACATAAGGAGATTAAAAATATACTAGGGGACCTATGGTACATTATCCAAAAAGATCCTGTACTTAATAAAGTTTTGCCTGACAAACCTACTGTTACATTTAGGAAGGCCAGATCACTAAAAAATCATCTGGCCCCTAGCAGATTGAGCCAATGTACTCCCGACAATCATACCGGCTTGACACCAGGCATTTTTAGATGCCAGAGACCCAGGTGTGGCCTTTGCAGCAATATTGCCCATAATACCTTCATCTTTTCACATCCATTCACCTCAGAAAAATTCACCATCACTAATCACCTGTCCTGTGTGTCTGCCTTTGTTATCTATGTTATCCTGTGTCCTTGTCCTAAATTATATGTTGGGAGAACCACACAACCCCTTCATTGTAGAATGAACTCACATAGACACAACACTAAAATTGGATATCAACAACATGGTCTGTCACGACACTTTGATTCATTTCACCAAAGAGATTTCTCTAAAGCCATCATTTTTCCTATAGAACACATCCCTGAACACGTTTCCAATAGAACCCAGCATTAAACAGAAAAGAGGTCTATTGGATCTATAAATTGAAGACAATTGGCCCCTATGGCCTCAATATTATCAATGATGCTTTTATTTGATTTTATCCTTATTGTGATTTTCATACACTTTTATTACATTTTACCCAATTTTATGGGTTTTTTTTTTCTCTGATGTCCGATTTTGATTTTCTCTCTACAAAATAAAATGAAAAGACAATTTCTTTACAAAAAAACATCATTTAAGTCTAATGGTATAATGTACTAATACATACAAAAAACATCATTACAGTCTTATAGTCGAGTGGACTAATACCTTGTAATTGCACCTTATAGCCTGCTATGAGCCAGGTCCTAATACCATTTGAAGTTGGTTTTTTTTTGTTTTGTTTTTTTGAATTTTGATTCCTATAAAATAAATTGACAAACAATTCCTTTTATGTTCTTCAAACCACTTCTGTTTATTCTAATGGTTCAGTGGATTAATACCTCGTACTATACAACCTGCACTTGCACTTTATTAGTCAGGTTCTAATACCACTTCAAGTTATTTTGATTTCTATAAAACAAATAATTTCTTAAATTTTTTCTTAAACCACTCCTGCTAAATCCAATGGTTTAGTGGACTAATACCTGGTACTTGCACTTTACAGCATACACCTGCACTCCATGAGCCAGGTTCTAATACTCCTTGAGGTCTCACCCCTCCCCCCCTTTTTTTCCATTAACCTTAGCCACTTTTTACCCCGTGATCCATAGCACTCTGTTTTATTTTTATTTTTGCATAATTTTATATATTTTTTCTCATTTTAATACACTTTTATTGTGGTGTTTTTATGTTAATAAAATTTCATTGTTTTTGAGGTTTTTTTTTTTTTTCTTTGACCTTTGCTGATGTCATTTAACCCTGTATTGGCGCCATTTTTTTCTCTATAAGAATGTTTCACCATCTTTCAATGTAATCTGCCCTGATGAAGTGAGCCAGTAGGCTCAGGAAACGCGTTGGCTGAATAAAGAACCTTGTACTCCACCAGAAGCAAGCGCAGTCCTTATTGCACTTTCACGCCGTTTTTGCGGATCTGATTTTGTGGCTGTCAAGCGAGTGATCCCCTACTTAAATGACAGCGCTACCTCACATTTGGCGGAGAAAGCTATGGGCAGTGTTGTAGTCTTGTTGCTAGGGGCAACGGAAGAGGACTGCAAGATTTGGTTGCTAAGGGCAACACTGAGGCAGGAGGGCTGACGGTTGGGGAAGCCACTGCCCGGCTGTGGTTCTGGAACCATGGGGCGGCCTAGTGAGTAAGGCACTGTCCAGATCGATGAGCCCAGTGCGGCTGTTTCCCCATGAGAAAGAGACTTATAGGACACTTCTGCGGTAGAGGGGTCCGAGAACCTGCGCGGCTAGCATGTGATGGTCGTGAAAACCGTGTTGTACTGACCGGGGTCAGTGAGAAAGAGACTGGTGATTGATAGGGTGCCTCTGTGAAGAAGAGGTATCCGAGGACCTGTGGGGCTGACACAGGTAACGGACAGGTGTTCGTGTTGTACTGACCTGGGTCAGTGTGAAAGACTGTGTTACTGGAGGGTTCAGTGAGCAAGGTCCTGGAGGGTCAGTGTTGGGAGGTTCTGGGAGAAGAATCTGATCCCTGGAGCACGTGGTATGACCTTGGACCTGGTGAGGCGTGAGTGTTGGGCAGTCTCAGGAGGAGACGGATGTCCTGAAGAGCACTCGCTGGGCCCCTGGACCTGGTGAGGCCGGTGTGTTGGGAAAACCTGGGAAGAGGGTCGGCTCCCTGAATAGCACCCGATGCACCCTTTGTGTTGGACGGTCTCACGCAGAGACGGTATGTCCTGAATAGCAAGCAGAAAGAACACGTGAGTTTTTTGTGGTGTGTTTTTTTTTCTCTTCTTTTCTCAACTCAGCCTGCGGTGGCTCAGTGGGAGTCAAGAAAGTGACAAGCGACTTCCGGTAACTCGGCGGGGTTACAAAGGGGACAAGCGGCTTCCGGTAACTCGGCGTGGTTACGAAGAGGACACCAGCAGCTGTGTGTGAACAGCAGCCAGTGGTGTCGGTGATCGGTGACAGCAGGAGCTGTGGTGGTGCCAGCAAGGACTTGTGTGGAATCTTTAAAAGACATAAACTGTGTTGTGTGAACTGTGGTCTGAGAAGACCAGTATAACGGACATGGGGAAATCCCGAAAGGGGGTGGTGGCCCAAATCCGGGTGGTAGCCCAAAAGGGGGTGGAGTCCCAGAGGGGGCGGTGACCCAAATTGGGGTGGTAACCCAAAAGGGGGTGGTGTCCCAGAAGGGGGTGTTGACCCAAATTGGGGTGGTAACCCAAAAAGAAGTGGTGTCCCAGAGGGGGGTGGTGACCCAAATTGGCATGGTAACTCAAAAAGGGGTGGAGTCCCAGGAGGGGGCGGCGACCCAAATTGGCGTGGTAACCCAAAAAGGGGTGTAGTCCCAGGAGGGGAACGACCCAAATTGGGGTGGTTCAGGAAATGGCAGCACTGGTTGCCTCAGTGGGTATGTCTGGGGAACCGCAGTGTGTGTGTATGAGTTTTGAGGAGTGCGGCATGTATTTTCCTGATAACGACGGGCCACAGGTGTGTACCGTGATGCTGCACCGGGAAGGAGTTCCTGGTAGGCTGGACTCAAAGAATCAGGTGACTCTGACAGGAACTCCTCTCATTTTATCTCTGACCGAGAAAAACGTCAGGGTTCGCTGCGACCATGGGGTCATTGTGAATTATACAGTGGACAGAGTTATGATTGAGATGACAAAGGGGAAGTGTCAAGGTGGTAGTATGCCACCAAACTTAGTGCATACCTTTTAGAGGGTCCGAGACTTTGTTTTGTTTGATGACGTATAGTTGGACGATGGAGACGTTTCGACTGTAGGGCAAGCAGACACTGAGACAGTGACGACTCCTGACGTGGATAGGTCAGAGGTAGAACTGACCGGGAAAAGAAATACATCTGCCCAACTGACGGACCTGACATCTCGTGACAAGACAGATGGTGGGCTGGGAGATGAGGTGACTGGAGTGGACACACGGTCAGAGGGTAACTGGAGGGTTGACTCGGATGATCGGCGTGACTCAGACTCTAGGGGTGACTGTGGCTCTGAGTGAGAAAGGGAGCACAGACTGGATGAGCTAGAGAAAGAAGTCTTCGAGCTCAAAGGTCACCTGGCATCGTAGCAAGGTCTGAATAAGTCCCTCAGAGAAGAGGTAGGAGTACTAACAAAAACTGTAAGAGGTCTTCTGCGGGAGAAGTGGGACGAAGACTTACAGTGGCCAGGCCTGAGTGAGGAACAGTGTGAAGACAAAAAGAAGCTGAAAAGTATGGAAGCAGAGGTGATTCGTTTGCAGATGGAGCTTGCTGCTGCAGAGTGTGCTAAAAGACAAGCACAGCAGGAAAAAGATGAAATGGATGATGTGATTGCTAACAACAGAGGTGAAGGTGCTCTGGCTTTGGAAGAAAAGAGGCGGTTAGAGTCTCGCATTGTTCAGCTTGAAGAAGAAGTGGAGGAAGAACACGGCAACGTTGAATTAGCCAATGACAAGTTGAGAAAGGCCACACTTCAGGTTGACCAGATGGATGCTGATCTGAAGACAGAACGTAGTAAGGCTCAGAAGAATGAGAATGCCCGTCAGCAATTAGTTCGCCAGAATAGGGACTTAGAAGCAAAGGTTGCACTACTGGAGGAACAGCTTGATGCAGAAATTAAAGTGCGACAATCTGCTAGCAAACAAGTACGTTGTACGGAGAAAAAACTGAAGGTTGTACTAAGGCAAATGGATGATGAAAGGCGTAATTCTGAGCAGTACCAAGACCTGGCGGAGGGAAATGATGTGCGTCTGAAACAGTTGAAACGCCAGGTGGAAGAAGCAGAGAAAGAGGCTCAACGTGCCAATACGTTGCACAGTAGATTACAGTGTGAACTGGAGGTTGCTACAGAGACAGCAGATGCAAAGAACTGTGAGGCTAATGCACTGAAAAGTAAACTTAGATGTGGTGGGGTACCATTTGTTACAAGACGCTTAGATAGAGAAAGGATGGTGACTAACCAGTGTCTGACGACGCAGACAGACCGTGACTGGAGGAGCAAAGCCAATTACCGATAGTCTGACAGCTGGAGGCGGGGGAGGTCTAACGTAGGAACGAGGCCGTATGACAGATGGAGATGGTTCTCTCGACCTGTGGGGCAAGGTGTAGTGAGTGCCCGGTCGCGAGACCCTGATGTAATGTTGTGTGTTCAACCCCACAATTCTGAACAGAGGGGGGAGGTATGTGGTGTAGTAACCACTGAGTCCGCTAGGGGGCGCTGTGTGGATGTCCCAGGAGAAAAGATGAATGGCAGAATACTGAATGGCCGTTATGTATCTCAAAGTGGGTGGCTTTGGGATGGAGACTTATGTGTTGATCAGCAGTGATACTGCTGAGGTGTTGTTTCAATGTGTAAGGGAGAAGTCTCCAGGTAACTAGAGAGATGGGTGGACCTGGTTACCTACAAACCCACCCAGGGGGTGTGCTTAAAGCACTATTGTAAAGAGTGTGTAAAGGCTTGAAGGACCTGTGATGAGGTCAGTCATGTGACTCAGAGGGCGTGGCTATGGACCATACAATGTGGCCAGGGTAGGTCACATGGGGGTGAATGCTGGGACCTGGTTGATCCAGTGTGGAAGGTCCTGCTGAGATGGGGTTTCCTGCCTGACAGCACGTGTGGACGCTGTGTTTAATGGCTGCAAGTGCCTGAGAGTTCCCTGGAGGGAATAAATGTCTGCAGTATGGAGAAGCAGCCATGAGAGAACCCTGATGGGGTGAGATATAACTGTGAGGCTGAAAAGCCTGCGTATTGGACATTGCTAACAGAGTGAAGCTCTGTCATGGACGCTATGCCGTTTATATATTGCTGGTCATGGTTTATGATGTTTAATAAACTGCATGGACCGTTCTGAGTTTATGGAAAACCTGTGCCGGATCTGATTTTGTGGCTGCCAAGCGAGTGATCCCCTACTTAAATGACAGCGCTACCTCACAATATATATATATATATATATATATACCGCATTTTCCGGCGTATAAGACGACTGGGCGTATAAGATGACACCCAACTTTTCCAGTTAAAATATAAAAACTTCTCAAAAGTTGGGGGTCTTCTTATACGCCGGGTGTCATTTTATAGGAGCTGCGGGGGGGGCCTCCGGGATTTGAGGAAATGCCAGCAGAGCACCCCATGTTGCACAAAGAGCCGCCACCCCCCCCAGCACAGAGAGCCGCACAGAGCACCGCTGCTGCATTGAGGTAATAGGGATACTTCACTTGCACCTTCCCGGTGAGACGCCCCCTCACCTCGTCATCGGGACCACTCCCTCCCTCCATATGCGGTGACCGAATAATGCTCCGCACCTGCCTTTTAAGACAACACCGGCGTATAAGACGACCCCCGACTTTTAAGAAGATTTTCAGGGGTTAAAAAGTCATACGACGGAAAGTATCGTATATACTCGTGTATAAGCCAAGTTTTTCAGCCCACTTTTTTTGTGCTCAAAACGCCCCCCCTCAGCTTATACACGAGTCAATTGTCCCAGAAAGACGACAGGGAGAGGGAGCGGAGGAGCAGCGGTTCACAGAGACAGGAGTCGGTGGCTGTGGCAAAAGCCTGTGCCGTTGAATATTCATTTCTCTGTAATAGCGCACAGTGACAGCCGCAGCCACCAGCTTCCAGCACACATCTTTCTTACCTTCCCTGCGCGCCCTCGCTGCATCTCGTTCGTTCCAGCGCCAGGAGCTCTTTTGGCCGAGCGATCATGTGGCCACGCTCATTAAAGTGATGAATATTCACGCCTCTCCACTCCCATAGGCATGGAGTGAATATTCATTACTTTAATGAGCCATGTGATCGCTTTGCAGGAGAGCTGCTGGCGCCAGAACGAGATTGCAGCGAGGGCACACAGGCAAGGCAAGTAGGATGTTTTTTTTTATAGGAACCATGCATACAAGGATGGGGGATAAGGAGTCATGCATACAAGGACGGGAAGGGGGAGCCATGCATACAAGGACAGGTACCGGGGAGCCATGCATACAAGGATGGGGATGAGGGGACAATGCATGCCCTGCTTATACTCGAGTCAATAAGTTTACCCAGTTTTTCGTGGAAAAATTAGGTGTCTCGGCTTATACTCGGGTTGAGTTATACTCGAATATATACAGTAAGCTATATTTAATGAAATATGCAGTTTGTATTGTGAAACATGGTGACAGACCTGCTTGTTGTTTCAAAAAGCTTTGCGTACATCAATAGTACAAGAGAAGTAACTGTGTAATACATCTTATCAGAGATCTGCTTCTTTCTCCACTTGCGAGCCACTTCTTCTCCCTCCCCTATTTCCTCCAGAACTCATTATTCAAGAGCACAGTGAGCTCAAATCAATTTTGGTCAAAGCTAGACGGGCTGCCAGCTCTCTGAAGTATCAGGTTACAAAGCCTATTAAACTGTAAGGAGAGGAAAGGGGGAAACAGGAGTAAAGAGCTGGGAGACTGACAAAGGGAAACGAAACAGATCCATGCTACATCTTCTGGCAAGTGATGTATCTAACCCCAGAGCTGGAGTCACAGCTACGCAGCTCAGTACTGCTTTAATATCCTCCATGATTCTGATTTTCTTTGTTTGCTACACAGAGAAAGAAGAGCAGGAGTCCTTCATCTCTGTATGTGCTGTGTATGTAAGACATCATAGCAGCTTGTCTCCACGCCCTTGCTAGAAGGCAACTGAAAATTAGCAATGGAGCCTGCAGTGGCGAAAACTGGTGAAAAATACAGGATATAAGCAGTGCGTGTGATGTTAGGATTCACGAGTGACAGCAGACTTGTAGCTTAAGACCAGACAACCACGTTAAGCATGAAGACAGTAGGGGTAGGAATTTACAGAATGAGGATAATTTAGTAACAGAAGAAGATTGCATCATGTCTGAACTCAAGATAACTGCATTTATGATGAACTTAGGTAATATGTTACCAAAACGATCAATTTCTTGCTGACAGCAAAGTCCGATCGACTGATCCTACCTGAAAGCTTAACTGAACTTTGGATCTATGACTACTGCTTCAAACAACCTGCACTGTCCGTATCACTGTGAGTGTGAGCGTGGAGGTGCCATCATAGATTTGGCGATACAATCTGGTTTCTCCTGTGTCCCTGACTTCCTGCTCTCCCCCATAACTGCCTCCAGGGGTAATATTTATCATGACCTCGTGCTGTAATTTCTGTAATAGTCATCTCCAACTTTTGCCTTAAATAAGTAGTGTACAAATTATATTCTGCAGTACACTTGTTAGTCTATTTATTGGATATTGTGAGCTGTAGTTATTGAGCTCCTGCAAATGCAATATAAGAATATGGTATAACCACAAACACAGCTAGGGGGGAGAAACATGCAATTCTGCCTTAGCTACTTACATACAGAGCTATGGCAGCTAACGTAAGAATAGGGGTCCCAAGTACCCCGTTTGGATGCATTAGCTCCTGTGTGCTGTTCTTCTTCAGCCCCATAGGCAATGGACAAAGTGTTATACTTTTCCCCCACAAATAATGAGCGGGCCGCAGCACATTTGCAGAACCACCACTACTTTTCAAATGGGGGACACAGGACCCCTGTTCTCAGAACAGCTCAGTATCTAAGTACATTTATCACCCAGGTGCTGGAGGCCTCTCATCTAATGTGAATGTCCAGTGTGAAGCAGTGAGAGGGATGATATACGAGGGTCGATATGTATCCCCAAGGATGGGGATGGAGTCCTATTAGACCCATTTGGGTGCCTTGTGTTCACAGCAGGATGCCTGTGAGTCACAAGGCAAAATAAAAGTACCGTAAGTGTGGACCTGATCAAGCTATTTGGCCAAGGCAATGTTCAGGAAAACCCATTATGGCCTTTTATTTTTGAAGTGGAGTACAGGATGGTAGTGGGGCGGTTCGCTTCCTCCAGGCCGGGTCTTACAAGTGGCCCATAGCCACAGATTCCATTTTAAAAACCCTGCAACAGAGGGTTGGGTGTGTTAGTTTGGAGTTTGCAACTTGCAGATCAGGTGGCTCTGCAAAACTCAGCCTGTGTGAAGTAACAGAGCTAAGCAGAACGAACGCCTGGCACCCCGCAGTATGATACGGTGGTGCAGTTGCCCTCAGACTGTTGAGATGCCCGGCTGCGATTCGGAGGATGCTGTGTGCTGTACATTTACTTAGTTGTTGGGACATTAAACAATTTTTGCTGTGAACTTTCATGTACCGGCCTATCTATCACACTGCACCAACCCCGCTGCACTACATTGGCTAAACCTTCTAAGTGTGGAAGACAATGAGACTCAACTTAAGGGGCTTGTACACCTTTGCTAATAGTCAGTTGAATGTTTTTTTTCAGATGACAGTCATTCTTCCGACCTCCCCCCGTAAACTTACAAGCTCCGTTCGGTCATGCTTCCATGTGTTCTTACAGGGAATCTGTCACCAGGATTTCACCCCCGAAATTATTCATATGTGCATGTAGCTTTTTCAATGACAAGTCCAGCAATATCTTTACGTAGCCAGTTTGTTCCTTCGTAACTGAGACGTCAGAGTTTGATTTAAAATGCAAATGAAGCGGAAGAGCTATTGTAGATCTGAAGTCTCTGTCATTAAAGTACTATTCCCCACCCAGTGCCACATCCTCCTTCTGCTTGACTGATGGCTCCTTTGATGTTAAGTCACACAGTATAGATGCTGTCAGTCAAGCTGGAGGTGACAGAGCTAGGTGGGAAATAGAGCTGGAGTGGCAGAGGCTTCAGATCTACCATAGCTCTTCAGCCTCATTTGCATATGAATTCAAACACTGATTTCTTAGTGACGTAAGAACGGACTGGTCTTGTAAAGATATTGCTGGACTTGTTTTGGAAATGCTACATAAGCATATAGTTTTTTATTTTTCTTGGGGGGGGGGGTAATCCTGCTAACAGATCACCTTTAATGAGGAGAGGTTAAAAGTCTCTGACACATATCTCTGCTCAGGGCTTAACTCTAGTGGGGAGAAGGGATTGAATATGCGGCATTTCAGCACGCCTAATCCTTCTTTTCCCTGAGATCAGGGAAAGGTCGTCAAACTTTCTATACATAAGGAGGTGAGCTGACCCTACCGATATTTGCTGGTTTGGACCGCTTCACCCTAATGTGTATGGGCACCTCAAGCACAAGAAGGCAATAGAAAGCTCTGCAGCAATATGATGGTTGGGGTCTTACCTCTGGAAGCTTGCTGCCTGGTATACTCGGAAAGTCATGATGTTCCATGTGGTAGCCAACATTGAAGGTTAACAGGTTAAGCGGTCCGTAATAAGAATAGGTTTCATAACCCTTTAAAAACATATAGTGTTCAGCAATAAAATGTCCAGATATTGGATGAAAACCCATGGACAGAATGGATCCACCTAGTAAGTAGACAACAGGCTTCAAACCCCACAAGGAATATATAACCAAGTCAAAGGAGAACTGAACAACTGAATTGATAATTTCCATGTGTGTGATGGGTTTAGGATTGATGTATAATGGGCGGAGGACGTACAGGAGAGGTTGTAAGATGATCCAAATTATCTTGCGTGTCGGAGTGCAGAAAAAGTTCCCCTCAAAATCTGTTGGGATATCCACATCCAAGCCATCTCCCCCGAGATACCGGTGGTGGTCAATGTGGTATTTCTTGAAGGATGTTGAGTAGGGCACTGCGATCGGGAGGTTAGCAAACATTCCAAAAAATCGATTCCATCGTGCTGACTTGTTACCAAAGGCAACATTGTGAGAAATGTCATGGATGGCAAGAGTCAATGAATGATTGATCACACCTCCAAATGTGTAGGACCAGAAGAAGAGCCACTTCCAAGAAAGATCACGGACGAGATAACAGCAGAGAATCTGAACAAGTACCATGCACGAGACGGTCCATTTCAACTGTGGGTCTGGTCCCATCAAATTCTTGATCTGTGGGTATTTAGCTGAAGAAAGAAAAAATACATTGCATGAGGTGACAATAAAATGGGTATTCAGAAGGCGACCTTAACGCCCAATACTTCAGCAACTTATCGTACATTGAATCTAAGGATCTTGGCCAAATACTGACATTTGTATCGTATAAGCAACGAAAACACTTACAAAATCTCTATTAGGCCTCATTTAGACATCTGTTGTTAAGTACATGTTTTCATACAGTGTTTATATATTGTTTATAGATCTTTACCATAAATAGTAATAAAAGCCACAATTTTCAACTTTTCTACCCAAGAAAGTGGTGTAATCTATCCCATGCCCACTTCTATCTAATAATTAAATAAATATTCCTGATTCTGATTTATATTGCTTTTTGGGATAGCCGGCTTGCGCATAAGATCACCAGTACTACATCTCCCTCAGCTTTTCTCGTCCATGATGGCAAATTTGCCAGGACCTATGTTGGAGTAAGGCATGTGCAGTTGGATAACTAAGATGATTGCAGAATTAAGGCTAAGATGGTTGTTGACCTGTACACCGGAGACCTCTATGGTAGATAAACGCCATAGTGGAGGGCAACAAGGGATCAATGCAGTCAGACACAGAAGTTTGGTTTAATCGAGACATCTGATCTTTGTTGTTGATGTCTAAAAAAAATGTTGAACATATATCCAGGCCAAAAACATACATTAAGCCCTGCACTTACTATGCATCAGCTTCTCTGAATATACAGTTTGACTTCTACCACCACTCCAAAAAATCCCAAGAAGTTCTTGTGTTGTCTCACAGCTATAGCACTATTAGGAGACCAGCAATCCTCAGCCACAGAGTCTCTTAAACAGACACCTTCTGACTCTTCAGTTTTCCTCCATCTTAGGACGAGTTTAGACAGAATTATTTAATGGGTCTCTATACTAAACATCATTGCCTGGACTAATCGAGGATCTCCTGACCTGAACTTACAGGCTCATAGACACATACAAGGATGTAAGTTTTAGTTGGGAGGCTGGAGGTCAGTTTGAGCATTGTGGTCCATATACGGAGAGTAAAGTCGGCCAGTCTGAGCCTGACCTAAAGTACAAACACCGCAAACCTTCACAAACAAAGCAATGAATAAGTCCAACATCTGGAGTAAGTGAGGACTATAAGAAAACCAGGCCCAGAAGGGAAGGACAGACACGCTACCCAAACCTGCCTAATTTCTCATAAAAAATCAGGAGTGATCAAAGTCCCTAAGAAACTATACCCTGCTCAGCATATCCGGCTTTTCTGGATGAGAAATGTACAGGTGCTTCTCATAAAAATAGAATATCATCGAAAAGTTAATTTATTTCAGTTCTTCCATA
Organism: Dendrobates tinctorius; assembly: GCF_039654945.1. Lineage (NCBI taxonomy): Eukaryota > Metazoa > Chordata > Amphibia > Anura > Dendrobatidae > Dendrobates > Dendrobates tinctorius. Next base: position 42,372,579 of record NW_027361825.1, on the reverse strand, counting down.
CAAAAAGTGAAACCCATATATTATATAGAGTCATTACAGAGTGATCTATTTTAAGTGTTTATTTCTGTTAACGTTGATGATTATGGCTTACAGCCAATGAAAACCCAAAAGTCATTATCTCAGTAAATTAGAATAATTAGCAAAAAACACCAGCAAAGGCTTCCTAAGTGTTTACAAAGGTCCCTTAGTCGGTTTCAGTAGGCTCCACAATTATGGGGAAGACTGCTGACTTGACAGATGTCCAGAAGGCAGTCATTGACACACTCCACAAGGAGAGTAAGCCACAAAAGGTCACAGCTAAAGAAGCTGGATGTTCGTAGAACTCTGTATCCAAGTATATTAATGGAAAGTTGAGTGGAAGGAAAAAGTATGATATGAAAAGGTGCACAAGCAACAGGGATAACAGTAGCCTTGAAAGGATTGTTAAGAAAAGGCCATTCAAAAATTTTGGGAAGATTCACAAGGACTGGACTGCTGCTGGAGTTATTGCTTCAAGAGCCATAACACACAGATGTATCCAGGACATGGGCTACAAGTGTCGCATTCCTTGCGGCAAGCCACTCATGAGCAATAGACAACGCCAGAAGCGTCTTACCTGGGCCAAGCAGAAAAAGAACTGGACTACTGCTCAGTGGTCCAAGGTGTTGTTTTCAGATGAAAGTAAATTTTGCATTTCATTTGGAAATCAAGGTCCCAGAAGCTGGAAGAAGAGTGGAGAGGCCACAATCCAAGCTGCTTGAGGTCTAGTGTGAAGTTTCCACAATCAATGATGCTTTGGGGAGCCATGTCATCTGCTGATGTAGGTCCACTGTGTTTTATCAAGACCAAAATCAGCGCACCAGTCTACCGGATATTTTAGAGCACTTCATGCTTCCCTCTGCCGACAAGCTTTTTGGAGATGGAAATTTCATTCTCCAGCAGGGCGTGTCACCTGTCCACACTGCCAAAAGTACCAATACCTGCTTTAAAAACAACAGTATCACTGTGCTTGATTGGCCACCAAACTCGTCTGACCTTAACCCCTGTAGTGCACGGGGTTTGTGCAGTGTGACAAACAGGCAGTGACCACAGGAAAGTTCACAGCAAAACGTGTTTAATGTCCAAACTCACACAGTGCACAGCACACGGTATCCTCCGGATCGCAGCCGGGAAAACAAAGACAGTCTATGAGCCATTGCTGTGGGCGACTGAAGAGTCGTGCATTCTGAGGGTGCCAGGCCTTTTGGCTCCGCTTGGCCCTGTGTTGCCTCACACAGGTTGAGCTCAGCAAAGCCTTCTGCTCTGCCTGCTTGCAAGACCAAAACTGACATAACCAACCACTTTACCGCAGGGTTTTTACAAAAGAACCTGTGGCCGTAGGCCACATGGAAAACCTGGGGCCGGGGAGGAATTGGACCGCCTCACTACCATTCTGTAGTCCATTTCAAAAATAGAAGCCCATGGCAGGTTTTCTTAAATTCGCCTTGGACAAATAGCTTGCCCAAGATCAACACTTACTTCTATTCTATTTTGCCAACACAGCTATGCCTGTGACTGCAATGCAGCCTCCATATGCTTCTTTACACATCCTGGGGGACACATAGCGACCCTCGCATTTGACACCGGTCACTGCCTCACACCCCATAGGTATTGTCAAGAGGAAGATGAAAGACAACGGACCCAACAATGCAGAAGAGCTGAAGGCTTCCATAACATCTCAGCAGTGCCACAGGCTGATCGCCTCCATACCACGCTGCATTGATGCAGTAATTGATGCAAAAGGAACCCCGGCCAAGTATTGAGTGAATTTACTGAATATACATTTCAGTAGGCCAACATTTCATATTTTAAAATAATTTTTTCAAGCTAGTGTTATAAAGTATTCTAATTTACTGAGATAATGACTTTTGGGTTTTCATTGGCTGTAAGCCATAATCATCAACATTAACAGAAATAAACACGTGAAATAGATCACTCTGTAATGACTCTACATAATATGAGTTTCACTTTTTGTTTTGAAGAACTGAAATAAATTAACAATTTGATTATATTCTAATTTTGTGAGAAGCACTTGTACTCTTCTTACTGTTCCTTTAACCCCTTCCTGACATCCGACGTACTATCCCGTCCACGGTACCCGGGCCCGTATGACCGTGGACGGGATAGTACGTCTACCGCGATCAGCGGCGCCCACGTGGTGAGCGCCGCTGATCGCGGCCGGGTGTCAGCTGATTATCACAGCTGACACCCGGCACTATGTGTCAGGGGCGGTCACGGACCGCCCCCGACACATTAACCCCTTGCACACCGCGATCAAACACGATCGCGGTGTACCGGGAGTTAAAGGGAAGCATCGGCAGGGAGGGGGCTCCCTCCGTGCTTCCCTGAGCCCCCCACGGCAGCGCAATGTGCAGCGCTGCTGCGGGGGGCTCCTATCCTCCAGGCCCCCGAATCCAAGATGGCGACGGGGGCCTTTGGGGACCTGAGGAAGCTGGCTTCCTCAGTGCCTGCAAAGCGCAGGCAAGAGGAAGTCTAATTCAATGCCTGTGACAGATTGCTGATCTGTCACAGTGATCTGTGATGTGACAGATCAGCGACCTATCACAGGACAGTGATGTCCCACCTGGGACTATGTAATAAAGTAAAAAAAAAAATAAAAAAAAATGTAAAAATAAATTAAAAAAAATCGCCAAATAAATTAGAAAAAAAAAAAATAAATATTCCCTCAATAAATCCATTTTTTGGAAATAATAATAAAAAAAAAACAATAAAAGTACACATATTAGGTATCGCCGCGTCCGTAATGACCCACCCTATAAAACTGTCCCATTAGTTAACCCTTTTAGCAAACCCCTTAAAAAATAAAAATAAAAAACGAAGCAAAAAATAATGATTTATTATCATACCGCCAAACAAAAAGTGTAATAACGCGCGATCAAAAAGACGCATATAAATATCCATGGTACCGCTGAAAACGTCATCTTGTCCCGCAAAAAACGAGCCACCACACAGCATCATCAGCAAAAAAATAAAAAAATTATAGCTCACAGAATAAAGCGATGCAAAAATAATTATTTTTTATATAAAATAGTTTTCATTGCATAAAACCGACAAAAACATAAAAAAAGACCTAAATGAGGTATCGCTGTAACCGTACTGACCCGAAGAATAAAACCGCTTTATCAATTTTACCGCACGCGGAACGGTGTAAACGCACCCCCCCAAAAGAAATTCATGAAAAGCTGGTTTTTGTTCATTCTGCGTCCCAAAAATAGGAATAAAAAGCGATCAAAAAATGTCCGAAAATGGTACCAATAAAAACGTCAACTCGTCCCGCAAAAAATAAGACCTCACATGACTCAGTGGGTCAAAATACGGAAAAATTATAGCTCTCAAAATGTGGTGATGCAAAAACTATTTTACAATAAAAAGCGTCTTTTAGCGTGTGACAGCCGCCAAACATAAAAACCGCCATAAATAGTAAGTCAAACCCCCCGTTATCACCCCCTTAGTTAGGGAAAAATAATAAAACTAAAAAAAAAGTATTTATCTCCATTTTCCCGTTAGGGTAAGGCTGTGTGCACACGCTGCGGATTAGGTGCGGATTCATCCGCGCGGATTTTGTAAAATCCGCAGGTGAAACCGCAGGTCAAAAGACCTGCGGTTTTACCTGCGGATTGCTCTGCGGTTTTGTCCTGCGGTTTTTCATCTCCTCAATAGAGGAGATGGCAAACCGCAGGAGAATCCGCAGAAAGAATTGACATGTCAATTCTTTCTGCGGATTGAAAACCGCAGATAATCCGCGCGGAAAATTCCGCACCGTCTGCACTGCGGTTTTTGATTCCCATAGGGAATCATGGTACTGTACACCGCAGCAGAAACTGCTACGGGTCCGCAGCAGCCAAAACCGCTGCGGAACCGCAGCAAAATCCGCAGCGTGTGCACACAGCCTTAGGGTTAGGGCTAGGGTTAGGGCTAGGGCTAGGGTTAGGGCTAGGGTTAGGGCCAGGGTTAGGGTTAGGGCTAGGGTTAGGGCTAGGGTTAGGGCTAGGGTTAGGGCTCAGATTATGGTTAGGGGTGTGTTGGGGTTAGGGTTGGAGTTATAATTGGGGGTTTCCACTGTTTGGGCACATCAGGGGCTCTCCAAATGCAACATGGCGTCTGATCTCAATTCCAGCCAATTCTGAGTTGAAAAAGTCAAATGGTGCTCCTTCCCTTCCAAGCTCTGCCATGCGCCCAAACAGTGTTTTACCCCCACATGTAGGGTATCAGCCTACCCAGGACAAATTGCAAAACAATTTTTGGGGTCCAATTTCTCCTGTTACCCTTAGGAAAATAAAAAATTGGGGGCAAAAATATAATTTTTGTGGAAAAAAATGATTTTTTTATTTTCACGTCCGAGTGTTATAAACTTCTGTGAAACACTTGGGGGTTCAAAGTGCTCACCACACATCTAGATAAGTTCCGTGGGGGGTCTAGTGTCCAAAATGGGGTCACTTGTGGGGAGTTTCAATAGTTTAGGTACATCAGGGGCTCTCCAAACGCACATGACACCCGCAGACCATTCCATCAAAGTCTGCATTCCAAAACGTCACTGCTTCCCTTCCGAGCCCCGACGTGTGTCCATACAGTAGTTTTCTCCCACATATGGGGTGTCAGCGTACTCAGGCCAAATTGGACAACAACTTTTGGGGGTCCAATTTCTCCTGTTACCCTTGGGAAAATGAAAAAATTGGGGACTAATTGATCATGTTTCTGGAAAAAATACGATTTTTTTATTTTCATGCCCTGGCATTATAAACTTCAGTGAAGCCCTTGGGGGTTCAAAGTGCTCACCTCACATCTAGATAAGTTCCTTAGTGGGTCTAGTTTTCAAAATGGGGTCATTTGTGGGGGGTTTCCACTGTTTAGGTACATTAGGGGCTCTCCAAAGGCAACATGACACCCGCAGACCATTCCATCAAAGTCTGCATTCCAAAACGTCACTACTTCCCTTCCGAGCCCCGACGTGTGCCCATACAGTAGTTTTCTCTCACATATGGGGTATCAGCATACTCAGGACAAATTGGACAACAACTTTTGGGGTCCAATTTCTCCTGGTACCCTTGGGAAAATAAAAAAATGGTGACTAAAAGATCATGTTTGTGGAAAAAATACGAATTTTTTATTTTCACGCCCGGGCGTTATAAACTTCTGTGAAGCACTGGGGGGTTCAAAGTGCTCACCACACATCTAGATAAGTTCCTTGGGGGGTCTAGTTTACAAAATGGTGTCATTTGTGGGGGGTTTCCACTGTTTAGGTACATTAGGGGCTCTCCAAAGGCAACATGACACCCGCAGACCATTCCATCAAAGTCTGCATTCCAAAACGTCACTACTTCCCTTCCGAGCCCCGACGTGTGCCCATACAGTAGTTTTCTCCCACATATGGGGTATCAGCATACTCAGGACAAATTGGACAACAACTTTTGGGGTCCAATTTCTCCTGGTACCCTTGGGAAAATAAAAAAATGGTGACTAAAAGATCATGTTTGTGGAAAAAATACGAATTATTTATTTTCACGCCCGGGCATTATAAACTTCTGTGAAGGACTGTCAAAGTGCTCACCACACATCTAGATAAGTTCCTCAGGGGGTCTAGTTTCCAAAATGGTGTCATTTGTGGGGGGTTTCCACTGTTTTGGTACATCAGGAGTTTTCCAAACGCGACATGGTGTCCGATCTCAATTCTAGCCAAAAACGTCAAATGGCGCTGCTTCCCTTCCGAGCTCTGCCATGCGCCCAAATAGTGGTTTACCCCCACATGTGGAGTATCAGCGTACTCAGAACAAATTGCACAATAACTTTTATGGTCCTGATACCCTTGGAAAAATAAGAATTGAGGGTGAAAAGATCATTTTTGTGGAAAAAATATGATTTTTTAATTGTATGGCTTTATGTTATAAACTTCTGTGAAGCCCATGGGGGTTCAAAGTTCTCACCACACATCTAGAAAAGTTCCTTAGGGGGTCTAGTTTCCAAAATGGTGTCATTTGTGGGGGATTTCCACTGTTTTGGTACATCAGGGGTTTTCCAAACGCGACATGGTGTCCGATCTCAATTCCAGCCAAAAACCTCAAATGGCGCTGCTTCCCTTCCGAGCTCTGCCATGCGCCCAAATAGTGGTTTACCCCCACATGTGGGGTATCAGCGTACTCAGGACAAATTGCACAATAACGTTTAGGGTCCTGTTACCCTTGGAAAAATAAGAATTGAGGGTGAAAAGATCATTTTTGTGGAAAAAATATGATTTTTTAATTGTATGGCTTTATGTTATAAACTTCTGTGAAGCCCATGGGGGTTCAAAGTTCTCACCACACATCTAGATAAGTTCCTTAGGGGGTCTAGTTTCCAAAATGGTGTCATTTGTGGGGGGTTTCCACTGTTTTGGTACATCAGGGGTTTTCCAAACGCGACATGGTGTCCGATCTCAATTCCAGCCAAAAATGTCAAATGGCACTGCTTCCCTTCCGAGCTCTGCCATGCGCCCAAATAGTGGTTTACCCCCACATGTGGGGTATCAGCATACTCAGGACAAATTGCACAATAACTTTTAGGGTCCTGTTACCCTTGGGAAAATAAAAATTGGGGTGAAAAGATCATTTTTGTGGAAAAAATATGATTTTTTAATTGTACCGCTGTACGTTATAAACTTCTGTAAAGCCCTTGTGGGTTCAAAGTTCTCACCACATATCTAGATAAGTTCTTTGGGGGGTCTAGTTTCCAAAATGGGGTCACTTGTAGGGGGTTTCCACTGTTTAGGTACATCAGGGACTCTCCAAACGTGACATGGCGTCCGATCTGAATTCCAGCCAATTTTGCATTGAAAAAGTCAAACGGCGCTCCTTCCATTCTGAGCTCTGCCATGCGCCGAAACAGTCGTTCCCCCCCACAAATCAGGTATCAGCGTACTCAGGACAAATTGCACAATAACTTTTGCAGTCCAATTTCTCCTGTTACCCTTGGTAAAATAAAAAAAATTGAACCTGAAGTATTTTTTTTGTGAAAAAAAGTTAGATGTTCATTTCTTTTTAAATATTCAAAAAAATTCCTGTGACGCACCTAATGGGTTAATAAACTTCTTGAATGTGGTTTTGAGCACCTTAAGGGGTTCAGTTTTTAGAATGGTGTCACTTTTGGGTATTTTCTATCATATAGACCCCTCAAAGTGGCTTCAAATGTGATGTGGTCCTAAAAATAAAATGGTGTTGTAAAAATGAGAAATCGCTGGTCAACTTTTAACCCTTATAACTTCCTAACAAAAAAAAATTTTGGTTCCAAAATTGTGCTGATGTAAAGTAAACATGTGGGAAATGTTACTTATCAAGTTTTTTGTGTGCCGTATCTCTGTGATTTAAGGGCATAAAAATTCAAAGTTGGAAAATTGCAAAATTTTCAAAATTTTTGCCAAATTTCCTTTTTTTTCACAAATAAACGCAAGTTATTTGAATGAAATTTTACCACTAACATGAAGTACAATATGTCATGAGAAAACATTGTCAGAATCACCAGGATCAATGGAAGCGTTCCAGAGTTATGACCTCATAAAGGTACAGTGGTCAGAATTGTAAAAATTGGCCCGGTCATGAACGTGCAAACCACCCTTGGGGGTGAAGGGGTTAATTGAGTATTTTTCCAGCCATAAAGCTGTTTTCGGTTAATAAGTTACTTGGACAGAGATGCCAATCAATAGTGATGGTTGCACTGTGCACATTATCATCAAGCAGTTTGCTAATTATTATCAGGATATAGTAACGGTGCCCATAAATGCTCGAACAAGTAATGTTTAATGAACTCCTATATTTATGGTCCTATAAGGTATCCAGCTACATGGCAGCCAGAGATATCACTATCCCAGACCAGATTGTCATCTACTAATGTTTTTATCAGTGTGATATGTAGAACAATAGCCGAATACCGCGATGTGTCATGTGTGGCCAAGACCCAAAGTCGGGGAAGAGAATCAGTATTTACATAATTGTTCAGGCAGGTACTTTGCCCCATCATAGAGATAACGACTCCCTTCCTCTTTATGAGTGTTTTTGTGTAGTTAGTTCCCGCTTTTATGTACATGGCCATATTCATCCCACATAACGGGGATTGCTCCAATAGAAGCCATATAACTGATGTACCCTTTCACAAGCATTAAGCCTCATTCACACGTCCAGTTTTCTGATACATGTGCTACCTGTTTTTAAAGGACACTTACCCCACAGGACGAAGCTCACGCGAAACGCGCGTCGGGGATTACAACACCTCCAGGTCGTATGCTCCATTCCTATATCACCCTTCTGAGCTGTTACCTTTCATATACTTTTTGCAGGAGCAATTTTGCTTCACTGTGAAGCTACCTCTGTATTATACAGGGACATGTGTTGGTGGTTTGGGAATCTGCCTTATGCATTAGACTTTACTTATGATTTACTATCATTCAGGCATTAATGTACGGAAGCAACCATCACTCAGCATTTTATATTGCTCTAATTTATGTGTGTATTGTACCAGCCCTGCCCACCCATTTTTTGGTGGAGATATGTAATGCTATTATATGGGCTTTGCATTGATGTGATCTAGCTGCATTTGCAGTCACCCCTTAAATAATTTTGATATGGAATGTCTCTCAGGTGACGTCTATAGTTTTGGCACTGAGTATACCATTTTTTGCATATGTACCTTGCGGTGTTCAATTGGATATTCATCTCATTTTATCTTGTACATGTTTGTGTCTTGTGTCTTTTGCATTGACTTTAATAAAATGATAGTATTTTATGGCTACATGCTTCCGTAATCTTTTTGGATGATAACAGTGTTGGAAGAGCCATCTATCTAGGCCTAAATCTCTTTGATTTCTGTTTTTAAAGGAGTTTTCAGATGTCAGAAAATCCCTGTATTGTTTAAAAAAAACAATCTGTACTTTACTCACCCTCCTCGGGTCCAGCGTTAAGTCTATACCCTCCTCCCAGTGTCTGTTATTGTCTGCAGCGATGGCATCATGTAGACAGCGCTGCAGCTAATTTGTGAGCTCAACAGCTCTGCCCAAGTTGATAGCACGAGGTGCCCAGATCACTGATTGTCTGCAGTGCTGTCGAAATGACATCAACACTGCTGACAATAACAGAAGCAGTGGCAGAGACTCAGGACTGGTCCCAAGGAAAGAGAGTATTGCTCAAACAGCAACCGGAGGTCAGGGATTTTTTGAAACTCGAAAACCCCCTTAAGAAAGCTTACAGACACAGTATACTCTATGGGCTATTCACATGTCATCAAGGCTACAATTTATTGGTGGCAGGTTCAGTTCACTGTCCCATCCCTGTATCTAAGTATCTTGACCAACATGACTAGCTAGCAGCCCTGCTGGCATTTAGCACCCGGACGTATATGCAGAATGGTGCAGAATAAAGGCGCCTGACCTGAGAAGCAGAACCTTACACCTGCTAAAACCAGGGGTTCACTTTAATGGGTTAGTTCCATCTTCATAGATAGGTATTGTTGGATGGAGCCCCTAATACAAGCACTTTTGCAATTTACTGCTTATAAAAATTTTCATCCATTCTTCAGATATTTAACACTTTTCTTGTCTTTTGATTACAGCTGTTGCTCGGAGACCGACCACCGCTGCTCGACAGCAGAGCCTGCACACAGTGCTTACAAGCTCTTTTTTATTGAATTTGTGTACACTAGTTTGAAGTAGGCCAAATGTTCTTGAACGCGCTGTTACTTCCTAATCCCGACCATCTTCAGTGCAGCATTTACAAGCCAAGCATCAGCGATGGTCGGTCTCCTTGGCAACAAGCTGTAAACAAAAGAAAAGTGGTAACATCTCAAAAGTGGTTGTAAGTTTTGAAAAACAGCAAATTGCAAAAGTACTTGTTTTTTTTTACAAGCTCTGTGACAATATCAATTTGTGAAGATGAGAATAACCCTTTAAGTACTTCTACCAGCAAGTCCCAGACACAGGCACCAAAAAATCGCAATAAACAGTTGGTTCTCATAAGGCAGGGCATTATATTACCAGGTAATTGTATATCGGCCCCCGGTTTAATATGTATTCACTATAATAATAGATTTGCAGTCTTTTTGCTTCATAAATGATTCACTACATAGGGACAATACCAATATTAAATACAATGTCAATCTTACAAACAAAGACATTTCACAACACATCCATAAGTGCAGGCTGTATCAGATGTCTACCATGACACCTGTGTAGTGTAAACCAGCACCCGGCTCACACTGTGACAACAAGTGAATAGTTTTAGTTTGAGGCCCGGCACCTCCATGACGACAACTGACACCTGACACAGTTCCGTGACCGGAGGAAGCGAGACAGGTCATCTCCAGGGTGTCCGGGGCAATGGAATCTCCCCAGGTACAGTCCGGGCACCATTCTTTACAACAACGCCAGTCAAAAGAAAGACAACGCTGGAGTAATATTGGACTGGAGAGCACCAGTCCGGTGACGAGTCTTATGTTGGCCTAATGTTTGAATGTCACTATTACTATTCCTAAACCATTAATGCTAGTAACAAGAATCAGACATCTCTTGGGCCTGTGGTCCTCAACCCTTCTTACCTTCATGCCACATTCAGCTCTTAGAGATGATCACGGGCCATATCTACATCCTCCCGAGTACTGACATTCAAGCCAAAGCTTCACTACAAAAATCACACTGACATCTTAGCCCCCTCCCTTATAAAAAGTATACTAACATTTAGGGGTTCCCTCCTAAAACCATTAAATAATCTCACACCAAGTACTCCCACCACACCATTATTTGGCACTTAAAGCAACCCTGGCTGTATCTCCTATCTCCAGCTTACCACATTTATGTGTAAACCACCACAACCAGGTCTTGTCTTCTGTGAGGGGCTACTCACAAGAGTGACCATCTTGGGACCTTCTCTTCATAGCTATTTGCTAGATCTGGAGCTAATGCTCCAGGATGTCAGACAGACATAATACATCATGCGGCTTCTAGTCACATAAGGTTCCCGAACCGTTGGTTGGGTACCCCTGTCTTAGGGTATGTGAAAACTGAGGTTTTGATTTAGGAGGTTTTGGAGCAGAAACTGAACAGAAACTCTCTAAATTAAACTCAAAAACGTAAAACTCCTCAAAAACTTGGCGTTTCTGCTGAGTTTATTCTCTGAAAACAGAGTACGACTCTGTGTGAACATACCCTTAGGCTACATTCACACTGCGCTCTTTTTAAGGGATTTTTTGAGCGGATCTGCTCCAAAATCCTCCTCACAAACCACATTAAAACTCTCCCATTTCATTTATATGGGAAATCCACTTGTATGAGGAGTTTTTTGAAAAATGACTTGTGGAAAAAAAAGAAAGTGCAAGTTACTTTGAAGCGTCTCCTGACGAAATCTGATTCAAACTAGTCACTGTCCAATCAAAAATCTACAAAAATGGCTTCAGAATCAAAACATTTCCAAAACCTTTTCAAAATCAATTCAGGAAAAGCTTCTTCAGGAAACTAAAAACTCCTCCAAACATTCCTGAGAGAAGTATCTCTTGAATTGGTTTTCCCTAAAAAAAACTTGTCTTTTTTGACCGCATCAATAAAACTCTGTGTGCATGTATCTTTAGGGTATGTGCATACAATGTCTTTTTCAGGTGGGTTACGTCGGGAGCCCGCCTGAAAAAGCTCTAATGAAACACCGAAAGAATATACATATGCACGACAATGTAAAAACCATTTGCTATGAACATATTCTATCTTTTTTACTTAAAAAGTTACTGCAGCCAAGGAGAGTAAGTCCTTGCTAACAGTTGTCAATTTATTCATAAATATTTAGGAGGAACAACACATAGATATAAGAAAAGAAGCCCAGGATTGTTATATCATGGGAAATATTAGTATTTTCTAAAAGCAGACAATTCGGGAGAACCAACGGGTTTTCTGTAAGCCAGGTGCAAAGACTGGGCTGGGAACCAACTATTCAGAGAATGATGGTGCCTACATTGGTAGTTCTATAGAATGACACACTATGCGTATCACATATCCCATTGTCTATAACAAGCTTAACAGGTTTTTTTCTGCTTCCAACGTCTAAATCTCCAATTATTACCTCTTCTTACAATATGATGTTGATATTGGCAGAATCTTATATTGGATAGAAACTTTCCACAACTCAACAATCACTGTTTCAACCGGATGTTTAATGTCCTCATACACATTTGACATCTCTTTGTTCTTAGAAATTCTCAAGAAAAGAGAGATATTTAATTTTATTGTTTACTGTCCATTGTCTAGGTTACCAGCCACCTCTGCAGTCTAGCAATGATGGCAGAGCATGAGAAGCGAGAGCTTTCTAATAGAGCTGCCCACATCGCTAGAGCGCACTGTTATCTCCTGATGTCAGCCACCTTCAGTGCAACTGCACGCCTCCGATATTGCAGGGGCAACGTTGCCTCATATAGTAACATGCAAAAGTGCACAGTTTGGGCAAGCGGCTCAGTGATGCTGATGGTCCAAACATCAATCAAGCTGAAGCGCAATGTTGTGCACTCTGTCAAATCACAGAAAACTCCAAATCTGTCTATTTTAGTGATACCAACAGAGGATCTAATGAGTATGGGGTGCTTGACTCTCACCCAACGGATAATGTTGGGGGACAGAACGATCAGGCATGTAGCACTCAAACATCTGATCCTTTCAGATTCCTGCTGATAAGCCGCAGCTTCTCCACTCTCCCCATAGGCTTAGCTGAGCATTCCTGTGTATGGAGGAGAAGGGAAGAAATAGTTGTCAGCCGAACAAGCGATTTACCTATGTAGTAAGCTTGGGCTTCAAGGTAACATTTTATCACCAGTGACTTGCAATAAAATTGTGGGATTAACACAAACTCATTGGCTATGTAAAATCTTGTGAGTTAAAACACCAACAGTTTTTAGAAATTGACTGGAAATTTGTTGCAATGATCTGGTATCACAGAGGTTGTACGGTAGTAGTCCCACAACTTAATGTCCTTGTGTAGCATCACCTTAGAAGATTCCACTTTAATGCTTTACAGACCTGTAGGAAACTGAGATGATTTCAAACTACCAAAACATGAGTGCATCTCCCATGGTCCTACTACATCACTGTAGGGACTACTGCCATCGTAGTCCATCTTACTCGCTCTGTTGTAGGCCAAAATGTCATCAATAATGAGGAAGTTATAATACCATGGATAGAGGCCTCCAGGTTGTTGTACGGCACAGTCTGTGATCCGTCATAAACAACTTATTAATTGGCTTCTGAAGTTAACCGAACCTATTTTTAACCTTTCTCTGAATCCTTGTAATTAAAACTTTCACAAGGCAAGTCTGGACTTGGAGGATACAGGCATAACATTTGCTCCAAACCACAAGGGATATTTCCTTCCACCTTCCAAGACACTTTATTAACTAGGGTCTCACCGATTCACCAAGAATGGCGTCATGTACGGTCGTCTAGATGAAGTGTGTGCTGGATTAAGATGTGCCAAATTTAGTAAAAGTGTGCACCTTTTAAATAATTTTTTGCACCACCATTACTGTGAGAATGTACGATTCAGGGACTGGAGTAGCATTCTGTTGTAATTTACGCCTTTTTTACTAGCGGATTCAAAATTATGATAAATTTGTCTGCCGCGTGTGAGGATAGTCACTTTTAATGGCCAAGCCATGAGTCAGGACAGTCAAGAAGTCCAAGGTCAGAAGCCAGGAGGGTATGTCATAAACAGAAGGAAGATACAAAAGCGTAGTCAGGTGACGTTCCGAGGTCAGAATACCAGGAGGATAGTGGATCAGAGCAGAAGGGGTTAAACAGATGGCTAGTCAGAACGAGGTCCAAGGTTAGGCAACGAAAGATCAACATACAGAACTTGAGGCAGAGAGGAAAGCAAACCTCCCAAGTTGAATGTACATCTAGAGGAGGTCTGGAAGAAACAGTTCAGTTAAGTAGCATGCCAATCACCTGGGATAATGAACACTTGGAGACAGCTGACGCCTCCCAGTCTCAGATTGGATAGTCAAGCTGTCAATCAACACCCAGACAGCTCAGCATGCCCCTGTACCAGATTGGATGTCTGTGCTGTCAATCAAATTACTGACAGCTTCAGTACGCCCCTGTACCACATTGGACGGCTGAGCTGTCAGTATCTGCATCCCAGACACACTGAGGAGTGAAACCATGACACCATGCTTTCCCATGCCCTCTCCAGCTAAACTTCATGCACTTTTCGAAAAGTTGGCGAAGCTAGAGTAAAAACTCCAAAAGTCGCTAAATGTTTGTGAAATTAAGAGCTGTACACAATTTTTGCACCATTTGAAGCTGAAAACTGGATGGGCCAAATTGCTAAGAGTTATACATAGTGATGTGGAATCGGTGAGTGTCACTTCACAGTTAGGAGACTCTCAGGAGACTAGACAAGCTATGCACATCAATGCCTCGTCTGCTGTCAGGTTGATTTTATAATGCAAATAGAATATTATAAAAATGATTACCTATATGTTCTGGAAGGATTCATCACCTACTCATTGTATTAAATGCTCTCGAACATAGTGCTTTATTAATTGTACTAATTCCCAGTGCATCTCATGGCAATGGTGACTGCTGGATCACAAGAAGCGCTCTCATTCCCGGGAGATTGTTCAGTCACTTGGAGAAAAGACTTAATTAAAATCTATTCCCTTTAACCCTTTGATAAAGAACTGTACGTATATAGAGGCACTTTAGGGATTATTACTATTCCAGACCTGATGGAAGTGGTGCATTTATTTTACAGGACTGGTTAAAAAAGAAAATGTAGATTCTGTCCTATGATAACATTTCACGTTTTTGTTTTAGTTGCTTATGGGAAATTCGGATTAGTACTTTTTATTAGATTTTTGGTCCATGTAACAGAAAATGGGAGAGAGTGTGGTGGTGTGACCATTTTCCCTAGGTTCCTGTCTTATATCAAGTTTATAATAATCTTTATTTTTATAATAATCTTTATTTTTTATTTTTATGTTTATATGTTTATGTTTATCTATTATGTTTATAAATCAGGAGGCAGTTTGGTAGTAAACTATGTATTTACCCTTCTCCATTTAGCCGCTCCAGTGTTTGGGATGACCCTGGCTAATCACCGGCAATGCTCAGGTATGGTATAAAAGGGCAGCAAGGCCGCAAGAGGATGGCGCTCTCTGTGCTCCTGGGAAACTGCTGCAAGTAAAGCAAATGTTTGGTTTGGAACTGTGCACCATTCCTGGTTGTGGCTACTCAGGATTTTGCCTGTTTAGTTAGCAGCCAGCCGGTTTAGGATTTATTTTGTATCATTTGTATTTTGTTATGTTTTTGGACAAACCAAATAAAACTGGTTGTGGACAGTTGTATCAAACCTGGCTGGTGTGAACTGTGTCTTGGAGTGACTGAAGTGCCAGTCTAGCCCATGAGATGACGATCCTATGAGCTAATCCCCTAATTCTTTCACATATCCAGTATATGCACTGCGCCGGCACAAAATTCCACTGGGTTGTATGTTGTATGTTAAATCTGTTGTTTCTGTAAAACCAAACACTGCAGACATAGAGGATGTTGTTAAACAACTGATCCAGACCACTGCAGATAAGCGACAGACTACTGTGGATGAGCAACAGACTACTGCGGATGAGCAACAGATCACTGCGGATGAGCAACAGACCACTGTGGATGAGCGACAGAATACTGTGGATAAGCGACAGACTACTGTGGATGAGCGACAGACTACTGTGGATGACCGACAGACTACTGTGGATGAGCGACAGATCACTGCGGATGAGCAACAGACCACTGTGGATGAGGGACAGACCACTGTGGATGAGGGACAGACCACTGCGGATGAGCAGCAGACTACTGTGGATGAGCGACAGAATACTGTGGATAAGCGACAGACTACTGTGGATGAGCGACAGACTACTGTGGATGACCGACAGACTACTGTGGATGAGCGACAGACTACTGTGGATGACCGACAGACTACTGTGGATGAGCGACAGACCACTGCGGATGAGCAACAGACCACTGCGGATGACCGACAGACTACTGTACTGTGGATAAGTGACAGATTACTGTGGATGAGCGACAGACTACTGTGGATGACCGACAGACTACTGTGGATGAGCGACAGACCACTGCGGATGAGCAACAGACCACTGCGGATGACCGACAGACTACTGTACTGTGGATAAGTGACAGACCACTGCGGATGAGCGACAGACTACTGTGGATGAGCGACAGACTACTGTGGATGACCGACAGACTACTGTGGATGAGCGACAGATCACTGCGGATGAGCAACAGACCACTGTGGATGAGGGACAGACCACTGTGGATGAGGGACAGACCACTGCGGATGAGCAGCAGACTACTGTGGATGAGCGACAGAATACTGTGGATAAGCGACAGACTACTGTGGATGAGCGACAGACTACTGTGGATGACCGACAGACTACTGTGGATGAGCGACAGACTACTGTGGATGACCGACAGACTACTGTGGATGAGCGACAGACCACTGCGGATGAGCAACAGACCACTGCGGATGACCGACAGACTACTGTACTGTGGATAAGTGACAGATTACTGTGGATGAGCGACAGACTACTGTGGATGACCGACAGACTACTGTGGATGAGCGACAGACCACTGCGGATGAGCAACAGACCACTGCGGATGACCGACAGACTACTGTACTGTGGATAAGTGACAGATTACTGTGGATGAGCGACAGACTACTGTGGATGAGCGACAGACCACTGCGGATGTGTGACAGACCACTGCGGATGAGCAACAGACCACTGCGGATGAGTGACAGACCACTGCGGATGAGCGCCAGACCACTCCGAATGAGCGTCAGACCACACCAGATGAGCGTCTGACCACTGCAGATCACCGACAGACCACTGCGGATAACTGACAGACCACTGTGGATGAGTGTCCGACCACTGCAGATCAGCAACAGACCACTGCTGATCAGCGACAGACCGCTGTGGATAAGCATCAAACCACTGCGGATAAGCGACAGACCACTGTGGATGAGCGACAGACCATTGAGAATCAGCGACAGACCACTGTGGATGAGCGACAGAATACTGTGGATGAGCGATAGAACACTGTGGATGAGCGACAGACTACTGTGGATGAGCGATAGAACACTGTGGATGAGCGACAGACTACTGTGGATGAGCGACAGACCACTGCGGATGAGCGACAGACCACTGCGGATGAGCAACAGACCACTGCGGATGAGTGACAGACCTCTGCGGATGAGCGACAGACCACTGCGGATGAGCGTCAGACCACTGCGGATGAGCGTCAGACCACTGCAGATCAGCAACAGACCGCTGCGGATCAGCAACAGACCGCTGTGGATAAGCATCAGACCACTGTGGATAAGCGACAGACTACTGTGGATGAGCGACAGACCACTGCAGATGAGCAACAGACCACTGTGGATGACCGACAGACTACTGTGGATGAGCGACAGACCACTGCGGATGACCGACAGACTACTGTGGATAAGCGACAGACTACTGTGGATGAGCGACAGACTACTGTGGATGAGCGACAGACTACTGCGGATGTGTGACAGACCACTGCGGATGAGCGACAGACCACTGCGGATGAGCGACAGACCACTGCGGATGAGCGACAGACCACTGCGGATGAGCGACAGACCACTGCGGATGAGTGACAGACCACTGCGGATGAGCGACAGACTACTGTGGATAAGCGACAGACCACTGCGGATGAGCGACAGACTACTGTGGATAAGCGACAGACTACTGTGGATGAGCGA
Organism: Dendrobates tinctorius; assembly: GCF_039654945.1. Lineage (NCBI taxonomy): Eukaryota > Metazoa > Chordata > Amphibia > Anura > Dendrobatidae > Dendrobates > Dendrobates tinctorius. The sequence continues at coordinate 42,354,763 of NW_027361825.1, read as the reverse complement.
CAGACTACTGTGGATGAGCGACAGACCGCTGCGGATGTGTGACAGACCACTGCGGATGAGTGACAGACCACTGCGGATGAGTGACAGACCACTGCGGATGAGTGACAGACCACTGCGGATGAGCGCCAGACCACTACGGATGAGCGTCAGACCACTCCGGATGAGTGTCCGACCACTGCAGATCAGCGACAGACCACTGTGGATCAGCGACAGACCGCTGTGGATAAGCATCAAACCACTGCGGATAAGCGACAGACCACTGTGGATGAGTGTCCGACTACTGCAGATCAGCGACAGACCACTGCGGATCAGAGACAGACCGCGGTGGATAAGCATCAAACCACTGCGGATAAGCGACAGACCATTGTGGATGAGCGACAGACCATTGAGAATCAGCGACAGACCACTGCGGATGAGCGACAGACTACTGTGGATGAGCGACAGACCACTGCGGATGAGCGACAGACCATTGAGGATCAGCAACAGACAACTGAAGATGAGCAACAGACCACTGCAGGTCTTCGACAGACCACTACGGATGAGCGACAGACCACTGCGGGTCATGAGTTGACAGAGCACTGCGGATGAGCGACAGACTACTGTGGATGAGCGACAGACCAATGCGGATGAGCGACAGACCATTGAGGATCAGCAACAGACAACTGAAGATGAGCAACAGACCACTGCAGGTCTTCGACAGACCACTACGGATGAGCGACAGACCACTGCGGGTCATGAGTTGACAGAGCACTGCGGGTCAGCAACAGATGACTGCGGATGAGTGACAGACCACTGTGGATGAGCGACAGACCACTGCGGGTCAGAAACAAACCACTGTTTATCAGCAACAGACCACTGCGGATCAGTGACAGACCACTGCGGATCAGCGACAGACCACTGCGGATCAGCGACAGACCGCTGTGGATAAGCATCAAACCACTGCGGATAAGCGACAGACCACTGTGGATGAGCGACAGACCATTGGGAATCAGCGACAGACCAATGCGGATGAGCGACAGACCATTGGGAATCAGCGACAGACCACTGCGGATGAGCGACAGACTACTGTGGATGAGCGACAGACCAATGCGAATGAGCGACAGACCATTGAGGATCAGCAACAGACAACTGAAGATGAGCAACAGACCACTGCAGGTCTTCGACAGACCACTACGGATGAGCGACAGACCACTGCGGGTCATGAGTTGACAGAGCACTGCGGATGCGCGACAGACCACTGCGGGTCATGAGTTGACAGAGCACTGCGGGTCAGCAACAGATGACTGCGGATGAGTGACAGACCACTACGGATGAGCGACAGACCACTGCGGGTCATGAGTTGACAGAGCACTGCGGGTCAGCAACAGATGACTGCGGATGAGTGACAGACCACTGTGGATGAGCGACAGACCACTGCGGGTCAGAAACAAACCACTGTTTATCAGCAACAGACCACTGCGGATCAGTGACAGACCACTGCGGATCAGCGACAGACCGCTGTGGATAAGCATCAAACCACTGCGGATAAGCGACAGACCACTGTGGATGAGCGACAGACCATTGGGAATCAGCGAAAGACCAATGCGGATGAGCGACAGACCATTGGGAATCAGCGACAGACCACTGCGGATGAGCGACAGACTACTGTGGATGAGCGACAGACCAATGCGAATGAGCGACAGACCATTGAGGATCAGCAACAGACAACTGAAGATGAGCAACAGACCACTGCAGGTCTTCGACAGACCACTACGGATGAGCGACAGACCACTGCGGGTCATGAGTTGACAGAGCACTGCGGATGAGCGACAGACCACTGCGGGTCATGAGTTGACAGAGCACTGCGGGTCAGCAACAGATGACTGCGGATGAGTGACAGACCACTGTGGATGAGCGACAGACCACTGCGGGTCATGAGTTGACAGAGCACTGCGGGTCAGCAACAGATGACTGCGGATGAGTGACAGACCACTGTGGATGAGCGACAGACCACTGCGGGTCAGAAACAGACCACTGTTTATCAGCAACAGACCACTGCGCATCAGCGACAGACCACTGCGGATCAGCGACAGACCACTGGGGATCAGCAAGAGATGAACTGTTTATTCATTGAGTCTAATAAATGTTTCTTGGAGCAGACGAAGGTGCTGGCAGGAATAATGTCAACCCCAACAGAACCATTCTCTGCTCAGAATAGAGTTTGAGCAACATTGCAGAAAATGACACCTATGGATATGAAAGCGTTCCTCAAGATTTTTGAGAGAACTGCTGAGAGAGAAGCTAACAGTGGGCGAATATGGCGGTTCCGTTTTTCAGTGAGGAGACCTAAAAGGCATACGCTGTCTTAAATAAACAAAATGCCAAATAGTACCCCTGTACTCACGGAGAAAGTGCTTGCTGGCTTGAGGATTACATCTGCTGTCAGAGTCCAGGAGTCCCCAAAGAACCAGAAGACCTCTGAACCAGGTAAGACCATTCGTGAGGCCCTTAAAGTGGGGGTGGATTTAGACATTAAAACCAGTTGGCCATAAAAGGCCTTTGTATGGCAAGGACATTGTTTGCTACCGCTGCCAAGGACTTGATCATGAGGCTGCCAGTTGTCCACTAGTGGAGGAGCCTGTGGAGTGTGATAGTGGGTTGAGAAAGTTACTGTTTGCTAGATCTGCCCTCTCATAGTACTTACTGAGAGACAAACCTGCAGTATGGTTGCAGAAGGATATTGCTTTTTGGCTTTGGCTAGTCTGGTGACTCCTGTCCATGCAAGTTTGGTGGATAGCGGAAAATTACAGAGAAGTATAACAGGACTCATCTGCATAGATGGGGACATTAAGGGTCCATTTACATGGACCGACTGATGGCAAGATATGACTGCTGATTTGTAAACTTTTACTGTTTGGCGGTCACTTACTTGCCTGTGTACATAGGCAGGCAAAAGGAAAGGATGCTCACTGAGCAATCTATACTAGATGGGTCAGCATGCACATACTGCATTCTCGTTCTCGGCAGCGCAATCCTGTTTACACAGGGTGACGCACCATTGAGAACGATTATGTTTATGCTGCAGAAAAGATCATTTCACCAAATGAATGAGTATTTTGCTCATTCATTGGGTGATCGGCAGCATGTAATCGTTTTTAACAACGCCTGTTCGCGATTATCTTGAAGTGTAAATGCCCTTTAAGGAATATGCCACCGATGTCTTGTCTTTTGAAACCCCATGTGGATAAGTGACACATGAAGTCAGAAAGGTAACCACTTAACATATGCTGTGATTATGGGTTGTGACTCTTCCTTGTTTTGGCAACCATGGGTACTGCTACCAATATGTTTAGCTGTAGGTATGACCCTGGGGAAAAAAAAAGACCTCTCCCTTAAGGCTATGTGCACACGCTGCGGTTTCACCTGTGGGTTTTTCCGCGCGGATCCGCAGGTGAAACCGCAGGTAAAGTGACCTGCGGTTTTCCTGCAGATTTGCCTGCGGTTTGACACCTGGACAATGGAACGAATTGACATGCTACGGTTTGTAAACCGCAGCAAAACCGCGCGGAAAAAAATGAAGCGTGGGCACAGCGGTTTTGAAAACCCATAGGATAACATGGTACTGTACCATGTCTGCAGAACTGCTGCGGATCCGCAGGGCCAAAAACGCTGCGGAACCGCAGCACAATCCGCAGCATGCGCACATACCCTAAAGGTTTTTGCAGGAGATGTTGGTGAATACCCACCTTGAAATTGGTCTCCCTGACTTGCCAGTCTTCAAAGATAAATTTGGGACAGCCCATCTCAAGGACTCCACGTTAACCCATGTATGAGAAAGGTTTAAAGTAATAAATGGGGTATCCCAAAAACCTGGGACTAAGAAAGTATACCTTTAATTTGCAATGAAAAATGACTTGTTATATAGAGTAAATGAGGAGCGTGGAGCAGCTGCCAAAATCTCATCGCCAAACGGTGATGGATCTAGCTCACTCACATGTGCTAGAGGGTCATTTAGTCCATGACTACAGAAAATACTGGATCCTGCAATGGTTTTATTGACCAGAGGTAAAGAAATATTATGTGTCTTGCCACATAATAAGAACAGGGGTCGGAGTGAGCCAAACGTTTACAGGGTACCTAAGCATCGCTCTGGTTCTCCTTTGGGTTATATGGCCTCATATCAGACTATCTGTGGTTTGCAAGTATCTTCAAGCACCAACATTACACTAAAGTGATTAGGGGATAATATTTTTGCTAGGAGTGGTTCTTTAAATGGAATCAAAAACAGACATGTTCTCTTTGTCCACCCCAAAAATAATCAGTCCACACAAAAACCCATAAATGTAAATATGCCCATGGACTACAACGGCTAAATGAAAAACACAAAGCACACATGACTAAAACAGATGTGTGAATGAGGTTGCACATGGCAGCATGGCAAACACTGGATGTTTGGGCTCCCCATACAAGTGAATGGGCTCCGTGTTCGGCTTCAGGTCTGGGTACTGTTCAAGTACCCAAACCCAAACTTTTTGTAACTGTTCGGCCGAACCCACTGGACCCGAACATCCAGGTGTCTGCCTATCTCTAAGGTATCATCAATCCACAAGATAGGTGATAACTTCTAGATAGGTGGATGTCTGATTGCAGAGACCCCACTGATTGTTGCAATGGGCAACTTTTATCTCGGTCATAATGGATTGGCAGTGCGCATGTTCGACCACAGCTAAATTCACACCCTATGGCACTTTCAGAGCAAGCTGAAAAGAAACATTCCAGCAATCCTATAGAGAATGAATGGAGTGGTGGTCTCACATACACATTGCAGTGGTCTGACATGCGCAAAAGTGCCCCATTCTGGTGATTGGTGAGTGTCCTTGCAATCACAACCCCACTAGTGATGAGTGAACGTGCAGGGATAAGGTGTTATCTGAGAACGCTTGAGTGCTAACCGAGTGTCTCCGGCGTGCTTGAAAAATAGTTTGAGTCCCCGTGGCTGCATGTCTCACGGTTCGACAGCAGCAACACATGCAAGTATGGCCTGTTTGTTAGACAATTCCTGCATATGTTGTAGCTGTCGAAAAGCCACGAGACATGCAGCCGCGGGGACTCGACATATTTTTCGAGCATGCTGAAGACACTTGGTTAGCACCTGAGCATGCGCAGATAGCGCGTTATCAGAGCACATTCACTCATCAATAAACCCCACGGATCTAAAAGTTATCACCTATCTTGTTCCAAAGTCCTAGTGTAAGAATGACATTAAGATTTTAAACCATATCAATTAGCTTAATGCCATTACTAAGGTATGTATCACAGAAGTTTGGGGGCCAACCTACAAAATAGAAGCCTCCACTGTGTGAAAAGGACAAGAAAGTGTCACTGTAGCCAAATAATCTCAGAAAGCATACGATATACATCAATAACATAAAGGAATAAATCCATCTTTGTTCCTCTATCATTTCCTTGTCACAAGGATCACTTCTGTACTCACCCAATATCTCTTTCCTTCTGTCCGAGTGTGGTTGGTCTGTATACACCCACTCGAAGTTATCCCTTACTACTTTATTGCCCATGGTGGAAAATCAGGTTCTAGAAGAAAGATCATACATTTTATTATTACACGCTATTCCCACTATCGCAAAAAAATCTCATTCTTGTGCTTGGTTATTAGGGTTCTGCACAATAATTTGCTATTTATATATTAATACATATTTTAGCATTTAGAGTGACTAAAGTAAGCAATGCTCGCACCACCTAATGTAACTCTGGGGTGACGTACGGCAACTGCGATCTACACCCAGTTTCTCAACTACGTTACTAAAGAATAAAAAATATATAGGTAAATCCATGACCCAATAATATACTATGGTGCGTGCTGATGGTATAGAGCCATAAGTCATAGGACTATCAGTATATGGTACCATACCTGGGATGTGTCCTATGGTCAGCGCTGCAGAGTGCAACGAGAGAGACAGAGAAGGAGGAAAAGAGAGAGTGACAAGGTGTGCAAGAGTGTCACAAGCAAGGGCAGGATCAGTCTCACCCTGTACTCCGCTCTTACAGGATACGCCTGTACTTTCAACATAAAAAAACTATTACAGATAAGATACCCATGTGACTACAAGTCCAACCTGTTAGTCTGTTAAAGCGCTGAATACTCCCCAATACGACGTCACGCCCTGCAGACTGTCATCTGTTGAACCTGTTCAGCCACAACCTGCAGGGAAATAAACTTTTTTCTTTTATGGCCCTCAATGGACTCATTTAAATAGTAGTTTTTCCTCTTTTTTACTTTCTTTAGGAATGATAATGAAGAGTGATGGAGTCCAAGCTGTGATGAATTCACAGATATCCACAGCATGGAGGAATCAGAAATGTACAATCAGTAATCTACCCAATATTGTAGTAATTCCCAAGATAGTAACCAAATCTGGACCAAAAGACCCAGAATAAATTACCAAAATATAACAAAAATAGGAAAGATATTATGCATAAGAGTGATAAAAATGTACTTATCTCTGGGGGGTCCATCCGCCACCGAGGCTCTGAAACTTGAGTCGAGGTGCACATGGTCAACTTCCACTGTTCATTGTCTATGGTTCTGCCGGAAACAGCACAGTGCTAAACTCTGCTTTCTCCAGCAGTTCCATAGACAATAAATGGAGAGGAGGTTGAGGAAGCGCATCTCTGCTCCTCAATCCGGTGCTCCAAAGTACTTTGTTCCCAGGTCTCAGAACCGCATTACCAGAATCACAGTCAGACCCTCGGCAATCAGTAAGGTATTGCCTATCATTTGAGACTAACCCTTTAAGTAGAAAAATGACGTTTTCTCCAGCGATGGACTTTATGAATAAATCTTAACGTTTGTTGTCTTGTCATTATAAACGCAAGGACAATGGCATACTGCGGATACCCTGAAGGCAAAACAGACGCGTTTTGACAGCTAGGTCTTATTCATGGTTGGAAACGCGTCGGTTTTGCCTTCAGGGTATCCGCGGTATGCCGTTGTCCTTGCTTTTATAATGACAAGACAACAAACGTTAAGATTTATTCATAAATTCCATCGCTGGGGAAAATGCTCTTTTTCTATTTATGACCTATGCCCCGGATCAGGGTGACTCCGTGCGAGGATCCATTGCCAGACAAGGTGCTTCCACACATGGTGAGCTGACATCCCCTCTTTTCCCTTTCCATTACCCCTTTAAGTGGTCTGTATAGCGATGAGCGAACGTGCTGGAATAAGGTATTATCTGAGCATGCTTGGTTGCTGACCGAGTGTCTTCAGCGTGTTTGAAAAATATGTTCGAGTCTCCGCGGCTGCTTTTCTCACGGCTGTTCAACAGCAGCCACACATGCAGAGACTGGCTAACAAACAGGCAATCCCTGCATGGATTGCAGCTTTCAAACAGAGGCGAGACATGCAGCCGCGGAGACTCAGACATATTATTTGAGCACGCCGTAGACACTCGGATAGCACCTGAGCATGCTTAGATAATACCTTATCCCAGCACTTTCGCTCACCACTAGTTTTAATATAAAATGGGTTGCGGTCAGGCTCAGCATTTTGTAGGTGTCATTTTTCTGGACATTTTATGCCTTTTTTAGACCATATCAGTTTATTCCAGCCTTAATGGGTTGTCCCCTGTCCACTGATTGGCAGCAGGGGGACTTGTGTTTCCGGTTTTCTTCTGGTTCTCCCTTGGCCACAAGACTGCGGTAAGAATAACTTGAATGTTGTGGACTGATGTGACACAGAAATGTGCGGCCTGCCACTGCTTCTGGCCAAAGTGTTGCAACAAGGAAAGAATGTGAGGCACAAGTCCCCTATACAGCGGACAATATATTTTTTTAGACATGGAAATCTTTGTATGAATACTTCATGGCACTATACAGTAACATATGTTTGAGACATCTGCCAAATGTATATACCTGTAAAACCTACATTGCAAACCCAGTGTGAATAGGCCCCTATCCAGCTCCACTCCTGTGGTGTAGAAATGTGATTAACAAACTTATCATTATTATGATTTATTACAGCTGGTGGGAAGCAAACTGCAGGACCCATTCAATCAGCCAGGTCGATAATCTCTGGCCTCTGTACGGGAGCCCTAAGAACTGCTTTCTACCTCCTGAATCCGCAGCTCTGCTTTTGACTAGCCGGCCTGGCACAACAGATGTGGGGTAATGCACATGTGATGTTGTACCAGGACGGCTAATCAAAAGAAGAGTCATGGATGCTGGGAGGTAGGAGAGTTCTCAGGGCTCTTGTCCAGCAGCCACAGATTACTGATCTGGGTCCTGCAAATCGATTCGCACTGCCTCTATTATTTAGTTTAAAGCGCTTATGATGCTGTATAAATTACACTGGTAGAAATGGGGTTTACCATACATAGCGTGACATACATATAACAATGTCATAGGCACAGAACAAAAGGTAGAAAACAAGTTATAATAAACAGAGGTGTAACGATCAAGTTCGGGTGGAGGTCCGCCGATGCCAGCACAACGTTCAACTGGATGTGCACATTCAGCTGAAGTGTATTGTGGTGCAGAGACCTGTCAGGTCCATTCACTGCAACACACGCTGTCAGCCAATCAGAGGTCAGCAGCTGACGTTGGCGTGCACATGACTGGGGGCGCATGACAGTGACATCATGCGCTCCCGATGCTTGCATACTGAAGTCAGTTGCTGGATTCAGAAGAGGACACCGCACCGTGGGGGAGGAAAGGAGAATAGAATCATTTTTTATGCATTAAAGACAGAATGGGAGATATAATGGATACCATGATGGGGGATACTGTATATAAACCAGGAAGGGACACATATACCAGGAAGGGGAACATACATACCAGAATAAGGGACATACGGTATATACCAGGATAGGGGATATATATACCAGGATGGGGTTCAACTGAGAGAGACAGAATCTAAAAACAAAACAAACAAAAAAAAAACAGAAAATCACATGGTATGATTTTTACATAACTAACTTGCATTTTATTGCATGAAATAAGTATTTGATCACCTACCAACCAGTAAGAATTCTGGTTCTCACAGACCTGTGAGTGTTTCTTTCAGAAGCCCTCTTTCTCTCACTCACTTACCTGCATTAATTGCACTTATGTGCACTTATGGAGCCACTCCTTAGTTGTTCTGGCTGTATGTTTTGAGTCATTGTCATGCTGGAAGACCCAGCCATGACCCATTTTCAATGCTCTTACTGGGGGAAGGAGGATGTTGGCCAAAATCTTGCGATATATGACCCCAACTATCCTCCCTTCGGTATGGTGCGGTCATCCTGTCCCCTTTGCAGAAATCAAAAAAGCCAAGAAGCCAGCGCTGCCTATGGTCAGCACGCAATGCACAAAGTGCACATATACTGTACATATTAGTTTCTAACTGTACTTTAAAATGAGACATTTAGCAAACAATTGATCAATTCTTTGAGCCACCCCGCCACGCCAAGGCATTCTCATATGGGGCAGTCCTACTCTACGGTTTTCATATTCACTGTGCCATTATGGCCTCCTAAATGTATTAAAAGCAAGACTGTAAAAAATGCAAACGTACCCGAAGCATTTCTGAATCACTTCCGTGGCACCAGAAGGGCAAGCGCAGATAATGGACAACCAGGTCCGGACATGGACATCTCATATCTGACCTCCACACTGCCAAACCAGCAACCATAGATGAAGGGTGAAACAGGCCTAGACAGAGTAGGACTGCCCCATATGAGAATGCCTTGGCGTGGCTCAAAGAATTGATCAATTGTTTGCTAAATGTTTCATTTTAGAGTACAGTTAGAAACTAATATGTGCATGTGCACTTTATGTATTGCATGCTGACCATAGGCAGCGCTGGCTTCTTGGCTTTTTTGATTTCTGCAAAGGGGACTGGATGACTGCACCATACCAAAGGGAGGAGGGTTGGAGTAATATATCGCAAGATTTTGGCCAACAACCTCCTTCCCCCAGTAAGAGCATTGAAAATGGGTCGTGGCTGGGTCTTCCTGCATGACAATGACTCAAAGCATACAGCCAGGACAACTAAGGAGTGGCTCCGTAAGAATCATTTCAAGGTCTTGGAGTGACCTAATCAGTCTCCAGACCTGAATCCAATAGAAAATCTTTGAAGGGAGCTGAAACTCAATGTTGCCCTGCGACAGCACCAAAACCTGAAAGATCTGGAGGAGATCTGTATGGAGGAGTGGGCCAAAATCCCTGCTGCAGTGAGTGCAAACTTGGTCAAGAACTACAGGAAACGTCTGACCTCTGTAATTGCAAACAAATGTTTCTGTCCCAAATATTAATTTCTGTTTTTCTATTGTATCAAATACTTATTTCATAAAATAAAAAGCAAATGAATTATGTAAATATCATACAATGTGATTTTCTGGATTTTTTTTAAGATTCTGTCTCTCACAGTTGAAGTGTACCTACGATAAAAATTACAGACCTCTCCACTCTTTGTAGGTGGGAAAACTTGCAAAATCGGCAGTGTATCAAATACTTATTTTCCCCTCGGTATATATCAGGATGTGGTAGATATATATACCAGGAAATAGCCCGAGATGGGGGACACTACTGTCATGATCCATGCTGGATCATGACAGATAAAAGCACATGTAAGGCTGGTTTCACATTTGTGTTGCGTTTTTTGCGCATACGTGCGCATGCATTTTTTCCCCTATATTTAACATGGGTGCGCATACGTGCGCGTTGGCATGCGCACGTATGCATTTTTCGTGCGCTGCGTTTTTTTCCAGTGTGCGTCCTTACTTTCCAGACGCTACATGTTGCATTTTTTGGTCCAGCCCAACCGCTTAACCCCTTCACGACCTTTGATGCCACGTAGGCGTCATGAAAAGTCGTGCCAGAACGACCCATGACGCCTATGTGGCGTCATGACTTTAAAGCCCCCCTGCGGGTCGGGTGACCTAGGTCACTGAAAGATCACCTGACCCTCAGATACAGGGGGCTTTGTTCTTCACCACAGGGGGCGTGGCTTCGCCCCCACGTGGCTACGATCGCTCTGATTGGCTGTTAAAAGTGAAACAGCCAATCAGAGCGATAGTAATATTTTATCAATGAAAATTGATGAAATATTACAATCCAGCCATGGCCGATGCTGCAGTAGCATCGGACATGGCTGGAGACCGTGATCCGACCCCCCCCACCGGCTCACAGGGCCAACCGGCCCTCGATACCGACTGACGGCGGCAATGTGCCGCCGCCATCATCATCGGCTCCCCTCCCCCTTCTCTGTGCTCCCCCCACCTTCCGACCCCCCCTGGTACCTCCGATGTCCCTCTCCGCCTCCCGGTGTCCCGCAGTCCCGGACCATGGGCTCCGCCATCTTGAAAATGGCGGGCGCATGCGCAGTCCGCCCGCCGGCTGCAATTTCCCTTCATTCTATTATGATCACTGTGATAAACTCTCACAGTGATCAAAATAGAATGAAAAGTAAATAAACCCCCCGTTTATCACCCCCATAGGCAGGATCAACTAATAAAATAAAGAAATTATTTTTATTTTTATTTTTCCATTAGGGTTAGGGTTGGAAAGAGGGTTAGGGTTGGAAAGAGGGTTAGGGTTAGGGTTGGAAAGAGGGTTAGGGTTGGAAAGAGGGTTAGGGTTGGAAATAGGGTTAGGGTTGGAATTAGGGTTAGGGTTGGAATTAGGGTTAGAGTGGAATTAGGGTTAGGGTTGGAATTAGGGTTAGGGTTAGAACTAGGGTTAGGGTTGGAATTAGGGTTAGGGTTGGAATTAGGGTTACGGATAGGGTTAGGGGTGTGTTGGGGTTAGGGTTATGGTTAGGTTTGGGATTAGGGTTAGGGATGTGTTGGGGTTAGGGTTGTGGTTAGGGGTGTGTTGGGGTTAGGGTTGGAGTTAGAATTGTGGCGTTTCCACTGATTAGGCACATCAGGGGGTCTCTAAACGTGACATGGTGCAACCATTGATACCAGCCAATTTTGTGTTCAAAAAGTCAAACGGTGCTCCCTCCTTTCCAAGCCCCGACGTGTGCCCAAACAGTGGTTTACCCCAACATATGGGGTATAAACGTACTCAGGAAAAATTGCACAACAACTTTGGTGGTCTAATTTCTCCTGTTACCCTTGGGAAAATAAAAAATTGGGGGCTAAAAAATTATTTTTTTGGAAAAGAAATGATTTTTTTATTTTCACGTCTCTGTGTTATAAACGTCTGTGAAGCACTTGGGGGTTCCAAGTGCTCACCAGACATCTAGATAAGTTCCTTGGAAGGTCTAGTTTCCAAAATGGGGTCACTTGTGGGGGTTTCTACTGTTTAGGTACATCAGGGGCTCTGCAAACGTAACGACGACCGCAGACCTTTCCATCAAAGTCTGCATTTCAAAATGTCACTACTTCCATTCTCAGCCCTTACGTGCGCCCAAACAATGGTTCCTCCCCACATATGGGGTATCAGCGTACTCAGGACAAACTGGACAACAACTTTTGGGGTCCAATTTCTCCTGTTACCCTTGGGAAAATAACAATTTGCGAGCTAAAAAATCATTTTTTGAGGAAAAAAAATGATTTTTTTATTTTCACGGCTCTGCGTTATAAACTTCTGTGAAGCACTTGGGGGTTCAAGGTCCTCGCCATACATCTAGATAAGTTCCTTGGGGGGTCTAGTTTCCAAAATGGGGTCACTTGTGGGGGGTTTCCACAGTTTAGGTACATCAGGGGCTCTGCAAATGTAACATGACGCCCACAGACCATTCCATCAAAGTCAACATTTCATAATGTCACTACTTCCCTTCCGAGCCCCGACGTGTGCCCAAACAGTGGTCCCCACCCACATGTGGGGTACCAGCGTACTCAGGACAAACTGGATAACAACTTTTGGGGTCCAATTTATCCTGTTACCCTTGTGGGAAAAAAATTGCTGGCTAAAAATCATTTTTTTTTAGCAAAAAAAATGATTTTTTTGTTTTCACGGCTCTGCATTATAAACTTCTGTGAAGTACTTGGGGGTTCAAAGTGCTCACCACACATCTAGATAAGTTCCTTGGGGGGTCTAGTTTCCAAAATGGGGTCACTTGTGGGGCGTTTCCACAGTTTAGGTACATCAGGGGCTCTGCAAATGTAACGATGCCTGCAGACCATTCCATCAAAGTCTGTATTCCAAAACGTCACTACTTCACTTCCGAGCCCCGACGTGTGCCCAAACAGTGGCCCCCACCCACATATGGGGTACCAGCGTACTCAGGACAAACTGGACAACAACTTTTGGGGTCCAGTTTCTCCTGGTACCCTTGTGAAAATAAAAAATTGTGCACTAAAAAATAATTTTTTGAGTTAAAAAAAATATTTTTTATTTTCACGGCACTGCGTTATAAACTTTTGTGAAGCACTTGGGGGTTCTAAGTGCTTACTATGCATCTAGAAAAGTTCCTTAGGGGGTCTAGTTTCCAAAATGGGGTTATTTGTGGGGGAGCTCCAATGTTTAGGCACACAGGGGCTCTCCAAACACGACATGGTGTCCGCTAACGATTAGAGGTAATTTTAATTTCAAAAAGTCAAATGGCGCTCCTTCCCTTCTGAGCCCTGCCATGCGCCCAAACAGTGGTTCCCCCCCACATATGGGGTATTAGTGTACTCAGAACACATTGCACAACAACTTTTGTGGTCCAATTTCTCCTGTTACCCTTGCAAAAATAAAAAATAGCGTGCTAAAAAATCATTTTTGAGGAAAAAAAATGATTTTTTATTTTCACTGCTCTGCGTTATAAACTTCTGTGAAGCACCTGGAGGTTCAAAGTGCTCACTACACATCTAGGTAAGATCCATAAGGGGTCTAGTTTCCAAAATGGGGTCACTTGTGGGGGGTTTTCACTGTTTAGGGACACAGGGGCTCTCCAAACGCGACATGGTGTCCGATAACAATTGGAGCTAATTTTCCATTCAAAAAGTCAAATCGCGCTCCTTCACTTACGGACCCTGTCGTGCGCCCAAACAGTGGTTTATGACGACATATGAGGTATCGATGTATTCAGGAGAAATTGCCCAACAAATTTTAGGATCCATTTTATCCTGTTGCCCATGTGAAAATGAAAAAAACAGAAGCTAAAAGAAAATTTTTGTGAAAAAAAAGTTCCTTTTTTTTTACCGATCAATTTGTGAAGCACCTGGGGGTTCAAAGTGATCACTATGCATGTAGATAAGTTCCTTGGGGGGTCTAGTTTCCAAAATGGGGTTACTTGTGGGGGAGCTCCAATGTTTAGGCACACAGGGGCTCTCCAAACGCGACATGGTGTCCGCTAAATATTCCAGCATGTTTTCCATTCAAAAGTCAAATGGCGCTCCTTCCCTTCTGAGCCCTGCCGTGCGCCCAAACAGTGGTTTATGTCCACATATGAGGTATCGGTGTACTCAGGAGAAATTGCCCAACAAATTTTAGGATCCATTTTATCCTGTTGCCCATGTGAAAATGAAAAAATTGATGCTAAAAGAAAATTTTTGTTGTAAAAATTAAAATGTCCATTTTTTCTTTCCACGTTGCTTTAGTTCCTGCGAAACACCTGAAGGGTTAATAATCTTCTAGAATGTAGTTTTGAGTAGCTTGAGGGGTGCAGTTTTTAGAATGGTGTGACTTTTGGGTATATTCTGCGATATAGACCCCTTAAAGTGACTTCAAATGTGATGTGGTCCCTAAAAAAAATGGTTTTGTAAATTTTGTTGTAAAAATCGCTGGTCAACTTTTAACCCTTATAACTTCCTAACAAAAAAAAAATTTGTTTCCAAAATTGTGCTGATGTAAAGTAGACATGTGGGAAGTGTTATTTAGTTACCACTTTGTGTCACATAACTCTCTGGTTTAACAGAATAAAAATTCAAAATGTGAAAATTGCAAAATTTTCTAAATTTTTACCAAATTTCTGATTTTTTCACAAATAAACACAAAAATTATCGACCTAAATTTACCACTACCATGAAGCCCAATATGTCGCGAAAAAAACAATCTCAGAATTGCTAGGATCCGTTGAAGTGTTCCTGAGTTATTACCTCATAAAGGGACACTGGTCAGAATTGCAAAAAATGGCCAGGTCATTAAGGTCAAAATAGGCTGGGTCATGAAGGGGTTAAAAAAAGTATGCTCACGTTTTGCGCAAAAAATTACCATTATGGTCTATGGGTGCGCATACGTGCGCATTGGCATGCGCATGTATGCGGTTTTTTTGCGCATGCGTTTTTTTGTTGTCCATTGGTTAGACTAGTTGCAAAAATTGCCACCTAAAAAAACTTCATGTCTATATAAAAGGAGGTGTCTGCCAGCACTGTACCATAACTATAGAGACAGCCTGGAGAGCAGAAAGACTGCAAAAGAAGACCCCATTTTCAATTCCAGCTTCAGCGGCAAGAATGTGAGTATTATTACATCTAAAAAATGTATGCCTGTCCTTTTAAATTGTATATGTACTAATGCTTTGTATTATTTTTACATGCAGAATGTCTTCGGAATCGGAATATTCACCATCCCGGCAGGAACTGGCGCAAGCAGACCGTGAGGTGATTATTTTCGTGTGTTTGGTAAGTATACCTGCTGCTTCTCAAAATCTCTAACGTTTGTTGTTTTTTTTCAGACATCGTCATCTTCAGCGGACGCGACTAGTGAGGGCGAACAGAACGAGCAGCCAAGCCAAGTCCTGTGGTGATACGGAATGTAAGTATCAAATAATTTGTAATGTTCTTTCTTTTTTATCTTCTTTATTTCCTCTTTTCTGGATCTTTTTTGTAACTTTTTATTCACACAAAATTCGAATATTTTAATTAATGTGTTTTGTCTAGGTTCCACAACGGGATGAAGACGTCTACCTGAATAATGAGCACCTTATCCGCCTGGTCCAGGAGCGTGCCCCATTGTGGGACAGCCGTGACCGGCTGTACAAGGACAATGTGGTGAACCGGCGGCTATGGAATGAGGTGGCCTCAGCGTTGATGGATGGCTGGGACAGCGCCACTGCATCCTCCAAAAAGGCGTTTAGTATTTCCCTGCTCTGTTATGCCGTAGTGACTATTGTCCTTGAGGGCACTGTTGGGTTTCGTGCTAGATATATTCTAGCAGGAAACCCAACAGTGTCATCTGGCTCAACAGTGACTGCTTTAGGTATTGTATTGCTGTCTTGTGCCGCAGTGACTATTGTCCTTGATGGCACTGTTGGGTTTCGTGCTAGATATATTCTAGCAGGAAACCCAACAGTGTCATCTGGCTCAACAGTGACTGCTTTGGGTATTGTATTGCTGTCTTGTGCCGCAGTGACTATTGTCCTTGATGGCACTGTTGGGTTTCCTGCTAGATATATTCTAGCAGGAAACCCAACAGTGTCATCTGACTCAACAGTGACTGCTTTGGGTATTGTATTGCTGTCTTGTGCCGCAGTGACTATTGTCCTTGATGGCACTGTTGGGTTTCGTGCTAGATATATTCTAGCAGGAAACCCAACAGTGTCATCTGGCTCAACAGTGACTGCTTTGGGTATTGTATTGCTGTCTTGTGCCGCATGACTCTTGTTCGTGATGGCACTTTTGGGTTTAGTGATAGCATATGTCGTGCATCAAACACAATTGTTAAATGTTTGTTTTTCCAACAGTGGACAAAGTCCGAACACGTTGGCGCTCGATCAAGGACCGCTTCAACAGTGATGTTCGTGCTGAGGGCCAGGTTCGCAGTGGTTCAGCGTCAAGGACAAAAACAAGATACCGGTACTATCACGCGTTGCAGTTCCTAAGACCGGTCCTTGCCACCAGATCGTAAGTATTATAATTTTTTTGTTTTTATTTTTATTAATGTGTTTTTCTAATCCACAACTGATGCTTCTTGTAAAGGCATGATAGTAATGATTTTCGTTTCTTCCACAGCACCTGGAGCAGCACCCTGCAACTTGGCCCTGGAGCGGTCCTTCATCGGACGTCCTCTGACCCGTCCCAGCCATCCGACAGCCAGGAAGCACCTTGCAGTTCAGCCACACAGACAGCTGGTGACCGGGAAGCTGGTCCATCAGGTGTTCCCCTGTCCCAGGTCTCTGCCACTGGTTATGCGGGCACTACCCGCCAGCGGCAGAGGATCTTGGACAGGAATTTCTTGCCCAAGTTTATGCACTTGAGCGAGGCCTTTAATGCCAGCCTCAAGTCGCTGTCAGACAGAGTGGAAAGCGTTTTTTCACTCATGGAACGTGGTTTTAACCACATGGAACACCGCTTCCATTCTGTCGAACAGCGCCTTGACCGTCTGGAGGCCGACCTCAACAGACAAGCGCACCATTTTTTTAATAAGATTGAAAAGGGCATGGCGGAACACCTTAGTCCTGAGCAACAGCTGAGTGTGCTGCAGGCCTGCAACAATGCTTTCTTGCAGGCTATGCAGCATAATCAGTACGGGCAGCAGTCAGTGGTGTCATTTCCAACTGTGCCACCATTGACTCGCTTCACCTCACTACCGACTTGTGCTGCATACCACTGCACGGACACCTCTATTCAAAGCCAGGACACCCACCATTACACCACCACAAGTCTGAGTGCTGCTGGTCACTTCACCGACACCACCATGGCAAGTGCTGCTCCTATCTGGAGCACCACCGCCACCCCCATGCATGCTTGGAGCACAGCCACAGTAACCACTCCTCAAACGTGGAACAGCCCTGCCGCAAACACTACAACATGTAGTAACCCTGCCACCACCACTCCGCAAACCTGGACCATCACTGTCGCCACCAGTCCTCCTGCAAGGACGAGCACTGCCACCGCCACCACAGAGCATCAGCGGCAGCCACAGCAGCAGCCACAGCAGCAGCATGCACAGCAGCAGGAACAGCAGCAGCCACAGCAGCAGACGGGGACCCACATTCCTTATTTTCCCAAAGTTCCAGGCGGCGCCAACAATCAAGGCGGGCATTGGGCCCAAGTAGGTCCAGGCAGGCCAGTTTAAGGAGACAAACAGTTAGGACCACTGTAGCTGAACCTCTGTCCTCTCCTCCTAGTGTGTCTAGTTCCATTCCCATAACTGGACTCCCTTCCCCCACAAATTTTGTTGCCCCTTCCCCTAGAACACCTTCATCGACTACAAGCTGTTCATCTTCACTGCACACCCTCAACTTGCAACCATCTGACCCCAAACGCAGAAAAAAATAAAGTTTTTTATAATTTTTTTGGTTAAAAATAAATTTAAATTTCTGGTTCACCATAACAAAGTTTGATTAATGTTTTTGGTGCCGCCTACACACACTGCGCCATACACACAATGCGCCTTAAACTTTGCAAGGTGTCATAAAAAGTGTTTTGAGGATTGGCTGTTTTTACCATCCTCATTTCACTTATTGTGATACTAGGCAAGGGGGATTATTGATATACCTTGTAATTAACAACATACTCTTATTACGTGTGTGTTGAATCCACTGATGGGTAAAATCCACGTCATATGCTAAATACCAAGGCCTAGTATACGAACTAGAGTTGACCAACTTTGATCTGGTTTCATGAAACACAAACTGGTGAAACTCGGGCAAAAAAAGTCGAGTTTCGTTCGAAACCCTACCATAATGTTAGTTAATGGGAAATAAAAGTCGTCATTGAGCGGATTACATTCATCCACTCAATGCAGACTTTTATTCCCCATTGACTTGCACTGGGGTCGGGTTTTGAACAAAACTCCGACTTTTTTTCCACTAGTCGGACCAGTTTCATTTGAAACGAATTTGGTTTCATGAAACCCGATCCTACCAAAGTTGCTCAACTCTAATCATAACTATTTATAAATCATGGCCTGGTTAATACACATATCATATTTAACTTGCAGCACTGCTTACGTACCAATATATTTCACGTAGACTAGCGATGCTGCAGCTTAACTCATGTGTATTTACCTGCTCAGGTGTGAGAACATCATGAATTCACAGGTATACGTGGGAAGTTTTTTATTTTATTGGAGTGTAAAAAACATAGTGCACTCGGTACTGGTATCAAAACAGGTTTTTTATTAACATACACACACGAAAACATTTTTACACCATTTCATCTTGCCAGTGCACCGGTCCTACATCAAATTGGTCCCTCATTTGGCCAACTTCAACGGATGACCTGAGAGGGTGCTGAGTGAATTCAGGCAATGAGTTAGAAGCATCATCATCGAGTTCAAAGGTCGGGTGCTCTTTAGCCATCACAAAATTATGTAGAACCACACACGCCTTCACCACCTCATCCACTGTTTCAAGTTTAAGATTAATGGCCGTGCCGAGAATTCGCCATCTGAAGACAAGAATCCCAAAAGCACACTCTACAGTTCTTCTGGCCCTGGTCAGCCTGTAATTAAAGATTTTTTTGATGTGGTCCAAGTCACGGCTGGAGTATGGTTTCAGTAGGTTTGCGCACATTTGAAAAGCCTCATCCCCAACTATTACAAAGGGCAGTGGTGGGGCTTCGGTGTGGGGAAGAGGCCGTGGCATAGGGAAATTAAATTGGTTGCCATACAACCTCTGGCCTATGTCTGAGTTTTTAAAAGCCTGGGAGTCATTACTACGGCCAAATGCTTCAATGTCCACTGCTACAAACATACATCCGGCATCCGCAATGGCCATGAGTACTATTGAAAAGTACTTTTTGTAATTATAGTACTCAGATCCAGTTCTTTTGGGTTTGATGATCCGTATGTGTTTACCATCAACAGCTCCCAAACAGTTGGGGATATTACAGACTGTCCAGAATTTGTCAGCAATTTCCATCCACTTTTCAGTGGTGGGCAGGGGCATAAATTCGGGAGAACGTTCCAGAGAGCCCGGCAGGTGTCCGCAACAATTCCAGACAAGGTAGAGATTCCAATACGGTACTGGAAGTGTAGTGAAGATAGGGTCTCTCCAGTCACCAGGAATCTGCGAAACAGAGAAAGAAGTAAAAATTAAAATTTCTGTATTTTTTTGGGTGAGGACAATGTGCAAATTAAACGCAAATGCACTTAAAACGCATACAAACGCATACAAATGCTGCATTTTTTTCCTGCATGCGCATAAAAATGCTTGAAAAAAACACAGCGTTTGTATGAGTTTTTTCTATGCATTTGTGTGCGCAAAAAACGCACCACAAAAAAACGCAAGTGTGAAAGTAGCCTAACCTTTTTTTTTTTCCCTTAAGCTGTGTGCTTAAGTTTGGTTTTGCCCCCGGTGGCCACTAGGATTATTACACAGTGGTGTCTTTTGTTCTAGTTTGCCCCCGGTGGTGAGCGTCATTGCACTCTGGTTTCTTTAGTGCATGTGATTATAAAGCAGGTGATTGCTCTGGCTCTGCTATAAAAGAGTGTCATGTGTTGCAATCACTGTTTGTGATAGTGTTCATTTTAACCATCCTTGGTGGAGGAAGCATTTAGAGAGAGGTCCTGGCAGCTCAGTCAGAGTCCTGGTGTGGAAGGAGTTAGAGGGGATTTCCTTGCAGCTCTGACAGAGCTTGGTGGCAGCTATTCAGGAGGAAAGCTGCATTCTGGTGGTGGACTCTGTTGCTGGGAGCAAGAGCAACAGAGCAAAGCTAAGTGGTGTTTCCCTGTTTGTGCCTTTCCTTTATGTGTGTTTCAGTGCAGTGGTGGGATTACTCTCTGCACCGGCCATTTCACTAGAAAGGGGTAGGTGCAGGGCGAGCTAGGGTTTAAAGGTATCCTGAGCGGCGCCCAGTGCGGAACTGGCCTAGGGATCGGTAGGAGTGTAGCGACACTGACTCAGGGGAGTGCAGGAAGTCTCCACGTCCCCGTTCCCTATCGCAGGGCCCAACATTGTAATTGTTTCCCTGGTGTTTCCCCTTATTATTTAAATTCGCCCTGCTGGAGGCGGTGTATCCGGTTTCACGTGTATTTCTGAAATTCGCCTGCTGGAGGCGGTGTATCTGGCTGCACGTCTTATTATTTAAATTCGCCCTACTGGAGGCGGTGTATCCAAGGTCGCGTGTGTCCTATAAATTCGCCCTGCTGGAGGCGGTGTGTCCAGTCACACGTTGACCATTACAACTACTACATAAAAGGGGAGTGGGATCAACTCGTATGTCCTTATGAGATTTGTAATGATACGAGGTACAAGGGTCCAAACATCTGATCAACATGCGGATGAGTAGGGGGAGAAATGTTCAAATTTTGCACTGAGGCCCATAGGACTATAGCTATGCCACTATTAATAAACATGACTTAATGCGTAACAGACTGGTTTATAGGGATAGAGGACCCTGCCCACGAGGGATTACTATGTACATGGTAAGATGGAAAGAGACAATAGGTAAGGGTAAAAGCTGATGCTACACTAGAGTAGATGGGTAGGTAGCTGGCTTAGTGATAGAAAACAAAGAGTGGTTATTAATGGTGCATACTCAGATTGGGCCAGGGTTACTAGTGGGGTACCACAGGGTTCTGTATTGGGCCCTCTACTTTTTAATATATTTATTAATGATCTAGTGGATGGCTTACACAGTAAAATATCAGTATTTGCAGATGATACAAAACTATGTAAGGTCGTTAACACAAAGGACAGTTTGCAACTACAGACAGATTTGAGTAAATTGGAGAATTGGGCTGAAAAATGGCAAATGAGGTTTAACACAGATAAGTGTAAGGTTATGCACATGGGAAGGAGAAACAGATGCTACAATTACTTACTAAATGGGAAACTGCTGGGGAAATCAGACATGGAAAAAGACTTAGGCATCTTAGTCAATAAGAAGCTAAATTGGAGTGCCCAGTGTCAGGCAGCTGCCACCAAAGCAAATAGGGTCATGGGATGCATTAGAAGAGGTCTGGGGACACAGGATGAAAACATAATTCTTCCTCTGTACAAATCACTCGTCAGACCACACTTGGAGTATTGTGTGCAATTTTGGACGCCGGTGCTCAAGAAAGACATTACTGAACTTGAAAGGGTTCAAAGGCGGGCTACTAAAATGATAAATGGAGTTGGTTAACTACAATACCCAGAAAGGTTATCAAAATTAGGTCTATTTACTCTAGAAAAGAGAAGACTTAGGGGAGACTTAATATATATGTACAAGTATATCATAGGGCAATACAGAGATCTCTCCAATGAACTGAACTGTTTGTACCAAGGAATGTGACAAGAACAAGGGGGCATTCCCTTTGTTTGGAGGAAAGACAATTTCTGCACCAGCATAGAAGAGGGTTCTTCACGGTAAGAGCAGTGAGGCTCTGGAATTCCCTTCCTGAGGAAGTGGTGATGGACAACTCACTGAATGAATTTAAGAAAGGAATGGATGCTTTTCTTGTGAGTAACAGTATAGAAGGTTACGAATAACATAATATTATAGGTATATGGTTGACCCAGCGTAGGGGAAGGAAATTTTTTCCCTATGGAGAAAATTGGCTTCTACTCTGTGGGTTTTTTGCCTTCCCCAGGATCAACAATGCAGAACAACTGCACTAAAAATAGGCTGAACTAGATGGACATAAGGTCTTCCTTCAGCCTTCAAAACTATGTTACTAGAGTAGTTGAACCAGGGTGATTGTGGGTTGAAGGGTTTTCTGAAAAGATGGGGCTTCAGGTTACATTTGAGGGGTTTCATAGGTGAGAGTCTGACATGTTGGAGTAATGAATGCCAAAGAAATTTTGGAGAACATTGAGTGAGAATCAGATAAGGGATTGAAGGAGGAATTGTGGGGCCTGGAGATTACAAGTGGGGAGATAGTGGGAGATTAAGTCAGATATATATGGAGGGGGCAGGTAATGTAAGTCATCCCAGAATTATGAAAGAAGTTCTCCGAGCGAGACAGAAGGGTAATAAGAGGAGAGGTGGATTAATTAGGCAGTTTACGGTGGTTTAAGGGGCGCAAGAGTGTGGAAGGCGAGGCTACAGGCGAGGATGTTGAAGTCTAGGTGGCAGATTATGACGACGGGCAGTAACTTTTTTGCTGGAAAGAGCGAATTCAATAAATGTTTTAATATTGAAGGAGGTGGTAAGGGCTTGGATGTACAGTTTGAAAGACACGGTAGAGTTAAAGGGAAACTGTCACCTGTTTTGGACGATATAAGATGCGGCCACCGCCTTTCAAAGTTTATCTACAGTATTCTATAATGCTGTAGATAAGCCCCCGATCCGACCTGCAAGAAAAGAGAAATAACTTTTATTATACTCACCCGGGGGGTGTTCCGGTCCGATGGGTGTCGCAGGTCCGAGTCCGGTGCCTCCAATCTGTTGCTTCATCGCTCCCAGCATCGCGCTCCTGCACAGGTGTACTGATCTGCCCTGTTGAGGGCAGAGTAAAGTATTGCAGTGCACAGGCGCTGGACCTCTCTGACATTTCCCGGCACCTGCGCAATAAAAAGCGGTGGCCGCATCTTATATCGGCCAAAACTGCTGACATGTTCGCTTTAAGGGCTACCTAAAGGCAGTGGATTTGTGAGACTAGGGGAGGTATTGAGTCATTAGTAGATTTTGTGCAGAAGGCCATACCCCCTTCTGCTAAGTTGATGACTTTCAAAAAATTGGTGTAAAAAAGCAAATTGTAACAAAAAAACTTGATGAATCAATCCCTTTATGCAACATTTTGTAACAGAAGAAAAGAATACAATGAAGGTCTATGGGAGAAAAATGGTAAAAGAAACGCAATAAATAATGCATGGGGAGATTTTGAAAGGAATAAAAATATACAAGTCAAAAATGCCATAAAAAAACAGTACACGTATTGGGTTTAATATTTCCCTACTGACTACTAGCAAACATCAGGCCATAGCATTTTCAGCACCAACAATCAACTTTCCTCCTGTATTTCTAGAAGTTGGAGCACAAGATATTTTAACAACTTTATAACTACAGCAATAAAAGGGAAGCGGTGCAATGGAATGGAATGTATGCAGATAGCATGTTTCTCTCTAGGTTTTCCACCCTAAATAGCTGACCAGGCATATTACATATAGATATTTTTTACCTTTGGGTAATGACATGTAACTCACGTATTCCATGCGCGAATTGTATAAACTGTATGAAGTCATAGGATTGTTATTTTCTGCTAAAGTCATTTTCAAAATTCCACCACCTTCCCTTTAGCTTTAGGCTGTGTGCACACGCTGCGGAAAAGGTGCGGATTCATCCGCGCGGATTTTGTACAATCCGCAGGTGAAACCGCAGGTCAAAAGACCTGCGGTTTTACCTGCGGATTGCTCTGCGGTTTTGCCCTGCGGTTTTTCATCTCCTCAATGGAGGAGATGGCAAACCGCAGGAGAATCCGCAGAAAGAATTGACATGTCAATTCTTTCTGCGGATTGAAAACCGCAGATAATCCGCGCGGAAAATTCCGCACCGTCTGCACTGCGGTTTTTGATTCCCATAGGGAATCATTGTACTGTACACCGCAGCGGCCAAAACCGCTGCGGAACCGCAGCAAAATCCGCAGCGTGTGCACACAGCCTAAGGTTCATGTACAGTTATATCCCCAAATTTTGAGATTTAGACAAATTTTGTTTTTCACAGAAAAAAAAACAACTTTGCATTACAGGGAACCTGTCACCCCCCCCAGTCGTTTTTAAGTAAAAGAGCCACCTTGTGCAGCACTAATGCTGCATTCTGTCAAGGTGGCTCTTTTATTTAGCGTCCCTTCCACCGCAGAAATAATCGTTTATAAAATTGGTCAGACATACCAGAGTTTTGACCCGGGGGCAGGTCTTTCCCCCTCTGACACCGACGCCTCGCATCCATCGTTCATTTCGCCCTTATGTCTTTGCTCCGCCTCCTCTGTGTTCAATTTCAAATCCTGGCGCCTGCCCTGTAATATATTTTCTTTGGCATGCGCAGTTAGCGCTGCCCGTTCTCATATCACTTCATGGCCTAGCTATCGCGCCGGCGTGGACGAGCTGCCAGAGATCCCCCCCCAGCAGTCGCTTATGATTTATTCACACTGCGGGAGTGGGAATCTTGGGCATGCGCAGTAGTTCTCTGCGGCTCTCATGCTGAAGATTCCCAGCCCCACAGTGTGAATAAATCATAAGCGACTGCGGGACGGGATCTCTTGCAGTGCGTCCACGCAGGCACGATAGCCAGGCCATGAAGTGATATGAGAACGGGCAGCGCTAACTGCACATGCCAAAGAAAATATATTACAGGGCAGGCGCCAGGATTTGAAATTGAACACAGAGGAGGCGGAGCAAAGACATAAGGACGTAATGAATGATGGATGCGAGGCGTCGGTGTCAGATGGGGAAAGACCTGCCCCCGGGTCAAAATTCTGGTACGTCTGACCAATTTTATAAACGATTATTTCTGCGGTGGAAGGGACGCTAAATAAAAGAGCCACCATGACAGAATGCAGCATTAGTGCTGCACAAGATGGCTCTTTTACTTAAAAACGCCTGGGGGGGGAGACAGGTTCCCTTTAAGCACAGAGATTCGACTGCAGAGGACTGGGGTGAAGTTATTTTCTATGATGAAGCCCCCTTTCAGCCTCTCAAGGACATTTGGAAGAATGAGTCTCCCAGCCCTGTGTCTGGAAAACAGTAAAGCCTCCTGAGACCTTTCATGTGTGGGGGATATTCATCCATTAAAGGAGCGCTCTCACAATTTTTCCCAAGAACATTGAAATGGATAAAGAATGGGATCTAAACATCCTCCAAGAACGACTTCTCCCAACCATCCAGGAGCAATGTGGAGATGGACAATGCTTTTTCCAGTATAGTAACATAGTAACATAGTCAGTAAGGCCGAAAAAAGACATTAGTCCATCCAGTTCAGCCTATAAAATTCTGTCAGAATAAATCCCCGGATCTATGTCCTTCTAAAGAACCTAACAATAACTGTAAGATACAATATTGTTACGCTCCAGGAAGACATCCAGGCCTCTCTTGAACCCTTTGACTGAGTTCGCCATCACCACCTCCTCAGGCAGAGAATTCCAGATTCTCACTGCCCTAACAGTAAAGAATCCTCTTCTATGTTGGTGGAAAAACCTTTTCTCCTCCAGACGCAGAGAATAATAATACATTTTATTTCTATAGCGCCGACATATTCCGCAGCACTTTACATTTTAGAGGGGATTTGTACAGACAGTAGACATTACAGCATAACAATAATCACATAGATTTTAACAGATACCAAGAGGAATGAGGGCCCTGCTCGCAAGCTTACAGTCTATGAGGAAAGAGGTAGACACGAAAGGTGGGTGGTAACAGTTGCCCTGATTGTATGGACCAGCCATAATGTTAAGTGTGTAACAGTACAGACACAGAGGGCTAATGGATGCATAAAGCATGTGGGAACATGATGCGGGGAACCTGGTTATGGTAAAACTTTTGACTGTGCCACGCAGGGATAGATTAGGTTAATGTGTTGAGGCGATAGGCCAGTCTGAATAAATGCGTTTTCAGGGCACACTTAAAATTGTGGGGATTGGGGACTAATCGTATTGACCTGGGAAGTGCATTCCAAAGAATTGGCGCAGCATGTGTAAAGTCTTGGAGACGGGAGTGGGAGGTTTTGATTATTGAGGATGCTAACCTCAGGTCATCAGCAGAAAGGAGGGTGAGGGTAAGATGGTATACTAAAAGAAGGGAGGAGATGTAGGGTGGTGCTGAGCCATGGAGGGCTTTGTGGGTGAGGGTAATAAGTTTATACTGAATTCTGGAGTGGATGGGTAGCCAGTGTAATGAGTGGCACAAGGTAAGAGGCATCGGTGTAACGATTGGTGAGGAATATGATCCTGGCTGCAGCATTCAAGACAGATTGGAGAGGGGAGAGTTTTGTAAGAGGGAGACCGGTTAGAAGAGAGTTACAATAGTCGAGACGAGAATGAATCAGAGAAACATGTGAGAGTTTTTGCAAAGTCAAAAGTAAGAAAAGGTCGAATTCTAGAAATGTTTTTGAGGTGCAGATGACAAGAGCGAGCTAGTGATCGAATGGGGGGGGGCAAAGGAAAGCTCGGAGTCAAGTATGACCCCAAGACAGCGGGCATGTTACTGGGGAGTAATAGCGGAACCACACACAGAAATGGCAATGTCGGGTATACAGTTGTGGCCAAAAGTATTGACACCCCTGCAATTCTGTCAGATAATACTCAGTTTCTTTCTGAAAATGATTGCAAACACAAATTCTTTGGTATTATTATCTTCATTTAATTTGTCTTAAATGATAAAACACAAAAGAGAATGAAGCAAAAAGCAAAACATTGATCATTTCACACAAAACTCCAAAAATGGGCCAGACAAAAGTATTGGCACCCTCAGCCTAATACTTGGTTGCACAACCTTTAGCCAAAATAACTGCGACCAACCGCTTCCGGTAACCATCAATGAGTTTCTTACAATGCTCTGCTGGAATTTTAAACCATTCTTCTTTGGCAAACTGCTACAGGTCCCTGATATTTGAAGGGTGTCTTCTCCAAACTGCCATTTTTAGATCTCTCCACAGGTGTTCTATGGGATTCAGGTCTGGACTCATTGCTGGCCACCTTAGAAGTCTCCAGTGCTTTCTCTCAAACCATTTTCTAGTGCTGTTCGAAGTGTGTTTTGGGTCATTGTCCTGCTGGAAGACCCATGACCTCTGAGGGAGACCCAGCTTTCTCACACTGGGCGCTACATTATGCTGCAAAATTTGTTGGTAGTCTTTGGAGTTCATAATGCCATGCATACGGTCAAGCAGTCCAGTGCCAGAGGCAGCAAAGCAACCCCAAAACATCAGGGAACCTCCTCCGCCATGTTTGACTGTAGGGACCATGTTCTTTTCTTTGAATGCCTCTGTGACGGACTCGGCTTCTGCTGAGCCCATTCCTTTTTAGAGTGGACCCTCTGTGCCGTGGCACCCACCCACCTAGGGCGAGCTGATCTAGTGAGAACCCACCCCCTGTACAGGGAGTGTCAGGGGCAAGACCAAGGGGGTGAGCCACCACGGCAGCTGGACCAGACGGCCGGCTCAAGGAGACACTATTGAGTGTCTGACAACAGGATACCAAACATAAAGCGAAGTCACACAGTTTCTTCCTCAAACGTGGATTCACACTTTATTCAGGTGCAAGGCATAACAGGGAATCAGGTGCAGGGCACAAACAGTGAAACACGGCAGGATGCATGCAAGGGCACGCCAAATGTTCCAGGCATAACACGTGCACGAAAACATACCAGGGTCCAAGACATGATACGTGATAGGGATCACACAAGAGTTCCTAGAAGGGATGCATGCTAAGACACGCCAGGATCCAAGACGGGGTGCGATGGCATCGGACTCCGGACTACTGGCAATGACCGACAGGGTCCAGGCATCAGGCTGCGGACATCAGCTCCGGACATCAGGCGCAGTCATCTGGTTCCGGACCTCTGGCAAT
This sequence comes from Dendrobates tinctorius, assembly GCF_039654945.1. Classification (NCBI taxonomy): domain Eukaryota; kingdom Metazoa; phylum Chordata; class Amphibia; order Anura; family Dendrobatidae; genus Dendrobates; species Dendrobates tinctorius. The sequence continues at coordinate 42,326,482 of NW_027361825.1, read as the reverse complement.
GGTCGGCAGGTTTCGGGAATCCGGCAGGCAAGCCAAGGTTCAAGGCAGGGTGCGTGCTTGGAGACACGCCAGGGTTCAAGGCAGGGTGCGTGTTTGGAGCCACGCCAGGGTTCAAGGCAGGGTGCGTGCTTGGAGCCACGCCAGGGTTCAAGGCAGGGTGCGTGCTTGGAGCCACGCCAGGGTTCAAGGCAGGGTGCGTGCTTGGAGCCACGCCAGGGTTCAAGGCAGGGTGCGTGCTTGGAGCCACGCCAGGGTTCAAGGCAGGGTGCGTGCTTGGAGCCACGCCAGGGTTCAAGGCAGGGTGCGTGCTTGGAGCCACGCCAGGGTTCAAGGCAGGGTGCGTGCTTGGGGCCACGCCAGGGTTCAAGGCAGGGTGCGTGCTTGGAGCCACGCCAGGGTTCAAGGCAGGGTGCGTGCTTGGAGCCACGCCAGGGTTCAAGGCAGGGTGCGTGCTTGGAGCCACGCCAAAGCACAAGGTAAGACAGAGTGCGTGTGTAGAGACACGCCAGGGCACAAGATACTAGATACTAGACAGAGTCCTGCGCGTGCAAAGGGGCACGCCAGGGTCAGGAGAGGCAGAGTCCTGCGCGTGCAGAGAGGCACGTCAGACTCAAGGTTCCAGGACAGGGTTAGGGCCTGTGCGTGCAAGAGGGCACGACAGGGGACATGGCAAAGCCTGCGCATACTTTTACAGAAGCACGGGGAGGTATGCCATGGGCAGACGAGGGCCTGCGCGTGCTTTAGAGAGCACGCAGAGCACAGTGCGGAAACAGCGTGAAGTGCAAGGGAGCACAGAGGGCACGGCTGGGGCACTGGCTAGCTGATCAGGCTGCGGCACTGACAGACGGGCAAGACTCCAGCGAACCCGTCTGTCGCTGCTCAGCAGACATGAGGTGAGTGTGCACACTGCTCTAGGGAACAAGCAGGATAGCAGACATGAGATGCGCATGCACATCACTCCAGGAGTTCTTGAGACAAAACAGACATGACAGACATAGCGAGCATGACAGCCTCTTTTTTTCTCCTGTAAACTTTATGTTGATGCCTTTGCCCAAAAAGCTCTACTTTTGTCTCATCTGACCAGAGAACATTCTTCCAAAACGTTTTAGGCTTTTTCAGGTAAGTTTTGGCAAACTCCAGCCTGACTTTTTTATGTCTCGGGGTAAGAAGTGGGGTCTTCCTGGGTCTCCTACCATACAGTCCCTTTTCATTCAGACGCCGACGGATAGTACGGGTTGACACTGTTGTACCCTTGGACTGCAGTGCAGCTTGAACTTGTTTGGATGTTAGTTGAGGTTCTTTATCCAACATCCGCACAATCTTGCGTTGAAATCTCTTGTCAATTTTTCTTTTCTGTCCACATCTAGGGAGGTTAGCCACAGTGCCATTCAGGTCTTTGGAGATGGACTTGTAGCCTTGAGATTGCTCATGCTTCCTCACAATTTGGTTTCTCAAGTCCTCAGACAGTTCTTTGGTCTTCTTTCTTTTCTCCATGCTCAATGTGGTACACACAAGGCCACAGGACAGAGGTTGAGTCAACTTTAATCCATGTCAACTGGCTGCAAGTGTGATTTAGTTATTGCCAACGCCTGTGAGATGCCACAGGTAAGTTACAGGTGCTGTTAATTACACAAATTAGAGAAGCATCACATGATTTTTCGAACAGTGCCAATACTTTTGTCCACCCTCTTTTTTATGCTTGGTGTGGAATTATATCCAATTTGGCTTTAGGACAATTCTTTTTGTGTTTTTTCATTTAAGACAAATTAAATGAAGATAATAATAACAAAGAATTTGTGTTTGCAATCATTTTCAGGAAGAAACAAAGTATTACCTGACAAAATTGCAGGGGTGTCAATACTTTTGGCCACAACTATATATATATATATATATATATATATATTAGTTAGACCATAAGTTTGGACACACCTTCTCATTCAAAGAGTTTTCTTTATTTTCATGACTTTGAAAATTGTAGATTCACTCTGAAGGCATCAAAACTATGAATTAACACATGTGGAATTATATAATTAACAAAAAAGTGTGAAACAACTGAAAATATGTATTATATTCTAGGTTCTTCAAAGTAGCCACCCTTTGCTTTGATTACTGCTTTGCACACTCTTGGCATTCTCTTGATGAGCTTCAAGAGGTAGTCACCGGAAATGGTCTTCCAACAGTCTTGAAGGAGTTCCCAGAGATGCTTAACATTTGTTGGCCCTTTTGCCTTCACTCTGCAATCCAGCTCACCCCAAACCATCTCGATTGGGTTCAGGTCTGGTGACTGTGGAGGCCAGGTCATCTGGCGTAGCACCCCATCACTTTCCTTCTTGGTCAAATAGTCCTTACACAGCCTGGAGGTGTGTTTGGGGTCATTGTCCTGTTGAAAAATAAATGATGGTCCAACTAAACGCAAACCGAATGGAATAGCATGCCGCTGCAAGATGCTGTGGTAGCCATGCTGGTTCAGTATGCCTTCAATTTTGAATAAATCCCCAACAGTGTCACCAGCAAAGCACCCCCACACCATCACCCATCACACCTCCTCCTCCATGCTTCACGGTGGGAACCAGACATGTAGAGTCCATTCGTTCACCTTTTCTGCGTCGCACAAAGACACGGTGGTTGGAACCAAAGATCTCAAATTTAGACTCATCATCAGACCAAAGCACAGATTTCCACTGGTCTATTGTCCATTCGTTGTGTTCTTTAGCCCAAACAAGTCTCTTCTGCTTGTTGCCTGTCCTTAGCAGTGGTTTCCTAGCAGCTATTTTACCATGAAGGCCTGCTGCACAAAGTCTCCTCTTTACAGTTGTTGTAGAGATGTGTCTGCTGCTAGAACTCTGTGTGGCATTGACCTGGTCTTTAATCTGAGCTGCTGCTAACCTGCAATTTCTGAGGCTGGTGACTTGGATGAACTTATCATCCGCAGCAGAGGTGACTCTTGGTCTTCCTTTCCTGGGGCGGTCCTCATGTGAGCCAGTTTCTTTCTAGCGCTTGATGGTTTTTGCCACTGCACTTGAGGACACTTTCAAAGTTTTCCCAATTTTTCAGACTGACTGACCTTCATTTCTTAAAGTAATGATGGCCACTCGTTTTTCTTTACTTAGCTGCTTTTTTCTTGCCATAATACAAATTCTAACAGTCTATTCAGTAGGACTATTATTATTATTATTATTATTTATTTAGGGCCATTAATTCCATGGTGCTGTACATGAGAAGGGGGGTTACATACAAAGTTGTAGATATCGTTAACAGTAAACAAAATTTACAATGACAGACTGGTACAGAGGGGAGAGGACCCTGTCCTTGCGGACTTACATTCTATCAGCTGTGTATCCACCAGACTTCTGCACATCACAACTGATGGTCCCAACCCCATTTATAAGGCAAGAAATCCCGCTTATTAAACCTGACAGGGCACACCTGTGAAGTGAAAACCATTTCCGGTGACTACCTCTTGAAGCTCATCAAGGAATGCCAAGAGTGTGCTAAGCAGTAATCAAAGCAAAAAGTGGCTACTTTGAAGAACCTAGAATATAAGACATATTTTCAGTTGTTTCACACTTTTTTGTTAATTATATAATTCCACATGTGTTAATTCATAGTTTTGATGCCTTCAGAGTGAATCTACAATTTTCATAGTCATGAAAATAAAGAAAACTCTTTGAATGAGGTGTGTCCAAACTTTTGGTCTGTATTGTATATCATGCTTGCGGCCACAAGACCACCTGTTCCCGATGCCGGCACCAGAGAAGCCTCACAGCGCACAGTGTGCACGATGTGAGGATTCACACATAGTGACTGTAGACATGTAGCTTAAAGGGATCCTGTCACCTGTTTTGGCCAGTATAACATGCGGCCACCGCCTTTCAGGGCTTATCTACAGCATTCTATAACGCTGTAGATAAGCCCCCAATACGACCTGAAAGATAAAGTAAATAAGTTTTATTATACTCACTCGGGGGGCGGTCCTATGCGGTTGAGTCCGATGTGTGTCGCAGGTCCGGGTCCGACGCCACCCATCTTCATGCGATGTCGTCCTCCTGCTTGCTTTGTGTCGCGCTCCTGCGCAGGTGTACTGATTTGCACTGTTGAGGGCAGAGCAGATTCCTGCAGTGCACAGGCGCTGGGCCTCTCTGACCTTTCCCGATGCCTGTGCACTGCGGTACTTTGCTCTACCCTCAACAGGGCAGAAAAGTACGCCTGCGCCGGAAAGAGATGAGGAAGCAAGCAGGAGGACGGCACCACAAGAAGATGGGAGGCGCTGGACCTGCGACACCCATCGGACCGGCATTATCTACAGCATTATAGAATGCTGTAGATAAGCCCTGAAAGGCGGTGGCCGCATGTTATAGCGGCCCAAACTGCTGAAAGGTTCCCTTTAAAATCCGACAACCCCTTAAGGATGGGCCTCTACTCATGGGCCACTGCTGTGTGCTTGCCCCCCAGGCTAAAATTTGCCAGCCAACCCCTGCTTAGCAATGTGCTTCTCTGTTTCCTTTTTGGCAGCTTTAATTATTTTTTTAGATAAAGAATTTTTCTCCTTATAGTTTTTTAGAGCTTCAACGGTGCCATCCTGCTTTAGTAGTTTAAATGCTTCCTTTTTTCTGTTAATTGACCCTCTTACTTTTTTGTTCAGCCACAGTGCCTATTAAGGATGTTCTTAAACATTTCCCATTTATTTTCTGTATTCTTATTTCTGAGGACATTGTCCCAGTCAACCATATTAAGGGCATCTCTAAGCTGGTCAAACTTTGCCTTCCTAAAGTTCAGTGTTTTTGTGACTCCCTGACATGTCCCCCTAGCGAAAGACAAGTGAAACTGTACAATATTGTGGTCACTATTTCCTAGATGCCCAACAACCTACAGATTTGTTATTCTGTCAGGTCTGTTAGATAGTATTAGGTCTAAAAGTGCTGCTCCTCTGGTTAGATTCTGCACCAATTGTGAAAGATAATTATTCTTGGCTATTAGCAGAAACCTGTTGCCTTTATGGGTTTCGCAGGTCTCTGTTTCCCAGTTAATATCCGGGTAGTTAAAGTCCCCCATAACAAGGACCTCATTATGGGTTGCAGCTTCATCTATGTGCCTTAGAGAATTTTGTTACTATTTTTCCCTCCATGTATTTCGACCCTTATGGAGTCGACATCCTCATTCCCTTCGCTAATATCTTCCCTTAAAGTGGACTTTAGACAAGACTTTACGTAAAGACAAACCCCTCCTCCACTCCGATTTTTACGATCCTTTCTAAACAAACTGTAACCCTGTAAGTTAACTGCCCAGTCATAGCTTTCATCTCACCATGTCTCGGTTATTCCCACTATGTCATAGTTACCTGTAGATATTTCTGCTTCTAGTTCTTCCATCTTGTTTGTCAGGCTTCTGGCGTTTGCGAGCATGCATTGTAGAGAATTTTGCTTTGTTCCAATCTCCTCCCTGTTGATTGTTTTAGAAATTTTCTTACCTCCCTTCGGAGTATGATGTCTTGGATCTTCTTTGCCACACCTCATATCATTCATCAGTATAATATCTGGTTTCATGTTCGTGTCTAACGTTTTTCTTCCCATCCCCTCTTCTTCTAGTTTAATGCTCTCCTGATGAGTGTAGCGAGTTTTCTGGCGAATGTGGGTTTCCCAGGTTTGTTGAGGTGTAGTCCGTCTCTGGCGAGGAGTCCATCGTACAGGTAATTCACACTATGGTGCAGGAATCCGAATCCTTGTTGTCTGCACCATCGTCTTAGCCAGTTGTTCGCATCAAGGATCCTGTTCCATCTCCTGGTGCCATGCCCGTCTACTGGAAGGATAGAAGAAAAAACTACCTGTGCATCCAGTTCCTTTACTTTCTTCCCCAACTCTTCAAAGTCCTTGCAGATTTTCGGTAGGTCCTTCCTTGCCGTGTCATTGGTGCCAACATGTATCAGAAGAAATGGGTGGACGTCCTTAGAACTGATGAGCTTTGGTATCCTATCGGTCACATCCTTGATCTTCACACCTGGGAGGCAGCATACTTCTCTTGCGGTTATATCCGGTCTGCAGATGGCTGCTTCTGTGCCTCTCAGTAGTGAGTCTCCCACCACTACCACTCTTCGCTTTTTGGCTGTACTTTTTGTTGTCACTTCTGGGTGTTGCTGTGTGCCCTTTTCTTCTTTGCTTGCTGGTAGTGCCTCATGCTTAGGTGTACCATCATCATTCTCCGCAAGGCCTTGGTATCGGTTTGTCAGTTGTGTTGTTGGTGAAGTCTCTATGATGATGGAGACCATGTCACAAGGCAAATATGATAAGTGACTCACTGAAGATAATATCGAAATATTGGTTCCACGGCCAAGACACTTCTCAGATCTCAATCCCATTGAGAACCTGTGGTCAAAACTCAAAAAGTTGGAGGTCAAACAAAAACACAGAAATTGTGGATTAACTTCAACCACCGATTTGACAACAATGGATGGTCATCAGTCAAGATTTGGCCCAGAAATTGATATCCATCCGCCGGGGTGAAGAGAAGTCTTGCACAAATTTAGGGACAACTCTGTAAATATTGAGTCTTTTCATTAACTTTACGTATTTGTCAATAAAGTTTGAAAACGTATTAAGGCTGTGTGCCCACGTAGTGATTTTTAAGCGTTTTTGCCACGATTTTCGGCGCGAAAACGTTTAAAAATCGTGTACAGAACGCACCCCATGCATTCCTATGGCATTCTGCACATGCTGTGCTAATGCTGCGCTTTTTTCCGCGGCGGAATCGCATCGCGGAAAAAATCGCAGCATGCTCATTCTTTTGTGCGGAATCGCAAAGAATTGCCGCGATTCCGCACCCATAGGAATGCATGAGAATCGCTTACTTCCCGCATGTGGCTATGCCCACCATGCGGGAAGTTAAGCGTCTCATGTGCGGTTGGTACCCACGGTGTGGAGGAGAGGAGACTGTCCTCCAGGCCCTGGGTACCATACCCCTGTAAAAAAAGAATAAAAAAATCGGGGTATATTCCCGGCCTAGCGTTCCCAGTAATGACTTGCGGCAAGGCACTGTGATGACGTAGTCTCGCGTGACTCTAGCGGTCTCGCGGGATCGCTATAGCAACGCGAGACTACGTCATCACAGGTCTCGCAAGGCATCGCTGGGAACGCTGAGGCCCGGGATGGCAGCGCGGGACGCCGGAAGGTAAATATACCCCGATTTTTTTTTTTTTTTTTATCATTTTTAACATTCTATCTTTTACTATTGATGCCGCATAGGCGGCCTCAATAGTAAAAACCTGGTCACACTTGTCAAACACTATGTTTGACGAGTGTGACCAACCTGTCAATCACTTTCCAAGCGATGCTTCAAATCGCTTGGAAAGTGCTTGAATATCGCACGCGAAAATCGCGGCAAAATCGCAATCATAATCGTGGCAAAATCGCGCGGAAAAAAACGTGCGATTTCTGGGAAGGAGTCCGGTTTTCTGTGTGCGTTTTAACACGCAACGTGGGCACATAGCAATGCTGATAATCGTACTTCAGACACAGCTGACAAAAGATCTAAAAACACTGAAGTTGCAAACTGTGAAAACCAAAATGTGAGACGATCTCAAACTTCCCGCCACGGCTGTACATGTATATCTGCTGCAAAATAATGTAAAACATTGTATGAAAGGGGCACTCATACTGTTAGAGGGGGCAATATGTGCCCCGTCCCAGGCAACCCACGCTATACCACTGCCATTATCTGTATTTTGGCACACAATATGTAGAATCTGGACAGTTCATCTCCATGTTACACATCCCATGCAATAATATTTTTTACTGCTGCCATATAGCACGCATTAATTACTGCTCGCCCTAACCCTGTGCAGTGTGTGTGTGCTTAGTACGTGGTGTTTACCGTGTAAATATTTACCTTGGCAAAGCTCTGGCAACCTGTCATCAGCGGATACAAAACAGGTTATGAGATACAGGATGGCACCTTCTCTACCCCCCCGTGCGGCCAACAGATGTCAGGTCACAAACCGACAGGAAACTTCTGAATAAATCTTGAGTTCCACAAATAAATTTGAGAAGGGATCCCCTCACCTAATTCTTGGAGCCCAAACCGTGGGCAGCACCAATCACGGCCTGGATCCACGATTGCAGAGACCAGCCGAGTACGGAGTCTTCCAGGCAACCCTCAATTGGAGAAAATTATACAAATTACAAGGGTTTTCTGGTTTTCTAAGATCCCTGTCCTCTGGCTGCAGTTTGTATTAAAGAAAACAAAATGTGCTTTACTCATCCTCCCCGGGTTAACACTGACTCGACTCCGCTGCGGACAATCAATGAAGTCTGCGGCTCTGCCCAAGTTAACAGCACGAGCCACTCAGATACTGACTGGCGGCAATGTAGTCGACGTGACATCAGTGCTGCAGATAATGACCGACATCTGGGGCAGCAGTGGAGACTAAGCACTGGACTTGAGGATGGTGAGTTAAGCCCAGTTTGTTTTAATAGAAACTGTAGAAACTGCAGATGAAGGACAAACTAGGGCAGCACAGTGGCTCAGTGGTTAGCATTGCAGCACTAGGGTCCCGGATTCAAATCCCACCAAGGACAACATCTGCAAGGAGTTTGTATGTTCTCCCTGTGTTTGCGAGGGTTTCCTCATGGTTCTCCGGGTTTCTGCCACGCTTCAAAAACATACTGATAGGGAACTTAGACTGTGAGCCCCAATGGGGACAGAGATGATGTCTGCAAAGCGTGCGGAATATAATACAGTAGTGCTATATAAGCAAAGCATTATAAATAAAAAGTATTTCCAAAACTGGAAAACCCTTTTAACTCTCTAGCAGAACAAAAAGTTCCACCTTGGATAGGTATTTACCATATAAGTCAATGTTTGACTCTTTACCGAGCCTTGAACTAGAGTTGAGCGAATTTGTTCGGATTCGGTTCTGAATACGATCGGAATCGAATATTGTTTTTGCAATACTCGTCGAACGCAGCCGAACATCATTAGAGTCAACGGGAGTAGAAATTACCGAATATGTTCAGAACCGATCATCAAACATACATTCAGCACAAATATGGCACGAATATGTCAAAATCAGATTTGGGGCCAAAATCCGAATAAATTTGCTCAACTCTTCTTGGAATATGACCAGGGGTAAATGCCAAGCCAGGACTTCATCTCCAGACAGCCTGTTTCGGGGTATTTGCACCTCATCAGTGTGGAGTAGCCTGGAGCACAGAGAGCTAATTTGCATACATTTCATCCATAGAACATTGCTTGTACTAGTCCAAACTTAGCTGCTCTCTTCAACCAGTGCAAAACGGAGCAATTTTCCCCTATTCATGACGAGGCTCATGTTCGGGGAGACACGTGCAGTTTTAAGAGCTCTAAAAAAAAATTCTCACTTGGATATTCAACTCATTTTTGCCTCTTTTTTTCATGATGCACAGGGACTAATTATTATGGGTTTTTTTCAGATATCAGGAGAAATATAAAGTAAAAATTGTGTGTTAATTCATCTTTTATGATGACAAAATATCATTTTAATTTTGCTCCCCATCCCATAGCAATCATTTTTATATATCTGACACGTTTTTTTCCCTATAGGGCAGGGCTAGAAACAGTGAATTGGACCGGCAGCGGTTTTCTTTTTTAATTACCTTTTTTTCTTGCTTTCATTTATTTATTTTTTTTTTGTTTCACACATTATGGCTCCCATAAGGTCATACCAGAACTATATAGGTATACATTTCCCCTGTACCTGGGGCTGCCATATTAGGTAGCGTTTCAGAGCAAATAGATTTAACCTCTTGGGTGCACAGCAGAATTGATCTTGGTTTGTTAGGATCAAGTAGCCCCTGCTTTTTCTGGCACCCGTGTTATGATGACTCACCGAAGGAGGAAAAAACAAAATACTAGCTAAGTCCAGAAAAACCAGAGAGGTTGGCAGCTATCGGATTGCAGACCCCTGAACCTATCCACAACAACTAGCAGTAGCCATGGGGGGTTCCTACGGTGCCCTAGACCCCTCGATCACAGCCGGAGAACTACATAGCCTAAAGACAGAAAGGGGAAAAACTAAACTGCCCCAGAGCAGACCCCAAAGCAATAGGCAGCCCCCAACATATAATGACGGTGAAGCAGGATGAAAACACTAACACAGATACAAAGATAGGTTGAGCAAATGATGGGGCCCAAGCTAACTAAATAGGACAGGATAGGAAAGCCGCTGTCTGCCATCCGCAAAAACCCTATCCAAAATGTGCCAACCGACTGATAGGAAAAACTGGCCCTGAAGTCGCTAGGCTTCAAAAGACTATATCAGCACTCAGGTATATTCTGAAGACAGAGCAAAAGATCAACAGATCAGAGACAAAAATGGAATTCAGCTCACCCCCGGCCGGGGATGGCAGAACTCCCAAAAAACAAGGCAAAACAAAAACAAAACTGAAGTGTACAAAGCAGAGCAGAAAAACTTAGCTTTGAGACGCAGGAATCAGACTGGTCTCCAAGAATCCAGCAGGATCACCAGCAAGGCAGAAGGGCGTCGGCTGCCTTATATCCAGTCCTCAATTCCAGCCACCCAGTCATCATCTAGCTGCCCAGGTGTTTGGTAATCAGCCTACCTTCCTTCACCAGAGGAGGGAGTTCATCAGACCTCAACGGTGAAGGGAAAAATGAACTCACAACAGTACCTCCCCCTTGAGGAGGGGTCACCGAACCCTCATCCATGCCACCAGGGCGATCCGGGTGAACCCGATGAAAGGCACGCACCAATCTTTCGGCATGAATATCAGAGGCAGAGACCCAGGAATTATCCTCCTGACCATAACCCTTCCACTTAACCAAATACTGGAGTCTCCGTCTAGCCAGACGGGAATCCAGTATCTTCTCTACCTCATATTCCATGTTACCTTCAACCAATACAGGGTCAGGAGGTGCCACCACAGGAACTACTGGTTCAACAAACCTCTTCAACAAGGACTTATGAAACACATTATGAATTTTAAATGTGACAGGAAGAGCCAACCGAAAAGAGACCGGCTTAATAATCTCCAAAATCTTGTAAGGTCCAATAAATCTAGGCTTAAACTTAAGAGAAGCCACCTTCATAGCGATATTTTTTGATGACAACCAAACCATATCACCCACCTTAAACTGGGGACCAACGGTCCTACGCCGGTTGGAAAACTGCTGGGCCTTTTCCTGGGAGAGAGACAACTTATCCACTACTTGGTCCCAGATCTGGTGCATTCTCTCCACCACAGTGTCAACACCTGGCAGACAGAAGGCTCCACCTGCCCTGAAGAAAATCGAGGGTGAAACCCAAAGTTACAAAAAAAAGGTGACATCAAAGTGGCAGAACTAGCTCTATTATTTAAAGCAAATTCGGCTAGGGCAAAAATGAGACCCAATCATTCTGATCGGCAGAAATAAAACGAATACGACTCCAAAGTCTGGTTTGTTCTCTCCGTCTGCCCATTGGTCTGAGGGTAAAACGCAGAGAAGGACAACTGAATTCCCAGCTTGGAACAGAAAGTCCTCCAAAATCTAGACACAAACTGAACTCCTCTGTCAGATACAATGTTCTCAGGAATCCCATGCAAGCAAACCACCTGTTGCAAAAACAAGGGCACCAACTCAGAGGAAGATGGCAACTTAGGGAGTGGTACAAGATGGACCATCTTAGAGAATCTATCACAAATCACCCAAATAACAGTCATTCTCTGAGAGACAGGCATATCAGAGATAAAATCCATTGAAATATGGGTCCATGGCCTCCAGGGCACCGGCAAAGGCATCAACAAGCCACTAGAGCGAGAACAAGGTTTAGACCGGGAGCAAGTCCCACAGGACTGCACAAAATTCCTGACATCATGAGACAAGGCGGGCCACCAAAAAGACCGACTCACCAGATCTCTAGTACCAAAAATACCTGGATGACCAGCCAATGCAGAGCAATGAACTTCAGACATCACTCTCTTCCTCCACTGGTCAGGAACATACAACTTTCCACTGGGATAATGCTCAGGTTTGTCCTCCTGAAACTCTTCCAGAGCACGTCTCAAATCAGGCGAGATGGCAGAAAGAACTACCCCCTCGCCTAAGATGGTAGCAGGTTTAGTCACAACAGGAGAATCAGCAAGGAAACTCCTAGAGAGGGCGTCTGCCTTGACATTCTTAGTGCCCGGAAGAAAAGAGACCACAAAATCAAAACGTGTGAAAAACAAGGCCCACCTAGCCTGTCTAGGATTCAAGAGCTTGGCCGACTCCAGGTAAATCAAATTCTTGTGGTCAGTAAGGACCACGACTTGGTGTTTGGCTCCCTCCAAACAATGTCTCCACTCCTCAAATGCCGATTTCATGGCCAACAGTTCCCGATTCCCCACATCATAGTTACGTTCGGATGGGGAGAACTTTCGGGAAAAGAAAGCACAAGGATTCATTTTAGATGTCACAGGATCTTTTTGGGACAACACCACTCCTGCACCAATCTCAGAAGCGTCCACCTCCACCTGAAACGGGAGTGAGACATCAGGTTGCCGCAAAACCGGAACAGAAGTGAATCTTCGCTTCAGCTCCTGAAAGGAAGAAACAGCCTCTGGAGACCAATTCAGCACATCAGCACCCTTCCTAGTCAAATCAGTCAATGGCTTGGCAATACCAGAAAAATTAGCTATAAATTTCCGATAAAAATTAGCAAAACCCAAAAACTTCTGGAGGGCCTTCAAAGAGGTGGGCTGAACCCAATCATAAATGGCCTGTACCTTGGCCGGGTCCATTTCAATAGTTGACGGAGACAAAATAAATCCCAAAAATGAAATCCTCTGTACCCCAAAAAGGCATTTCGATCCCTTGACATACAGGGAATTCTCCCTCAAAATCCGGAACACAGTCCGAACATATTCCACATGAGAGTCCCAATTCTTGGAGAAGATCAAAATATCATCCAGATAGATAATCAAAAATTTATTCACAAAGTCTCGGAATATATCGTTCATGAAGCACTGGAAGACAGAAGGGGCATTAGTGAGCCCAAAAGGCATCACCAGGTACTCAAAATGTCCCTCCGGAGTATTAAACGCCGTCTTCCATTCATCCCCATGCTTAATGCGAATAAAATTATACGCCCCCCTGAGGTCAAGCTTGGTAAACCAGCAAGCACCTTTAACTCTGGAGAATAGATCAGAAATCAGGGGTAACGGATACTGATATTTAACAGTAATTTTGTTGAGGGCACAATAGTCAATACAAGGCCTTAATGAACCATCCTTTTTAGCCACGAAAAAAAACCCAGCACCTAAGGGTGAAGAGGATGGTCTAATATGACCCTTCTCCAACGACTCCTTAATATAGGATCGCACAGCCTCGTGCTCGGGTACAGATAAATTGAAAAGCCGACCCTTGGGGAATTTACACCCTGGGTTCAGCTCAATTGCACAGTGATAACTCCTATGAGGAGGCAAAGACGCAGACTCATTCTCACTAAATACATCATAAAAGTCAGCCAAATAGTCAGGAACATCATGCGACTGGGGAGAGGTGGAGAAAACAGGAGCATCACTAAGGGCACACCGACAACCCCAACTCACCACAGACAAAGATTTCCAATCCAGAACTGGATTATGGATTTGCAACCAGGGAAACCCCAGAACAATGGTATCATGCAAATTATGCAACACCAAAAATCTGCAATTTGAATTGACTTTAGTTTTGTGCCATGTCTATGATCTGCTTTTTTTCTACAAAATTAAACAACTGAATGAACATCCTCCAAGGCCGGTGATTCCATAATTTTTGACAGGGGTTGTACACTATGTTGTGATATTTGTTTTTGTGAGAGGTGCAGTGACCAAAAACTGGCAGTTTTAACACTTAGATTATTGATGATGCTTACTGTACGGATTAACATTTTTATAGACCTGACTTTTTCCTATGCAGTGGTAATAAGTATGTAAAGTATATCTCCTTTTTTTAATTGGGAAACAGTTTTTGTGATTCAAATTAGTTGGTTTCATCTCTTTTAATATCTGTCTCCTTTTTTTTTTTTTTACTTTTCACTTGTTTTTTGGCCCTATAGGTGACTTGCTCTCTATACTTCACTACAGCAGTATTCTACTATATAGTCCTAAATACGGTATGTGCACACACCAGTGTAGCCATAATATTTTTGAAGTAGAAGCTGCCTGAGAAAAAGGTATAGTTTTTCCTTAAGGCCGGGCTCACACTGGCGAGGAATACGGCTGAGTGAGAGGCGCTAAAAGCACGCATTACACACGGACCAATGATTCTCTATGGGGTCCCTCGCACCAGCCGTATATTTCTCGGGCGTATTCTACGCTCCGTGCCAATCGCAGCATGCTGCGATTGTCAGCGTACTACGGCCTGTAGTACACCAATGCAGGTCTATGGGTGCGCAAAAAATACGGATTACACACGGACCACACATGTGACTTGCGAGAAATACGCACCCGGTGTCTTTTAGACAATTCAGTGCCTATACAGTAAACTCACACTGACAGGTTTAATAAAGAAACGAAAGAATAGATATAGACACATAGAATACACACATATATACACTCACTGGCCACTTTATTAGGTACACCATGCTAGTAACGGGTTGGACCCCCTTTTGCCTTCAGAACTGCCTCAATTCTTCGTGGCAGAGATTCAACAAGGTGCTGGAAGCATTCCTCAGAGATTTTGGACCATATTGACATGATGGCATCACACAGTTGGCGCAGATTTGTCGGCTGCACATCCCTGATGCGAATCTCCCGTTCCACCACATCCCAAAGATGCTCTATTGGATTGAGATCTGGTGACTGAGGAGGCCATTTGAGTACAGTGAACTCATTGTCATGTTCAAGAAACCAATCTGAGATGATTCGAGCTTTATGACATGGCGCATTATCCTGCTGAAAGTAGCCATCAGATGTTGGGTACATTGTGGTCATAAAGGGATGGACATGGTCAGCAACAATACTCAGGTAGGCTGTGGCGTTGCAACGATGCTCAATTGGTACCAAGGGGCCCAAAGAGTGCCAAGAAAAAATTCCCCACACCATGACACCACCACCACCAGCCTGAACCGTTGATACAAGGCTGGATGGATCCATGCTTTCATGTTGTTTACGCCAAATTCTGACCCTACCATCCGAATGTCGCAGCAGAAATCGAGACTCATCAGACCAGGCAACGTTTTTCCAATCTTCTACTGTCCAATTTCGATGAGCTTGTGCAAATTGTAGCCTCAGTTTCCTGTTCTTAGCTGAGAGGAGTGGTACCCAGTGTGGTCTTCTGCTGCTGTAGCCCATCTGCCTCAAAGTTCGACGCACTGTGCGTTCAGAGATGCTCTTCTGCCTACCTTGGTTGTAACGGGTGGCAATTTGAGTCACTGTTGCCTTTCTATCAGCTCGAACCAGTATGCCCATTCTCCTCTGACCTCTGGCATCAACAAGGCATTTCCGGCCACAGAACTGCCGCTCACTGGATTTTTTTTCTTTTTCGGACCATTCTCTGTAAACCCTAGAGATGGTTGTGCGTGAAAATCCCAGTAGATCAGCAGTTTCTGAAATACTCAGACCAGCCCTTCTGGCACCAACAATCATGCCACGTTCAAAGGCACTCAAATCACCTTTCTTCCCCATACTGATGCTCGGTTTGAACTGCAGGAGATTGTCTTGACCATGTCTACATGCCTAAATGCACTGAGTTGCCGCCATGTGATTGGCTGATTAGAAATTAAGTCTTAACACACAGTTGGACAGGTGTACCTAATAAAGTGGCCAGTGAGTGTATATATATATATATATATATATATACACATGCATTCTATGTGTCTATATCTATTCTTTGGTTTCTGTTAGAAACCCTGTCATAGGGCTCCATTATATGTCCATTTTGCAAGCCTGCTAGAAAATCTCACCATACGGATGCCATACGGATGCTGACATGCGCAAAATACGCGACCACACCTTGATTACGGATGACATACGGAGCACTATTTAGGGGACATTCATCCGTATTACGCCTGTAAACTACGGACCGTATTTTGCGTCGGTTAGTGTGACCCCGGCCTAAGCCTCATTTTTTTACAGTGGCTTTGTTTTATGTTAAATCGTTGCAGAAAAAGAGCATTTTTGATTTTGCACAAGATACACTGAACTAAGAGTGTCATTTTGATGAGTTTGTTTAAAAAAAAGTGACCTAAAAAAAAAATCCTCGCAAATAATGTCACTAGTGTAGCAGCCTGAGCCATTCTGTACTCCTGATAAAACACACTACTTGTGATCTCTGGTTTTGGGACCACAAAGAGGAGTTATCCCACAAACAGCATTTATCCATAAGACCTCAGGAGTCCTTGGACCTTTACTGATTCCGAGGTGTCTCATGTGAGGGCATCCATTCAATTCAATTGGTTTACAGGAAAAGTAGTGCTCACGAGACAACAGCTCCCATACACGGTGAATGGCTTGGTGGTCAGTACAGCTCATCTAGGGTTGGCCACTCGTTACAGAGACTCTTCATTACAGCATCTTAATGACCCAACTTGGACAACCTCTTTAACCCCGTGGAAGTTTAGAGGGCCAAGCAATTCTTTGGACAATCTATTCCTATGTCTTTGGAAAAGCAGAGGCAAAAGCAGCACCACATGAACAATAGATCCATCAACAACAATCCAGGGGAAAACCTATAAACACAATTATATAGGGAAAACTAGCAAAAAAAACCTATAAATCTTTATTTAGAAGAAATGTAAAAAGTATTTAATATTTAGGTACACTAAGCTAGGGTGACAAAACAGGAAACTGTTCAGGGTAATGGGCTCAAAAGAAGAGATCCCATGTAATAACCTCAAACCTGAAATGTTATCTTCTCCTGCTGATCTGGCGCCAGCACAGAAGGAGGTGACCACAGGTATTACTTTGTCTATGTTTATTGTCCTTTGCATATGCTTTTGTACCTAGACCTATTTCTTTGATGACACATGCATCTCTTCCTTTGAGCCCATTACCCTTACAGTTTCCTGTTTTGCAGCTCTGTGTACACAAATTTGCTCATCCCCTCCTGCTACTTTGTCGCCCTAGCTAGCTCACCGTACCTATGTATTAAATAATTTTTACATTTCTTCTAAAGATTTTTAATATTTACTATTTTTGACTATATAATTTTGTTTATAGGTTTTTCACTACTTATGTATAGCTTTTTTTTTTTTACAATTGTAGATTAGTAGTTAACATTCTATATTATTATCATTTTCCCTTTATACCACCTATTTTGGCTTAGGCTGAGTTCACACGTGGCGTTTTTTTTTTCGCGTTTCCGCGGCAGTTTTAACTGCGCAATTTTGCCGCAAAAAATAAGCATCCCATGCATTCCTATGGGATTCCGCAATGCTGTGCTAATGCTGCGGTTTTTACCGCGGCGCAATCGCTTAGCTCATTAATTTTGCTCATTAATTTTGCAGAATCGCAGCGATCCCGCACCCATAGGAATGCAATGTTCCGCTTACTTCCCGCATGTGGCTGTGCACACCATGCGAAAAGTAAGCAGAACAATTGCAGATGGTACCCACGGTCCGGAGGAGAGGAGACTTTCCTCCAGGCTTTGGGTACCATATCCCTGTAAAAAATAGAATTTAAAATAAAAAATGGTGTTATTCTTACCTTCCGACGTCCTGCGCAGCCTTCCCGCCTCTCTCCACACTCTCGTTCCCAGTAATCCTTTGCGAAAATGCCCGCGATGACGTCCGTTCTCGCGGTCATTCGCGCAACGTCATCGCGAATTACCGCGAGACGTCGCAATCCCGCGAGAAGGGACGTCATCGCGGGCATTTTAGCAAAGGATTACTGGGAACGAGAGTGTGGAGAGAGGCGGGAAGGCTGCGCAGGACGTCGGAAGGTAAGAATAACACCATTTTGTATTTTTTTTATTATTTTTTACATTTTATCTTTTACTACTGATGCGGCATAGGCGGCCTCAGCAGTAAAAAGTTGCTCACACTTGTCAAACACTATGTTTGACGAGTGTGACCAACCTGTCAATCAGTTCTCCAAGCGATGCTACAGATCGCTTGGAAAACGCTAGCATTTTGCAAGCTAATTACGCTTGCAAAATGCTAGTTTTTCCGCGGGAAAATCATGGGAATTTAAAATGCGATTTTCCCGTGGAATGGAATTCCGGAACTCTCGCGGTAATTTCCGCAAGAGTTCCGCTACGTGTGAACTTAGCCTTACAGTTAGGTCCATATATATTTGAACAGAGACAACATTTTTCTAATTTTGGTTTTAGACATTACCACAATGAATTTTAATCAAAACAATTCAGATGCAGCTGAAGTTCAGACTTTCAGCTTTCATTTGAGGGTATCCACATTAAAATTGGATGAAGGGTTTAGGAGTTTCAGCTCCTTAACATGTGCCACCCTGTTTTTAAAGGGACCAAAAGTAATTGGACAGATTAAATAATTGTAAATAAAATGTTCATTTCTAATACTTGGTTGAAAACCCTTTGTTGGCAATGACTGCCTGAAGTCTTGAACTCATGGACATCACCAGACGCTGTGTTTCCTCCTCTGTGATGCTCTGCCAGGCCTTCACTGCGGTGGTTTTCAGTTGCTGTTTGTTTGTGGGCCTTTCTGTCTGAAGTTTAGTCTTTAACAAGTGAAATGCATGCTCAATTGGGTTGAGATCAGGTGACTGACTTGGCCATTCAAGAATATTCCACTTCTTTGCTTTAATAAACTCCTGGGTTGCTTTGGCTTTATGTTTTGGGTCATTGTCCATCTGTAGTATGAAACGACGACCAATCAGTTTGGCTGCATTTGGCTGGATCTAAGCACACAGTATGGCTCTGAATACCTCAGAATTTATTCGGCTGCTTCTGTCCTGTGTCACATCATCAATAAACACTAGTGACCCAGTGCCACTGGCAGCCATGCATGCCCAAGCCATCACACTGCCTCCGCCGTGTTTTACAGATGATGTGGTATGCTTTGGATCATGAGCTGTACCATGCTTTCGCCATACTTTTTTCTTTCCATCATTCTGGTAGAGGTTGATCTTGGTTTCATCTGTCCAAAGAATGTTCTTCCAGAACTGTGCTGGCTTTTTTAGATGTTTTTCAGCCAAGTCCAGTCTAGCCTTTTGATTCTTGATGCTTATGAGTGGCTTGCACCGTGCAGTGAACCCTCTGTATTTACTTTCATGCAGTCTTCTCTTTATGGTAGATTTGGATATTGATACGCCTACCTCCTGGAGAGTGTTGTTCACTTGGTTGGCTGTTGTGAAGGGGTTTCTCTTCACCATGGAGACTATTCTGCGATCATCCACCACTGTTGTCTTCCGTGGGCGCCCAGGTCTTTTTGCATTGATGAGTTCACCAGTGCTTTCTTTCTCAGGATGTACCAAACTGTAGATTTTGCCACTCCTAATGTTGTAGCAATTTCTCGGATGGGTTTTTTCTGTTTTTGCAGCTTAAGGATGGCTTGTTTCACCTGCATGGAGAGCTCCTTTGACCGCATGTTTCCTTCATAGCAAAACCTTCCAAATGCAAGCACCACACCTCAAATCAACTCCAGGCCTTTTATCTGCTTAATTGAGAATGACATAACGAAGGGATTGCCCACACTTGCCCATGAAATAGCCTTGGAGTCAATTATCCAATTACTTTTGGTCCCTTTAAAAACAGGGTGGCACATGTTAAGGAGCTGAAACTCCTAAACCCTTCATCCAATTTTAATGTGGATACCCTCAAATGAAAGCTGAAAGGCTGAACTTCAACTGCATCTGAATTGTTTTGTTTAAAATTCATTGTGGTAATGTCTAGAACCAAAATTAGAAAAATGTTGTCTGTGTCCAAATATATATGGACCTAACTGTATATAGGTTAGCAATCCAGGGAAGTAGGAGCCTTTCTGAGGTCACGCCATGCCCTCTGCTATAGTACACAGCTCTCTGATGTTGCCACCTTGTGGTCAACAGGTAAAAAAGGTTGGCAAATGTTGTTTATATAGCACCAACATATTCCACAGCGCTGTACATAGATTGTCATCTTTTATATTAAATGCTATACAGGGTTTTTTTGAAAACTCCAGTTCCCTGGTCATAGTTTGCTTAAAACAAACTGCACTTTACTTATCCAACCTGAGTCCAGCGTGGAGTATCTGCCGCAGCTACTGGTGTCTGTTAGAATCTGCAGTGCTGACGTAACGTCGACAGCGCTGCAGCCAATCAGTAGATCTGAGCGGCTGGTGCCGTCAACTTATGAAGAGCCACTGAGATCACTGATTGGCTGCAGCACTGTTGACATGATGTTAGTTCTGCAGGGCAGCGGGACTCCATGCTGGACCAAGGAAGGGAGTGGGAGTAAAAAACTGTTTAAAGGGAATCTGTCACCCACTTTTAGTGATATCATGTAAAGATATCACCCAATTGCGCATCCCATAAGGATTCTATTAGGGCTTTTGACTCCCCTGACCCCACACCTTTGAGGCATAAATACCTTTTTTATCTTGTTGGAGATGCATGCAAATCGCCGCGGTCCGGTCCGATGGGCGTGGCTTAGTCGCCTTCTCCCCCCCCCTTCCTCGGCTTGCTAAACGTAATCTTCATCTGTGAATATCACAGATAATGTTGGTTTCCGCGCTTGCGCATTGTAAAGGCCTCCGGTGCCTGCAAAGCATACAATCGCTACTGCGCATGCGCCGCTATTTTCCAGCGCGGTCTATGCCCCGGAAGTCTTCACATGCAGGACACACTTCCGGGGCATAGACCGCGCTGGAAAATACCGGCGCTTGCGCAGTAGCGATTGTATGCTTCGCCCACAGATGGGCAAAGCATACTGCGCAGGCGCCGGAGGCCTTTACAATGTGCAAGTGTGGAAACCAACATTATCTGTGCTATTCACAGATGAAGATTATGTGCAGCAAGCCGAGGAGGTGGGGGGGGGAGGCGACTAATCCACGCCCATCGGACCGGACCGCGGCAATTTGCATACATCTCCAACAAGATAAAAAAGGTATTTATGCCTCAAAGGTGTGGGGTCAGGGGAGAGTTAAAAGCCCGACTAGAATCCTTATGGGACGCACAATTGGGTGATATATTTACATGATATCACTAAATATGGGTGACAGATTCCCTTTAAGATAAAAAATCTGCAGACAGGGGTATTGCAAAACTGGAAAACCCCTTTAAATTTACTGTATTGCAATTAATAGCACACACGATCAATCGATTGCACGTTCAAGTAAAAAGTATTAAAAAAAAAGTATGAAAGTAAAAAAGTGAATAAAGTGTGAATCTGCTTTCCTTTCACAGCGTTTGCAAGTCTGTTCTTTCAAAATCTAAAATTATCTAATCCGTCCGTACATGCCGTAATTCTAAACACCACAATAGCTTTTTTTGCTTCATTAAAACATTGGTGCCACAATCAAAATATGGTGGCTCAGCAGAAAGATGCTAATGTAAGAAACAACTCTGCACAAGAAATCTCGCATTGCTGGGGCGTGAGCATTATTATCACGGATCCCCCTATACATGCTAATGGGGTAGACAAACAGCAAACCGTGGCCTTTTATCAGTTGCTATGGGTTACTAAGGGCTAACGTTCACAAAGCAGAACGCCATACTCGTTTGCGTCTCATAAGCTGCGTTCCAGTATACCATTGGCTGAAAGTTCCCGCCTTTCTCTTCTGATTGGCTGAAGTTTGTGCGGCATTGAGACTCCTATTGGTTTGTTACTCTGCCTTCATAAAATCAGCGAGTATTCCCATTGGTTCATCTAAAGGCGAGCCCCATGAAAAGAAAAAATCTCAGAAGTGATAGGTTTCATTGACAAGAACCAGACAGCGATTGGCTGCAATACATACGCCATCTTCCGTTTCTTATTGGGTATGGTGGATTTTATATCGATTCTTATGATTGGTTGTTCGAGCAGCTATGTGCTCTCTGATTGGCTGTTTCTTTTGTCTCGGTCATAAACGGGGATTTGGAGGCGCAGCAAGCAGCGGCGAACGTCGATTCAGCCATGAGCTCCGTTATTGTCAGGACGGCCCCGGTCGTGACCGTAATGGTCAGCAGCAGCCTTAACACGTTCACAGCAGAGAAGAGACTGGACAGAGGGCTCACTTTGGCAGAACTAAAGGTTGGGAGGAAAAAAAATGGTGGCCTGGGGTGAAACACGTGACAGGTGTGGGAGTGGTGCTGCCAGGGTGATTGTAGTCAGTGTGGATAAATGCTGCCATGTGTGGGTGCTGGGGCTGATCGCAGAGGTCGGTGCCATCCAGGGCTGACCATAGATGAGGCTCCATCCCGTGTAGTCACATGGCCAGCTGTGACATGCAGGCTCCTGGGTGATGCGCTGCTGATGGCGGCCGAGTTTGCATTTGTCATTTCTGCGGTGGCCGGTTTTTCTTTTTCCTCCATGCTCCCAAATACTACACTTTTTTTAAAAAAAAATATATTTTTTAGATCCACCATACAGTTTCAGAGACAGGCGTATTTTTTATTTAGTGCTGCTGCGTTACTTGGTCACTACTGTGGAGGTGCGTCTCAGGATCCTCGGGGGCGTGTCTCTAGGCAACTGCATTATTACCTTGTGATCCACGCCCCCGTGGGAAAAGAAAAGCCATAAAAATTAGCGCTAAATTAAAAGACCCATATCTCTAGAGCCATATGGCGGATTAAAAAGAAAAAGTGAACCCTCTGGGAAGCGGCGGGATTAAAATAGGAGAAAATAACCTGTTATTTGCCATAAATATGGCATATTTTTGCCTGTTGAAAATGCCGCTGTTCACCGACGTTGGTGTTTATTTCTTTTTTTATTCTTACGCCTCTTCGTTCCTGAGATCTGTCCCCCCCCCCCCCCTCCCTATCTAGTCTTTTCAGCCAACTGGGCGTGGTCCTCATGAAATGAACACTCCTACCGAAGTGTTTCACCACACCCAGTTGATTTGTATATTCACCTGCTTGGAAAAGATCATAAAGAGGCCCACATCTCGGGAATCGTATGGCAGATTGAAGAAAAAAACTAAAATCTGACCGCTCCGGGAAGCAGTGGGAATAGAATCAGAGCAAACACTGCCCACTTTTCAGCTGGTGACAACCTGCTTCATCCCCGTGATGTTAGCAACGTCTGGCAGCAGCATAGCATCGTACAGCAGTGACCACTGATATCTTGATGCATCTGCTCTGAATGATAGCTACTTACATGCTTTGTGTGTGTGTATGTGCATATATTGTAATTATTTTTTTTTTTTTCAGTGTAAGCTGGAGCTGGTGGTCGGGTCTCCCGCATCATGTATGGACCTGCAGTTATACAGCGCCGATAATGCATTTATCCAGAACCTGGATCAGGATGATGCACTGCTGGGCTCCTACCCCGTGGATAACGGCTGCAGGATACACGTCAGTAACCTTATTTCAGGGGTGTGTGGTTGGGATGGACCTATATTGTGAAGGGTCTGGGAGAATATTCCGTTGAAACTAACAAAATAAATATTTCCCTCCAGGTGATCGATAAGAGCGGTGCTAGGGCCGGCGAGTACGAGGACTTGTCCAGGGTGGAAAAATATGAGTTGTCACAAGGTGCCTATGAAAAAAGATCAGGTTTGTATTTGCACTAACCTAATAGCCAGAGCTGAGCCCTGGTCGTGGCTGTTAGTCATTTAGATGCGGCTGTCATTATCAGACATCAGTGTTTAAATGGAACGGTTGCTGGTGATTGTGACCCCTGGCTTCCCCCGCAACTTGATTGCTTGGCATTAATGGTTTATTTTGACAGCTGGGGGCATGATGAAGGCCCCCATTACTGCCATCCTGATATTCCTGTTCAGCCTCAGAAGACCGTGATTTTTTACTTTTGATCATCAGAGTCTTGCAGTATAAACAAAGGAAAGTTAAACCCCCAAGAGGACTAAAAGTTAATGTAAAAAAAGTTCTAAAAAACTGCCCCATATTGGATATCGTTGCATCTGTTAAAAAATCGATCTGTCAAAATATAAAGTTAACCTGTACGCTAGATATAATCATAAAGAGATAAAAAATTGAAACACCACATTTTTTTTTTTTTTTTTTTGTCACCTTCCTAAAACAAATATGCAAGGAAAACCTCGCATGTACCTCAAATTGGTATCACTAAAAACATTAACATACCGCTCAAAAAACGAAGCCCTCGCATAGGTCCATTGAAGGAAAAATAATAAGGTCACAGGTGTCAGGAAAGAGTACAACTATACAAAATTCCTATATTTATTTATTTGCAATCTGAAAGAAAAAAAACCGGTCAAGTTTGCTATGTTTATTACACTTCTGTCTAGTTATTTGGACGAGCACCCTGGATGGGAGCTTGGTCTTTAGCAAATGGGCGGAGCTCCCAGGGTAATTATGCAGAGCAGTTTAGAGACACACCCCAGAGGATCCTGTGAGTTACGCCTGTTCGTAAATATCATAAATACTATCACTAATTATTTTTTAGAAAAAAACCCCTGATATTCAGAGTAGCAGCGGGAATAAAAGAAGAGCAAGAACTGTTCACTTTTGACCTGCTTGTGGCTCTTCTTTAATATTTCATCCTCTTCCTGCAGACTCGGTACGTTCCTTCCTGAAGAAGAATAAATTGGGGAAATTCAATGAAGAAGAAGCAGCTGAAAAGGCTGCAGAACAGCAACGCAAACTGGAGGAAGAGAAGCTGGCAGCAGAGGCAGTCACCCCTGGGTCCCGATGTGAGGTGCGGGTGGTTGGTCAGCCCACTAAACGAGGCACCGTTATGTATGTGGGTGAGTCACACTATTGACTTGTCGTTTTCGCCACTCCATTGTCTTTTAGTTGTATAGATGGCCGTTTGTGTTCGGCTCCCATGAATGCTGCATACACATGGTTTAACACTGTCCATTTTGGAGTGCAGTTCCTTATTAATCCAACTGAAAGACGCCCACGTACAGTCAGATCATACAGAGGTGGACCGGTCTCCAGAATCCATTCTCGTATGATTTGGTAGAAAACTCAGAGTTAATAGAGGAGGAGGTCTCCTATACAGTGTGGTTGGGGAGCGGTCACAAAGAGCATCTCGCTTTGGAGGACTTGTCCTTTTCTGTGCTACTTGGACAGCCTATTGATTTGATTAGTCTCTGTATAATGCGTAATATCCTGTATGATGACACTGCTGGGAAAACTAGTCACAAGCTAGATTGCTTCTCCGACTTAGGTAAAAAGCACATTAGACACAACTGGTCCCACCAAAATCTGAATCTTCAGCCTAATGTGCGTGTTTATCTTTGCTTCCAGATTCCCCGATACGTGGCAGCTAAATGCTGTAGATCCATGTAAGACAACACTTTCCAATGAGTTTGTCACTGGGCCCAAATAGGGATTGTCAAAGAGAAGGACCCATTTAAATGATAGAAAATGGAACATATGGACAGGGGTTGTGGTGTTTTTTTTTTTTTTTGTTTGTTTTTTTTTTTTCCATGAGATGAGCCATTTAGACTGTCATCGTGATGGGAAAACTTTGTAGATCTTCTGCTTCCAACATTTGTATTTGTGTCTTTTAGGTTTAACAGACTTTAAGCCTGGAGTCTGGGTTGGTGTAAAGTATGACGAGCCTCTAGGAAAACATGATGGAAGGTGAGTGACACATTGTCCTAACAACCAAGACAGGGCTGAATGGTCAGTGTTCTTTTATCCATTGCTAAATATACTGGAAGTTACTTGGAGCAGGTCAAGCAAAGTTCAGAATATTATTATATTTTTTTTTTTTTAAAAAAAGGGGGACCCAAACCTGAAACCTTCCTTATTTTACTTAGGGGCGAGTTATGGCCCATTTTTGACAAGTCGATTGACTGCTTTTAAATGTACTTTTTATACAGACGCACAAGAATTCTATCCACGCAGAACGATTGTTAATACAATGTGCGCATCGAATATTCTAATTATCGACATCACGTCCCCCTGTTTAAACAAGAAAATGTGCTGTCGGGAACGATTGTTGTTGTCAGCAATAGCGATCCAGTATCCCGGATAATGAGCCATCCAGTCCACCCATCAAATAATCGGGAACAAGCGTTGTAACAAATTCTTGTTCGTGATTATCGGCTACTCTAAATGGGCCTGAGGGTAGTGAGACCTGATCCAGAAACTAAATCTGCCCTCCCTGACTTTTTTTTTTTTTTTAATATGCTCATACATCTTAGATAGTTGTCAGCAGTAAACTCGCTCTGAGTCTATCCCCTTCTTCATAATCTTGGCTTGGTCGAGCCTTCATTCTATTTCGGAGTGGACTAATATGCTGCCAGACACTAGGTGGCACTTTATCTCCTAGTGAAAACGACAGGTTTCGGGGCTGAAAATCAACAAGCCCAATCCTTTTCCCCTTCCCCATCATCTGTTGGGGAGGAGTCGGGGGGTGCCGCCATCCACGGAGACAAGTCGGTTATGTGTGTTTTTACATTGCCATAGCTTTTGTTCTGACAATCTCCAGTTAAAATCCTGTAATCTGAGCTCTTTGTGGCCCTAAAATATAAGTTTAACCGCCTTTTACCTGTAATCATTGCCAGATTAAGAGGAATGTACCTGATAATCTGCTATTTCTTGGTTCTATGGTAAATTTACAAGGTTTTGATGTAATCCCTACCACCTTTTTAAAGGACTTGTCCACTTGTATGGAGCTGTGCACAGTTCTTGCATCCAGCCGGAGATGTCCTGTCAAGCTCCATCTGTGTGATCTGTCAAAGAGCATTTAAATGGAATCTGTCACCAGTTTTCTGCCATCTCATCTGAGTGTTGCATAATATAGAGACGGAGACCCTGATTCCAACGATGTCACTAACTCTGCTTGCTGCAATTTTAATGAAATCACCGTTTTCTCTGCTGCAGATCTCCCACTTCTCTGAATGCCAAGCTCAGTATAACCCCCTTCCCCCCACTGATTGGCAGCTTTCTGTGTACACTGTGCATAGGAAGAAAGCTGCCAATCAATAGTGGGGGTAGAGTTATACAGAGATCATGAATATGGCAGACTACATGGCAGCAGGTTTACTAGTCCTCTAGTGATAATCTCCTGCTAATAAAACTGATTTTTATAAAAACTACAACAAGCAGCCCAGTAAGTGACATCACTGGAATCAGGGTGACTGCCCCTACTACATTATGCTGCTCTCAGATTTGGTAGCAAAAACCTGGTGACAGATTTACTTTTTATGACCTATATATTTGTGACATGGAATATCTGACAATCTGGCACCTCTGTATTCCTGCCAGAATATCAGGTAATTTCACTACATCTGGCGTTAGTTGATATTGGCTTTTTTATGATATTTTATATTCATATATTTTTTATTACTATTTTGTCCAGTGTCGAGGGCAAGCGATACTTCACCTGTTCTCCAAAGTATGGTGCGTTCGTCAAACCCCAATTTGTGGTCGTCGGCGACTTCCCAGAAGAAGATTACGGTCTGGATGACGAAATGTGACAGCCCAGCAACACTTTAACTTCTCGGTGCCTCCTCGATGTACAAACTCCAAGCTTCACCACCATGTTCCATTTAGTGTAATAACCTCGTGACTCTCATAGTTTTTTTTTTTTTTATGATTTTTTTTTCCTTAGCATTTAGCCAATGCTTGAACTTTCTACTGTTTTTTTTTTTTTTGCTTTCAAAACGTTGGCGCTATGGTTCCGGATCCCCTAACAGTGCTGATGTATTGATCGATGTGGCAAGAAGGGAATCAATGCATCAAAAAACTGATCAACACATAGGATGCCTGTACCTGGTATTTGATGGGACATATCTATGGGGGACCACCAGTCCTCATAGACCCTCTGCCAAACAGGACGTTTTGTAGCATGAAATTCAAGATGCCATGGGCTTGTTGCTGCCTATTCTCCAGAGCCGGAGCTTTTCTGGAGAAGAATTCCTATGGAATGTCCGATTCTTAATATAAAGTAGCCCATGAAATTAATGACTACCGATCTGATCCCAAAGCTCGGACACTCACAGACTTCACTGTACATAAGGCTATTATGTGACTTCTCTAATATTGTTTGGACCGTCGTGTCGTCTCCATGACCAAGTGTTTAGAATGTGTTTTGACTAATTTATTTTTTTTTTCTTTTGTCATTGCAAGATACCGGGGATTTGTCACTTGCACGTTCCTGCTCTCCACCATTTTTACTGATCACTTTTCTTTCTAACCTCATTTTAAGCCCTACATAATTTTTCTTTTCCCCCTCCTTTTTTTTTTTTTCTATACTTACGCAGCAGTGTTTTGTTTTATCATTGCCCTAAGCTACAAAGCAAAACTGCTTTCTTCATACAGTTTGTGTAAATCCCGAGGCCGTTAAATAAAGCAAGCTGATTTTTTTTTTTTTTTTTGCATTTAAGGATGTGATGGAACATATGGAGAAACCAGATGGTGGTATATACTGAATATTACCAATGAGCGCTGGAGATTTTTTTTCTCTGCTGTAATTTAGATGGGAGATAAAAAGCTAAAGGGTTGTGTGCAAAATCCTTGGGGGTGGGGATAAATTGCTAATCAGTGGGAGGTCTCCCTGCATTGACTCCAGCAAACCGGAGAGCTGTGTTCTGGAAACCCTAGGAATAGGGCTATGCATCCCCATCGTGGGCGGCCCGCTGGTGCGTCTGGCCGATTTCCGCATCATTGTTGTCTGTGGGATTGCATCAGACTTTTACAGTCTATTTGGCCTGTGGACACCTGGGATATATAATTCAGACCAGAGGTCTGTGATTAATGCATCCGTCACCAATCAAAAAATCAAAGCTGTGGGCAAACACGTGCTGGTTTTTTTTTTTTTTTTTGCTTGCAGTGGCCGTCTGTATAGGAGTTTATAGTCCTCTGCCATACAGTTTAAGGGGTTTTCTGCTCACACGCCATGGTTACCCCAAAAATTGCATCGGCTGCTTTGTCGGTCTCTATCGCATTCCTAAGGCCACTGATTGGTACAAGGTCAAATGACTGGTGGCTAGGACTTCGTGGCTTCTGGCAGAGTCCATCAAGGCGGCAGTAAAGGGTGAATTTCAGGAGTGAGTATGGCTTCCCATTGTGACCTAGCTGTCTTGTAGGCATTTTTGGGTCAAAGGATAGGAGATGCAGTCGACAGGCCGGGTTTCATGAACATGTAAAAACAACCTGAGGCCCCCTTCACACATCCATAGATTACCAGTGTCATCAGTATTTTGGATTAGCGTGCAATCTGTTTTTCAGGTATGGCTTAAGAAAAATCAATTTCAAAGCTTCTGTACTTTTCAGTGTTAAACAAGTACCGCTGATGGATGACACACGGATGTCATCCGTGTGCTGTATGTGTTTTACACGGACCTGTAGACAGGCTTGTATTGGCCATTGTCATCGGTGCTGCTGGTAGAAAAAGGACAAGTCTCCGTGTGGTTCAGACGGACACACGGACATGTGAAGATCAACATAGGTTTCAATAAGGGAAAGGAAAAAATCCCAAAAATTGTCAAAAGTTTTATTTAAAAAAACAAAAACTTACCATTTATTCCATTATATAAAATCTCCATAGAGGTCCAAAAGCAAAGAAGGTAGACACGGAAGGAATCGCAGATAAAAACAGACCGACGTGTTTCGGCAAAATGCCTTACTCATGGTCAGATTATTTGAATAAACTTGTTTTATTGAAGATTATACAATATAACAAGGTTACGTCATAGAACAAACAGTATTTCTCATTGCTCATTATTGCTGTCTGGCAAAGTTATCATACAATGGGCCTAATATCTCAACCAAAACCCTGAGCCCCCCCCATGTCAGGCACTGACTATCACATACTTTATCATGAGAGAATGCTCCTCATCGCCTGGGGACTAATGTGAGTCAAAGAAAAACCAAATTAAAGTTTCCACACCTTGTCAAATTTTTCAGGACAGTGTCTACCTTTATATGCCACCTTCTCAGGAAGCTGCAGAATTTACCATATTGCCCCAGTGTGAAATTCATGGGGGTCTTCAGCCATCTCATTGCGATGCATCAGTATTTCAGTGGTGCAGTCCTGTAATCGTAGCGTCCTGGAGAATCATATTTGCAGGTCATTACTGACACAATGAATGGTGGAATTGTGGGTTTTTTTCTCCTTTTTCAGTACATTATATGGTGACTAATGATTTTCTTCAAAACGGCAACTCAGCCCTCAAAAAACAAGTCCTCATATCGGGCTATGGCTCGTGGAAAAAGAAGTCTGAAAAAACTGAGTGCAAAAAATAACCCATGACTTCATCAGTTTACTGTAATACCATGGCCTCTATTTTAATGGTTTGTAATGATGATGAAAGTGCCGCCAGAGACTCCAAATATCAGTGTGAGACCAGCGTTACATTGCGACCATACAGATACTTACTAAGGGCTCTTTCAGTGGACAGTTCCTGTTCATTAGCATTCTGCCAGCACTATAGATACTGGAACTTCCTTTCTGTTAAGTTTGCATAAAGTTTGACAGAAGAGTAGGAGCAGAGAGGTGAATACGGCTCTCGCTTCCTGTAATCCATCCCTGAGTCTTTCTTCCCCTACAGACTGGATTTACTTTACAATAATCTCTGGACATGCAGAAGGGATACACCTAGCCGCGGGAGCTTAGAAATGATTTTTTGGAAGTATGATAATTTTATTTTTAAAGACTAATCAAACACTTTTAACATTTTGCCATTGCAATTACTAGCAGATCGGTGTGTGGGGGGGTGCAGGTCCTAAGACCCCCACCTAGTGCTGACAAATCCCCCCCCCCCCAAAAAAAAAGGGCGCAGTTCAGGGTACAGGAGCGCACACGCAGCTTCCAGTATGGATACAATAGCATGCGCAGGCTTCTTATCCTAAGCTTTCTATAGGATCCATACCCCGCTCTGTGTGCCCTCCTATCAGTGCAATTTCTGAGCGATAGGTGGGGGTCTCAAAACCCGGACCTCCACAGATCTATGTCTCTGCAGGCGTAAATGTTTGCTATATCCATTGCATGAGGAGATAATTTTAGTATTTAGATCCAGGTAGAAGGCATCTGATAATTTCTTACGAGCTTCCCTCATGATCACATTGACCGGGAGCAGTTACACCCATCATTCACAGGACTACTATTTCGGGGCAGCGTGTATAGGCTCCGCACACACAGAGCAGTGCATGTCCCCAGCTGTCGTGTTTGCACTGGTCGAGTTACGGCTCGGTCATGTTGATTTGGGCAGAGCTTTATCAAAGTCATTCGTTTTCTGTGTAGGGCATAATGGTGGGAGCAGCCACAGTTTGTTACTGTTTGAATTTACTACACAGCGATGGCTGCTGCATACATGACTGTGCTGCTCTCCCCATTGTGCTGACCACCATCTAGGTGTGTTAAACCCACCCCAGAGGACTGAGATCAAGGCTCACAAATCCCTAATGATTTTTCAATGAGCATTTAAGGTGTTCATGTCGTTATAGGTAACTTTTCAGAATAAGTTTAGTGTGTGTTCGTGGTCTTCTATGACTTGATTCCTGCATTCTTCACCAGTTTTTCCCCTCTGCAGCCGCCTCTCTCTAATTTTCAATTCTCTCAATTGGTGACTGGAGACGACCTGCTATGATATCTCCCATGCACAGTACCGACACAGATGGATTTCTGCAGCTCTTCCTTTGCAGAAGCAGTAGCGGCAGGGAAAACATGGTACTGAGCGGTGTGGCTGTGAATACAGCACTGAATACATTTACTGAAATCTGCAGCATAATTTACTTGTGTCAGCCTGGTTTTTCACTGTGCTGAGTGCTCCTCACTCTTTGACCCCCTTTTCCTTTTGATTTGACCTTTGTACCTTGTTTCATTATGGGGAATGAGACACTTTTGAGATTTTTAATTAATGTTAATGATTGTATCACTGCCATTATAATTTTAATTTTTTTTTTAAAGTTAATCCTATAGTATTCAAGAGTAGCTGGACCTAAAATTCTCATCTTAATATCAGGATTACACAGCCATCTTGACATGAATTTTCAAAGTAAGTACGCCAATCTCATCAGGTCTAAGTGATCTATTTAATAATGTATGCTGTTTGTATTTTGAAATCTGATAACAGATCCACTTTAAAAAATGCAAAGCATGCTGCAGGTTTTTAAATGTTAAAAATGTGGCATTTTTTTTGTTCCGGATGTCATTTCTTCATTATTGGGTGTACATTTTGTTGCTGGTGAAATAAAAAGCAGCTTTATATTTCCACCCAGGAATGTATATTGTAGTATTAGTCAGATGTCAGTTGCCCCTTTATCATGTAATTGGTAAGTTTAAAGTCCAAGCCAGGCCCATGTTGACTTATTCCCGTGTAAGCCATATCTATTATTCCATAATACTATTCCAAACAGGCGTGG
This sequence comes from Dendrobates tinctorius, assembly GCF_039654945.1. NCBI lineage: Eukaryota > Metazoa > Chordata > Amphibia > Anura > Dendrobatidae > Dendrobates > Dendrobates tinctorius. Next base: position 42,294,161 of record NW_027361825.1, on the reverse strand, counting down.
AATCAGCTTCTCGTACTCCGAAACACCGGGAGAAGCATATATGAAGGCAGTGAGTCTGGTAAGTGCAGCGGTCTCTTCCCGAGAGATTTTCCTATATGTATACAGGCAGCTGTTATGTAGTCCGTAGTGTGGGGGGCACCTAGGGCACTGGCAGAGGGGTAGGACTCGGATATTAAAAATGATCCTTAAAAAGAAGTCTGTGCAAAAATTCCTTAACCTGAATTCTACATGTGGAAAAGTTTTATACACACACAAAAAAACAGCAGCGAATATAAGACAGGAAAGTAAAGTCTTTTTAAAAAACCCTGCAAATACAATTTTTTTCCTTATGCTTGGTTTAAAAAAGTAACCATTACTGACTACCACATTTTTTGTTCTTGATTTCTTTTAGTGTTTCTTAAAGCCAGAAAGTTGCCATTTGAATTGACTTTAGTTTTGTGCCATGTCTATGATCTGCTTTTTTTTCTACAAAATTAAACAACTGAATGAACATCCTCCAAGGCTGGTGATTCCATAATTTGTGCCAGGGGTTGTAATCAGGGCCAAAGTTTTCCTTTCTGAAGGAGAAAAGTGGAAATAGTTCCATGGTTATAAACAAAGTAATTTTCCCTTGACCAAGGACAATGACAGGATAATCAGACACAAGGAGTCACTATAGGAATATCTCATTTTCAATTAATTCATTAATTTCCAGGAGGAATATCAGTGGCATGGCCCAATGCAAAGATTTTTTTTTTTTCCTAAACAACACTCTAGAATTGTATATAAAAATTTACAAAAACGGACAGAATGGAGCAGCAGCGCACATGCTCGAACACCGCTCCATTCATTCCCTAAGAGGCCGCCAAGCGCTGTAATTGGCTTTTTCCGTCAGTCCCATTAAGAATGAATGGAGCGAGGTCAGGCATCTAACCCGCCATTCCAGTTTGTAATAAAACTTCCCTGGTCTGATGATCGGTGCAGATCCCAGCACTAGTTATCACCTATCTTGCGGTCCAGCGGCGCGGACAGTAATCTGTGGATGTCCAGCGTCAGCTCTGAGAACCTCCGCTTACTTGATGGCATACCCGGCTTTTCTTCTGATTAGTCGACCAGGTGTAACGTCACGTGTGTCACGCCGCAATAATGACATCGTGCCAGGCCACTTACCAAAAGAAGAGCTGGGGATGCCAACAGGTAAGAAGCGGTTGTCTTGTCTCCCATCTGATAGCCGCAGATTACCAATTCAGTTTGTGTAAATCAATTTGCGCTAATTTGATAACGTGTTTTAATCGGACAACCTCTTTAAGTTGTCCGTACGAATTAGATATCTGTTGTCCCGACGGCCCCCATAAAGCTGAGCATGCACCTGTAGGGACGTAGGAGGAGGTGTTGATTTACAGGGGCAGAATGCTGATTGAAGATACAGGGAAGATGTATATCTTTGTACCGTGTTAGCCAGTAGATAGAAGAATATTCAGAATTGAGAGTCCTCAGTGGTTGATACCTTTTAATGGCTTATTGAAAAGATGGTAACACATTGCAAGCTTTCGAGACTACTCAGGTCTCTTCATCGGGCATAGACTAATACAAAATCTGAAGAATCACATATTTATACACAACACAGCACAGAAATAACGCAATAGATAAGACAAGTGACGTGAAGCAGAACTATCATTATGGGAGGGGGATAAATATAAATATTGGACCAGTTCATAGATAAGGAGTCAGGATGTTTTATTGTCCTCTGATTGGGGTCTCCTAATGTGTTGTGATGCCCCCATAAGGTCTTAGGAGCAAATTCCTTAATTGATGTAAAAAGACATAAATCCATGCGACACATTCATTCCTGCATTGAGAGTGTCAAGGGTCATTATGAGTTTGTACTCCCAGACTTTTCTGTCTCTCTGAGATGTAAAATTACCTTTCAATACCAGTAATTTCATGTCCATGGTGCTGTGATCAGGCATACAAAAATGTTTTGCCACAGGTAGATCCATTCTTTTTTCTCTTATTATGTGACGATGAGAATTCATCCTTGTTCTCAGTTTTTGCCATGTCTCCCCCACATACAGACCCCCAGTTGGACATTTAGTACAAATAATTAAGTACACCCCATTAGATGTGATGCAGCTGAGAGTACCTGGGATCTTGTAGTCCTGATGTGAGTTGGGGATCTTTATCTTGTCCGTGGTGATTATAAATGGACAGGTTTTACATTTTTATGGTTGCAAGGAAAGGTTCCTGCAGCTGTTGGGGAGGACAGGGAGCTTCTGACAATGATGCTTCTTAGATTTGGGGGCTGCCTAAAGCACAGTAGTGGGGGATCTGGAAAAATGGATTGTAATCAGGCATCTTTTTGTAGTAAAGGTTGTAAATTCCGTGCAGCTCCCCTTAGCACTTCCAGATTTGGATTGTAGGTGACTACTAGAGGCAATAGTTCTGCTTCACGTCACTTGTCTTATCTATTGCATTTTTTTCTGTGCTGTGTTGTGCATAAATATGTGACTCTTCAGATTTTGTATTAGTCAATGCCTGATGAAGAGACCTGAGTAGTCTCGAAAGATTGAAGATATAGTAAGTTTACTGGTTTCTGTTTACATGGACAAATGCAAACTATGAGAACAAACATTAAAGAGGAAATCTCCCTAATATACGCCACCAGCGGAAAGCTCAGGTGCAGTATGCACAGAGCACTTATGGGGTTGTCCCACTTATTTTTTTCACTTTTATGCAGTTTTTTTTTTAATCAGATAGTTTTTATTAAAAGTTTTGGAAATGACAGGCATGTACAACTTACAACATGTTGTCAAACATTCCCTTCCCCCATAACACCCCCCTCCCTTTGTCCGATGGCATGGACTGGTACATAGCGAATAAACCCAATTGTATCACACAACCAAATCACTTGAGAAAAGGCAAGTAACAACCGACAGGAGACCACCTCCAGGGCCCACCCACTAATCCAGAAGATTCGAGGCAGCCAGGCTGGGAATCTTCAACCATCCCTCCCATATTTTCCCAAAAATATGCGGCACACCTCTCCTAAGGTACACAGACTTTTCCCTATATAATATTTGGTTCAACCTATTAATATATTCTTTTCTTGAGGGGATTTTGTCAGAAATCCAGTGATAAGCTATCAGCTTTCGGGCCACAAATAGCATTCTGGCCACAGCAATTTTAAGATATTGATCCCCTCCCACCTCATCAACATAACCCAGAACACAAATCATTGGGTCCCTGGGAATATCCTGTCCCGTGACCAAGTGTATAAGGCCAAGGACCACGATCCAAAATATCTGCAGGCAAGAACATGTCCACATCATGTGTAAAATGTCCGCATTATCTGTCGTGCACTTGGGGCACCTTGAATCCGACCGCAACCCTCTATTGAACAACCATTCGGGAGACCTGTATGTCCTATAGAGGACATATAGCTGAGACAGGCGGCCAGGCTCACTAAGAGACAATCTGGGAATCATCTGTAGAATCGAGTCCCACTGCTCCACTGATATCGTACCCAGCTGTTGTTCCCACTTTATCAGTGCGCCAATGGGATGCCTTGACAGGACCTGTCCAAGTAAGCCACCATACACCATTGAAATCAGTCCTCTGGTGGACCCTTGCATACTGAGCCTATGGATAAGGACGTCGTGGTGTATGGTTAGGTCAACTTTTTTGCTCTGCACCATATACGCGTGACGCAGCTGCAAATATTGATAAAACATAGAGCGTTGGAGGGGAAATTCCCGTCCCAATTGCTCGAAAGTTTTAAAAACCCCTCCCTCCACCAGCTGCGACACCCACCATATGCCAATCCGCCTCCAGTGAGCAAAGCCTCTGAGCGTTTTCATACATGGCAAATGCTGATTGTCCCATATGGGGGAGTACTTTGTAAGACCGCGTATTCCTCTCAGCTGCCTCAGCTTATCCCATACTCTCACCATTAGAAGCACCGTAGGAAACCTGAATGCAAGGGATCGAAATCTACCCGACTCCAGACTCGACACCAGTGATCCCCGTCCCACTAGAAATTGAAGGATCTTCTGACCTCCCACCAAATCCGCCAACTCGCCCTCCATCCCTCCTGCTACATGCTGGCACTGGGAAGACAAAAAATAAAGCCATGGGTTGGGCAACGCAAGTCCCCCCTCATCCTTAGGTTTTTGCAAGTGTTCAAGTTTAATTCTCGCGCCTTGTTTCAGCCAAACGAGCTCTCTAAAAATCATATTAATTTTATGAAACCTGTTCTGAGGAAGCCAGACAGGGGAATTATGAAGGACATATAAGAGTTGCGGCATAACTACCATCTTCAACAGATTCACTCTTCCCACTACAGAGAGGTGTAACTTTGCCCAGGCCTTAACCTTCTGTTTGATCCTGTCCAACAACGGGACAAGATTTAGACTCTCATAGTCTGTCAGCTTATTGGATATTTTTATGCCCAAATATTGAAGGGACGTTGCAACCGGCACACCTACCACATCGCAGGAGCTTGAGTCCAATGGGAGGAGCGCAGACTTCTCCCAGTTAATAACCAGACCCGAGACCTTCCCAAATACCCCAAGAAGTGTCATCGTGTTTTGTAATGATCTGTCCGCATCCGTTAAAACTTTTATGCAGTTTTGATGCTTTGACAGATGGAGGTCTGACCTGCTAGACTCAAACAAGTAGGAATTTTGTTTGTAAGTATTGGGTTTTGGCTCTAAGACCTCCAGTAATGTGTGAGCTGCAGTCAACATTTGGTTTAGTAATCAGGCTCGGACTGGACCACTGTAGAACATGAGGATCCTCCAGTGGGCCTCACATGCAGGAATGGGCTTTCCTCTTCGCCTATATGAGAAGTAGGTGGCACAATATATTTAATTCACGATGTATGGAAAAGAGCATCATCTCAGCCTTCATTTAAGAAACCACCCCGTTTATTATTATATAGAAACATAGGCAAATTTGTGAATGAGGGTCATGAGATATTTGCATGTAGCTGACTGCAGAGTCAAGGTTACTGGTTGGCCCTTGGCACCCCAGTCCGGCACTGATAGTTATGTCATATAAAAGGCATTCTAAATACAGTATAACCCTTCCAACTCATACTTAACAATGGATCACACACTGATTACACCCGGATGGCAATGTGACTTTCAAAGACTCAAAAACTTGTGTGGCTGATTTTGACCTTTGACGCTGATAAAAAAACATGCAAAACACAAGCCGCGGAGACACCATCACGTTTCTCAACGCAAGCAATGACCAGCCAGGTCTTTCCCCGGGAAGGAACAACCACGGGAAGGGCAGTCTCCAATGAAGGAAACCACCTATGCCAAAACATGGTATCCATCCACAGACAGCTGTTTCGGGGTATTTGCCCCTCATCAGTGTGGAGTAGGAAACTGGCCAGTAGGAGCAATGCCTAGTAAAAGACTGTGAAAAATGAGGATGAATGATCTCATGGAGATCAACATCCAACACTGCGGAGACACCATCACATGTTTCTCAACGCAGTGATTCTAGAGCAATGCCCCCATCCCTTATGGGAAATATGTAAAACATGCAAAAACATAAGCCGCGGAGACACCATCACATGTTTCTCAACGCAAGCAATGACTAGCCAGGTCTTTCACCGGGAAGGAACAACCACGGGAAGGGCAGTCTCCAATGAAGGAAACCACCTATGCCAAAACATGGTATCCATATACAGTCAGCTGTTTCGGGGTATTGCCCCTCATCAGTGTGGAGTAGGAAACTGGCTAGTAGGAGCAATGCCTAGTAAAAGACTGAAAAATGAGGATGAATGACCTCATGGAGATAAACATCCAACACTGCAGAGAAACATGTGATGGTGTCTCCGCAGTGCTGGATGCTGATAAAAAAACAAACATCTTTGTGATTTTTGCTCGGACACGGTCCACAAAAAACCAAGGACAAGTGAATAGCTCTAGACTATATGTTCTCCCTGTGTTTGCGTGGGTTTCCTCCTGGTACTCCGGTTTCCTCCCACATTCCAAAGACATACAGATAGGGAATTTAGATTGTGAGCCCCATCGGGGACAGTGATGATAATGTGTGCAAACTGTAAAGCGCTATGGAATATGTTAGCGCTATATAAAAAAATAAAAATAAAATAAAGATTATAAAGAAAAAAGATATGGGTACATATTTGTGAAAATGATGGCTACAGCACAAACGTGAAAAATGGATGTCTGAATGAGGCCAGTGCCTCCGAAAACTGGCACGGGCAAGAGTGTTCTTTCTTCCCGAGTCCCAATCTACATACTTTATCGAAACACAACAGCTCCAACTTCAAACACCTCCAGTTTATCCTGAGCGCTAAGACACTTGTGGGGGTGTCCGGACAGAGCAGAAACGGCCGGGTGTTGTGTGGCAATTCGTGGTGTAGAGCGCTGATGCCAAAGATTAGGAAATGGGAGCAATATAGAAAACTGTAACTTCAGGTCAGTACTGGAAATAGTATCAGCTCTGAAGGGTCAGTATGTGTATGATACTTGGGTCTCGGCTTTTCTGTCCTGAAACTGCCTGAAAGTATGTGTGTGGTTATACAGTCACAGGGGAAAATGTTGACCTTTTTTGTACAATTCCCTATAAAAAAATATTTTTTGTAAATTATTTGCATTATTAATTATGCCATATTGTACCAAAAAGTGTCTGAAGGTTATACACCTTTATAATGTAATTTATTACAATTTGCTCAAAAGTTTCTGTACTAAATCCTGTTTATGTGATGATGAGAATCTATCTATCCTATATCTATCTATCTATCTATCTATCTTGTACAGTGGGGGAAATAAGTATTTGATCCCTTGCTGATTTTGTAAGTTTACCCACTGACAAAGACATGAACAGTCTATAATTTTAAGGGTAGGTTAATTTTAACATTGAGAGATAGAATATCAAAACTAAAATCCAGAAAATCAGATTGTACAAATTTACATAAATTTATTTTTATTTTGCAGTGAGAAAAGTCTTTGATCCCCTACCAACCATTAAGCATTCTGGCTCTTACAGACCAGTTAGTCCAGGGGTCTCAAACACGGCAGAGTAAATGGGCCGCACATAAAAAAAAATTTGAGCTGGGGGACCGCATTCCTTTCAAACTTAATACACCTCATACACACGCGGCTCCGCTCCATACACCTCATGCACACGCGGCTCCTCTCACACCTCGTGCACACACTGCTCCTCTCCTCACACCTCGTACCCGAGTGGCTCCTCTCCGCTCACCTCGTACACACGCGCGGCTCCGCTCCGTACACCTCGTACACACGCGCGGCTCCGCTCCGTACACCTCGTACACACGCGCGGCTCCTCTCCGTACACCTCGTACACACGCGCGGCTCCGCTCTGTACACCCTGTACACACATGGCTCTGCTCCATCCACCCTGTAACCCCCTCCTGACCCCACGCATAAACTTACCTTCATCCAGCACCATGACAACCAGCACAGACAGCAGCATCCTGCATACACTGAGGCCCCTGATCATGTGACCCCTGACTCCTCCCCCTCATATGACCTCATCACATGTCCTGTGCAGTATGTGCACACAGAAGAGCCAATGCCATCGCCGCTCCTGAATGTGCGCCTTCCCCCTGCCTCAGGGAGAGACATGTGCACCGCAGATGCCTGCCTCATGGGCCGCGTTTTTGAGACCTCTGAGTTAGACATTCCTAATCAACTTGTTACCTGCATTAAAGACAGCTGCTTTACATAGTCACCTTTATAAAAAGACTCCTGTCCACAAACTCAATTATTCAGACTCTAATCTCTACAACATGGGCAAGACCAAAGAGCTTTATAAAGATGTCAGGGACAAGATCATAAACCTGCACAAAGCTGGAATGGGCTACAAAACCATAAGTAAGATGCTAGGTGAAAAGGAGACAACTGTTAATTCAATAGTAAGAAAATGGAAGAAATACAAAATGACTGTCAATCGACATCGATCTGGGGCACCATGCAAAATCTCACCTTGTGGGGTATCCTTGATCATGAGGAAGGTGAGAAATCAGCCTAAAACTACACAGGGGGAACTTGTTAATGATCTCAAGGCAGCTGGGACCACAGTTACCAAGAAAACCATTGGTAACACATTACGCCATAAAGGTTTAATATCTTGCAGTGCCCGTAAGGTTCCCCAGATCAAGAAGGCACATGTGCAGGCCCGTCTGAAGTTTGCCAATGAACACCTGGATGATTCTGTGAATCATTGGGAGAAGGTGCTGTGGTCAGATGAGACAAAAATAGAATTAGTCTTACCGGTAATTTGGTTTCTAGGAACCTTCCATGACAGCAGTATCGGAGGATGTCTCCCCGCCCTAATGGAGGACAGGAAACACAAAGAGGTTAAATACCCCTCCCCTTCCTACAACCACCAGTGTTTTTCCCGACATACTAGCATGAATAGTTACCACCAAAATGCAGGAATCATCCAATTAGAACATCAGATAGAGAGGGAAATTAGTGTTGTCGTGGAAGGTTCCTAGTGATGCAGGAGGAGATAAATTCTGTGATAAATATGCAAGACAGATACTTTGATGCAATTGGCGATCGTATTCTTAGCCGCCTTCTTGCCCTTTCTCCATCCAGAGGGCTAAATGAATACGTTCGGTCAATTCTGCAACCTTCGACTTGTTGGAGGTAGTAGAGAACCACTCTACGAACATCGAGAGTGTGAAAGGCTTCTTCCTTCTTATTGGAAGGATTTGGGCAGAATGAGGGTAGCACAATATCCTGACCTCTATGAAAGTCCGAGATCACCTTAGCATAAAGGAGGGGTCTAAACGAAGGATAATGCTTTCTGCAGTAACTGTTAAGTAGGGCTCCAGACCTTAATCCCATAGAAAACTTATGGAGGGAGTTGAAGCTCCGAGTTGCCAAGCGACAACCTCATCATTAACTCAAAAAAACATCTGACTGCTGTGCTTGCCAACAAGGGTTTTGCCACCAAGCATTAAGTCTTTTTTGCCTGGGAGATCAAATGCTTATTTCTCACTGCAAAATGCAAATAAATTTATATAATATATACAATGTGATTTTCTGGATTTTATTTTTGATATTCTATCTCTCAATGTTAAAATTAACCTATCCTAAAAAAAAAATTTCATTTATTTCTAATTATTTATTAGTTCATGTCTTTGTCAGTGGGCAAACTTGCAAAATCAGCAAGAGATCGAATACTTATTTCCCCCACTGTATCTATCTCTTATCTATCTATCAATCTATCTATCATCTAGAGATTCAAAAATGGAGGCAGCACACCATTCAAAGTGAAAAAATAGAAGAGCTGTTTAATAGCCCATCACGGTGACGTTTTGGCTCAAACTGAGCCTTTCTGTAAGGTTTGGTGCTTATCTGGGGGGCTTTGCACCTCCATTTGCAATTTTCTGTGCTGCTTTAACTTTTTTGATTTTCCTATATCTATTATCTATGCATCATCTATCTACTATATCTATCATCTATTATTTATCTATTACAGTGGGGAAAACAATTATTTGATCCCTTGCTGATTTTGTAATTTTGCCCACTGACAAAGGCATGAACAGTCTATAATATTAAGGATAGGTTAATTTTAACATTGAGAGATAGAATATCAAAAATAAAATCCAGAAAAATCACATTGTATAAATTATATAAATTTATTTGCATTTTTCAGTGAGAAATAAGTATTTGGTCCCTCTGGCAAACAAGACTTAATACTATGTGGCAAAACCCTTGTTGGCAAGAACAGCAGTCAGACATTTTTTGTAGTTGATGATGATGTTTGCGCACATGTCAGGAGGAGTTCTGGTCCACTCCTCTTTGCAGATCATCTCTAAATAATTAAGATTTTGAGGCTGTCGCTTGGCAACTGGGAGCTTCAACTCCCTCCATAAGTTTTCCATGGGTTAAGGTCTGGAGAAGGACTAGGCCACTCCATGACCTTAATGTGCGTCTAACTGGTCTGTAGGAGCCAGAACTCTTAATGGCTGATAGGGGATCAATTACTTATTTCTCACTGCAAAATACAAATTTATATAATTTTTACAATGTGATTTTCTGGATTTTATTTTTGATATTCTATCTCTCAATGTTAAAATTAACTACCCTTAAAACTATAGACTGCTCATGTCTTTGTCAGTGGGCAAACTTATAAAATCAGCAAGGGATCAAAGAATTATTTCCCCCCCTGTATCTATCCATCTATTATCTATCCATCTATCTATCTTTCTGTACCCATGTAGCACATTCACATAATGTATTTATGATTCTGGCTTGTATTATAAAAAAATTACAATCTTCCGTAGTTGGAGCCATATTGTCTGTGCACCACCTGTTGTTATTGTGAGCTGCAGTCATTTATTTCGGAAAATATTTTGCCTTTTGCTTGTTACTAAAATGTCCAATGGTAATTCCATGGTGTTGCATTGTATGATCCACAGTCTGTGTATTATGTAAAGTAGAGCTGAGTAGCTAGATGTAAGAAAAGGTAAAAATAGTTCAAAGCACAACGTGTGAAGGGGCAGCTGTCACATCTCATTAAACGGTCAGCTTTGTGCATGGCCACTGGTATGGTTCATGTCCTATTCTAGTTAAAGGGATCCTCTCATAGTCAAGTAGAATAATCAAACTATACACGACACCGACGGGTACAGGAGGAGAGCGGACCCTGCCCGTGCAATCATGAGGGCATGGACTAGAGTCACCGACAGGTACAGGAGGAGAGCGGACCCTGCCCATGAGATGATGAGGGCATGGACTAGAGTTTTTTGCTGATTCTTGATTAAGGAATGTGTATGTTTGAGTTGGAGTTGGCAGGAGGCTTGGATATGTGGGATGAAGTAGAGATCAGAGTCCAGGGTTACCCCGAGCAGGGGCGTAACTACCATGGTCGCAGCAGTCACCACTGCGACCGGGCCCGGGGGGAGTCGGGCCCGGCAGGTCAGAGCATGACCTCTCCCATCTGTCCCGATTCTCACGGAACAGTCCCGTTTTTGACCGCCCGGGAGTCTATTCTTCCTGCACTGCACTGAGCCGCCACGCCCCCCATCCTCACCCTCCCAGATAGACCCACCGCGGCCTGCAATGTGGCTGTGCGCACAGGACCTGTGATGAGGTCACAGGAGGGGAGGAGTCAATGGTCACATGATCAGGAGCCTCTGCTGTGCTGGTTGTCATGGTGCTGGATGAGGGGAAGTTTGTGTGGGGTCAGGAGGGGTTTACAGTGTGGATGTAGCAGAGCTGTGTGTGTACGGGGTGTACGGAGCGGAGCCGTGTGTACGAGGTGTATGGAGCGGAGCTGCATGTGTACGAGGTGTACGGAGCGGAGCCGTATGTGTACGAGGTGTACGTAGCGGAGTCGTGTGTGTACGAGGTGTACGTAGCGGAGCCGTGTGTGTACGAGGTGTACGGAGCGGAGCCGTGTGTGTACGAGGTGTACGGAGCGGAGCCGTGTGTGTACGAGGTGTACAGAGCGGAGCCGTGTGTGTACGAGGTGTACGGAGCGGAGCCGTGTGTGTACGAGGTGTACGGAGCGGAGCCGTGTGTGTACGAGGTGTACGGAGCGGAGCCGTATGTGTACGAGGTGTACGGAGCGGAATCGTGTGTGTACGAGGTGTACGGAGCGGAGCCGCGTGTGTACGGAGCAGAGCCGCGTGTGTACGGAGCAGAGCCGCGTGTGTACGGAGCAGAGCCGCGTGTGTACGAGGTGTACGGAGCGGAGCCGCGTGTGTACGAGGTGTACGGAGCGGAGCCGTGTGTGTACGAGGTGTACGGAGCGGAATCGTGTGTGTACGAGGTGTACGGAGCGGAGCCGTGTGTGTACGGAGCAGAGCCGCGTGTGTACGAGGTGTACGGAGTGGAGATGTTCCTTTGCTAATCTTACTGGAAATGTGTAACTAAGTTGATAACTGGATTTTCCCTTATCTGTACACAGGGCTCATTAACACCAGTGATTTTTCTTGCAAGAGAAAATCAGTCCAAGTTTCATCAGTGTTTTTATAGCAGAGTTTCCCCAGAGTTTGGACAATGTCAGTATTTACCATCAGAGTTTGGTCCAAGTTTCATAATTTTTTTTAGAAAAAAACAAACAAACAAAAGTTTCTCTCTACTTTCGAGCACTGCACAATTTTTTTCATGGGCCCATATATTTGCATTGCTGATTTTGATTCAACACTCTGATCAATATCAGACATGTCTTTGCAAATTTGCGCGGTCCCGTCCACCCCATCCACAATAAACTCACAGACAAGTGAACGGCCCCATTTGCTATAACAGGTATGAGTCCTAAACATGAGAAACATGGTTACAAAAACGGACATCTGGATGAGCCCTTATAATGTGAGCTCTGATTACACATTGTAGACCACCTAACGGAAATGCAAATTCCTAGCTGTCTATTTCTTTATACTTTTCCAGGAGAACTAATAAAGAAACAGAAGTGTAATAAAAGATCCAAAAAATCTCTCATTTATTTATTTTTTATGGAGTACACAATTATTTACTAAAACTGCCATGAATAAGAAGCCACTGATACTTGTGTGGTGTGTTACTATAAATCTATACAAATCATACACCTCTCTCTCTCTCTATGTGTGTGTGTGTGTATATATATATATAAATATATATATATATATATATATATATATATATATATATATATATATATATATATATATACACACACACACATACACATATAACTAACAATATATATAAAGTGCTGGCAAAAAATTGAGACCACTGCACAGTTTTATAAAAATCAGCTTCTCTACATGTCTGACAGCCATTCGATTCCAGTGTCAGTTGAATTCCAACCAGAGGACACCTCATTCTGCTTAATGTGCTTCTGATTAGGTGATCACCTGAACCAAATCTTATTTAATGGAGGAAAGTATAAAAAAAACCCTGCTGTGCTGTTCACAATCCTCTTGCAATAGGACAAGCTGGATGTCAAAACAAGTGCCAGTAATATCCCAAAAGTAATAGGAATGAAAAAATAACTTTTATCCATGCCAAAGGAGTTGAAAAGTCTTGAGTGAGGAAAAGAAGGGCTCGATTCTGGCTTTACTAGCAGAGGGATGCAGTGAGCGTCATGTTGCGTCCATCCTTAAAATTTCTAAGACGGCAGTCCATTACAACAAGGTCAAGCAGCAGATATTGGTGACAACAAAGCTACAGACCAGCAGAGGACGAAAACGACTCTCCACTGACCGGAATGACCGACATCTTATTCTAATGTCACTCAGCAACCGCAGAATGACATCAAGTGGCCTACAAAAGGAATGCTTAATAGCATCTGGGGTGACGTGCACGGCAAGAAATGTTTGTAACAGGCTCCTAGATGCAGGGCTCAAGTCATGTAAAGCTAGAAAAAAGTCTTTCATAAATGAGAAGCAAAGGAGAGCCAGGCTGAAGTTTGCCAAAGACCATAAGGATTGGACCATAGAGGACTGGAGTAAGGTAATCTTCTCTGATGAGTCTAATTTTCAGCTTTGCCCAACACCTTGTCGTCTAATGGTTAGATGGAGTCCTGGCGTGGCATACAAGCCACAGTGTCTTGCACCCACTGTAAAATTTGGTGGAGAATCGGTGATGATCTGGGGATGCTTCAGCAAGGTTGGAATTGGTCAGGTTAATCTTTGCGAAGGACGTGTGAATCAAGCTGCATACCAGGTTATCTTGGAAAAATAGTTGATTCCTTCTGCTGAGGCAATGTCCCCCAACTCTGAGGACTGTTTTTTCCAGCGGGACAATGCGCCATGCCACACAGCTTGGTCAATCAATGTGTGGATGAAGGACCACCACATCAAATCCCTGTCATGGCCAGCCCAATCTCCTGACCAGAACCCCATTGAAAAACCACTGGAATGTAATTAAGAGGAAGATAGTCACAAGCCATCAAACAAAGAAGAACTGCTTAAATTTATGTACCAGGAGTGGCATAAGGTCACCCAAAAGCAGTGTGAAAGACTGGTGGAAAGCATGCCAAGATGCATGAAAGCTGTGATTAAAAATCATGGCTATTTGTATTGTAATGGATTCAAAGGATTGTAATGAATAAGAAAATGATCACACAACAATTAAATAAACTAAATTGGATTTACTTAATAAATTATAAGATTAAATAAACAATAAATACATGTGAATTTAAAAACAAGCATTACATACATTACATTATTAAGGCAGAAATCCATCAAACTCTGTGTCTCTGTAGGTCACATCTCCAATCTCTGTGTGTGTCCTGTATGTCCCTGTGTGCTCTTTTTATATCCTAAAACATCCAATGTATCTCAGTAAAACGTTTGATCTTCATTGGAGTGCCAGGGAGAAACCTCCTTAACCCCTTAACGACCGCCGATACGCCTTTTAACAGCGGTAATTAAGGGTACTAAAACCACAGCGCCCTTAATTCACGGCGCTGTGGAGAAAGTACATAGCGCCCCCCAGTGTCGGATTTTCTCCGGGGTTTCGGCTGACGGGTAGCCGAGACCCCAGAGAACATGAATCGGTCGGTTTTTACCAACCCCGCTTTTGCGATCGCCGTTATTAACCCTATAACAGCGACCGCAAAAAAAACCCAACGTGATTATGCATTAAATTTCTCTTTCCTCTGATGTGATCTCACATCAGAGGAGAGAGAAATAGGGTCCCCGATCCCCCCAATCGCTCCCTGGTACCTTTCCGTGGTCCTCACTTCCCTCCCGGTGGTCCCGCGTCCCGCCGGCGTCCTCCGATGGGCGCCACCATCTTGAAAATGGCGGGCGCATGCGCAGTGCGGCCACCGGGAATCTGCCGGCTCCAGATGGCAGATTCCATTCATTATTTTGATCACTATGATAAACGATCATAGTGATCAAAATAAAAAAGATAGTACATAACCCCCCTGTTTATCACCCCCTTATATAGGCAAATATAATGAAATAAAGAAAATATTTTTTTTTTTCAGTTTTCCATTAGGGTTAGGGTTAGGGTTGGGCTAGGGTTAGGCTTAGGGTTAGGGTTTGGCTAGGTGAGGGTTGGGCTAGGGTTAGGGCTCGGATTAGTGCTAGGGTTAGAATTAGAGTTAGGGCGAACTAGGAATAGGGTTAGAATTAGGATTAGGAATTATGGTTGGAATTAGGGTTAGGGTTGGGATTAGGGTTAGGGGTGTGTTGGGGTTAGGGTTGGAGCAAGAATTGAGGGGTTTCCACTATTTACCAACTTTGGGGGTCTAAAAATTGGGGTCTAAAAATCACTTTTGTGGAAATATAAAAGACTTTTCATTTTCACGGCTCTGCGTTTATAAACTTCTGTGAAGTGCTTGGGGGTTAAAAGTGCTCACCACACATCTAGATAAGTTCCTTAGGGGGTCTAATTTCCAAAATGGGGTCACTGTTTAGGCCCACCAGGGGCTCTGCAAACGCAACATGATGCCCGCAGACCATTCCATCAAAGTCTGCATTCCAAAATGGCACTCCTTCCCTTCCGAGCTCTCCCATGCGCCCAAACAGTGGTTCCCCCCACATATGGGGTATCGGCATACTCAGGACTAATCGCACAACAACTGTGGGGGTATGATTTCTCCTGTAACCCTTGTAAAAATAAAAATTTGGGGGCGAAAAGATAATTTTTGTGGGAAAAAAATGGATTTCTTATTTTCATGGCTCTACGTTATAAACTTCTGTGAAGCACTTGAAGGTTCAAAGTGCTCACCACACATCTAGATAAGTTCCTTAATGGGTCTAGTTTCCAAAATGGGGTCACTTGTTGGAGGTTTCCACTGTTTAGGCACATTAAGGGCTCTCCGAACGCAACATGGCATCCGATCTCAATTCTAGCCAATTCTGCGTTGAAAAAGTCAAACGACGCTCCATCCCTTGCGAGTTCTGCCGTGTGCAGAAAAAGTGGTTTACCCCCACATATGGGGTATCGGCGTATTCAGGAGAAATTGTACAACAAATTTTGTGGTTGATTTTCTCTTTTAACACTTGTGAAAATAAAAAAAATTGGTTCTGAATTTAATTTTTTTCCAAAAAAATGTAAATGTTAATTTTTTCCTTCCACATTGCTTTAGTTCCTGTGAAGCACTTAAAGGGTTAATAAACTTCTTGAATGTGGTTTTGAGCACCTTGAGGGGTCTAGTTTTTAGAATGGTGCCACTTTTGGGTATTTTCTATCATATACACCCCTCAAAATGACTTTAAATATGATGTGGTCCCTAAAAAAAAATGGTTTTGTAAATTTTGTTGTAAAAATGAGAAATCGCTGGTCAACTTTTAACCCTTTTAACTTCCTAACAAGAAAAAATTTTGCTTCCAAAATTGTGCTGATGTAAAGTAGACATGTGGGATATGTTATTTATTAAGAAATTTGTGTGACACATCTCTCTGATTTAAGGGCATAAAAATGTAAAGTTTTAAAATTGCAAAATTTTCGACATATTTCCGTTTTTTTCATAAATAAACACAAGACTTATCGAAGAAATTTTACCACTAACATGAAGTACAATATGTCACGAAAAAACAACCTCAGAATCAGCGGGATCCATGGAAGCGTTCCAGAGTTATAACCTCATAAATGGACAGTGGTCACAATTGTGAAAATTGGCCTGGTCATTAAGCTGCAAACTGGCTCTGTCGCTAAGGGGTTAAACTGGTCAGTCACTGACAACAAATGACCTTTACTAGTAACAAATCACTGGTCAGTTACATTCTTTTGTTAGGTGGGTCATCTGTTCGGATATTTACACTTCAATGACCTTCTGCGAACTCCATGGAAGTAATGAGATATATATATATACACTGTATGTATGTATGTGTGTGTATGTATGTGTGTATATATATATATATATATATATATATATATATATATAACTGATTGATCAATAATTAGTATTATAATTAATTGGAGTCTTGAAACCATTAAAAATAACTCTTACTACACTATTCCACAAAACATTGATTTCTGAATTCTTCCTGAGTTAAAACATTAGTATTGTTGTTTCTAAATGATTATGAACTTGTTTTCTTAGCATTATTTGAGGACTGCAAGCACTGCATTTTTTTTTGTTATTTTGACCATTTCTCATTTTCTGAAAATAGAAAATTTAGTGCTTGGAAATTCGGAGACATGTTGTTAGTAGTTTATAGAATAAAAGAGCAATTTACATTTTACTCAAAAATATACCTATAAAGAGAAAAACCAGACAAACTGAAACTTTTGCAGTGGTCTCTTAATTTTTGCCAGAGCTGTATATATTACACCTATATGTATCATTATCTAAGATAAGTAAGAATGATAGAAGGGAGGAGCACACAGGGGATTACATATCTGGCTGCTGAGGACTTTGGTCCTAATGTGCCCGAGAGTTCACGTTCTGAAGTATTTCCTCTATTTTCCGCAGGTGTAAGGATCTCCGGAGAAGTCGGCCATTATAAAGTGATGACATGGTGTGTCCTGGTAAGGAGACGTTTCATCCCTTATCATTATTCTGATATCCCCCACTGGCCAATATTCGCCCACACCAATCTTACTAATTCCTACACAGTGTTAATATTCTGCAGCCATTAAATCCGAGTTATCTTATTGGCTGTATATTGCCCCTCCGCTTATCTGCACTTCTTCAATCATTACATATATAGTAAGCAAAAAGAACACACCCAGTCTTCCCTACGAATCCATGGATAATGCCGTTTGAATTTCGAACATTCTTTAACCCCTTCCTAATGGGAACTTTTTTCTCTTGACACTTTCATTATTTCCTTCCCTTCTTCTTCCAACAGCCATAACTTTTTTAGCGGATGTAGCTGTACGAGGGTTTATATTTTTAAAGGACAATTTGTAGTTTTGAATGACATCATTCACTTCATCATGTCATGTACTAAATAAAAAACAGAAAAAAAAAATTCCAAGTGATGTGAAATGGTGATAAAAAACCCCACAATTCCGCCTTGCTTTTCGTTTTTTTACTGCAGTCATTATAATTCTACAGGTCAACAAAAAAAAAAATTAGTGTCGTTGTTTTCCGAGTTCTATAACTTTTTAGTTTTCCTGTTGATTAACAAGTATGAGGGTTTATTTGTGACGTGGCAAGATGATGTAAGTATTAATACCACACTCCCATGCAATATGATGTTTTGATCACTTTTTTGAGGTGTAGGTGCAGTGATGGAAATAAATTAATTCTGGGATTTCGATTTTTATTACCTCGGCGTGTACAGTATGGATTAATTTAATATTTTCATAGCTTGGACTTTTACAGATATGGAAATATTAATTACAGTGGGGAAAGAAAGTATTTAGTCAGCCACCAATTGTGCAAGTTCTCCCACTTAAAAAAGATGAAAGGCCTGTAATTGACATCATAGGTAGACCACAACTATGAGAGTCAAAATGAGAAAACAAATCCAGAAAATCACCTTGTCTGATTTGGCGAGATTTATTTTGCAAATTATGGTGGAAAATAAGTATTTGTTCACCTAAAAACATGCAAGATTTCTGGCTCTCACAGACCTGTAACTTCTTCTTTAAGAGGCTCCTCTTTCCTCCACTCATTACCTGTAGTAATGGCACCTGTTTGAACTTGTTATCAGTATAAAAGACACCTGTGCACACCCTCAAACAGTCTGACTCCAAACTCCACTATGGTGAAGACCAAAGAGCTGTTAAAGGACACCAGAAACAAAATTGTAGCCCTGCACCAGGCTGGGAAGAATGAATCTGCAATAGTCAAGAAACTTGGTGTGATGAAATCAATTGTGGGAGCAATAATAAGAAAATGGAAGACATACAAGACCACTGATAATCTCCATCGATCTGGGGGTCCATGCAAGATCTCACCCCGTGGGGTTAAAATCATCACAAGAACAGTGAGCAAAAATCCCAGAACCACATGGGGGGACCTAGTGAATGACCTGCATAGAGCTGGGACCACCGTAACAAAGGCTACCATCAGAAACACACTACGCCGCCAGGGACTCAGATCCTGCAGTGCCAGACCTATCCCCCTGCTTAAGCCAGTACATGTCCGGGCCCATTTGAAGTTTGCTAGAGAGTATTTGGATTATCCAGAAGAGAGTTTTGGAAGAATGTCATGTGGTCTGATGAAACCAAAGTAGAACTGTTTGGTAGAAACAAAACTTGTCGTGTTTGGAGGAAACAGAATGCTGAGTTGCATCCATAGAACACCATACCTACTGTGAAGAATGGGGGTGGCAACATCATGCTTTGGGGTTGTTTCTCTTCAAAGAGACCAGGACGACTGAACCGTATACATGAAAGAAGGAATGGGGCTATGTATCATGAGATTTTGAGTGCAAAGCTCCTTCCATCAGCAATGGCATTGAAGATGAAACATGGATGGGTCGTTCAGCATGATAATGATCCCAAGCACACCGACAGGGCAACAAAGGAGTGGCTTTGTAAGAAGCATATGAAGGTCCTGGTCCTGGAGGGGCCTAGCCAGTCTCCAGATCTCAACCCCATAGAAAACCTTTGGAGGGATTTGAAAGTCCATGTTGCCCAGCGACAGGCCCAAAACATCACTGCTCTAGAGGAGATCTGCATGGAGGAATGGGCCAACATACCACCAACACTGTGTGCCAACCTTGTGAAGACTTACAGAAAATGTTTGACCTCTGTTATTGCCAACCAAGGATATATAACAAAATATTGAGATGAACTTTTGTTAATGACCAAATACTTATTTTCCACCATAATTTGAAAAATAAATCTTTCCAAATCAGACAAGGTGATTTTCTGGATTTGTTTTCTCATTTTGACTCTCATAGTTGTGGTCTATCTATGATGTCAATTACAGACCTCTCATCTTTTTAAGTGGGAGAACTTGCACAACTGGTGGCTGACTAAATACTTTTTTTCCCCACTGTATGTTTTTTTTTTATTCTTTATTTTTGAAGCCGGGAAATGGACGGTGATTCATTTAAACTTTCATATTCTTTTATTTTTAAGAACATTATTTTTTTACTTTTATTTTTTAGTTCTTTTTGGGATTTGCATCTTCAATTTGACAAATGGATGTTATGTTACTGTTCTTATTTTAATGAGGATGTGTCCATGTACTGCCAGCACTGATTTGGTAGTGTTAGGGCTCGCACCACCTTATTATTGGTCTAAGACCGGGTTCACACTTGCATTTGGCTGGTCTGCGTATGTCCTCCCTTTAGCTCCACCTAAGCTCTGACTACTTCTGCATGCATCCTTCGTACCTATCTTTAACATTGGGTACGCAGGGACATGCGTTGTATGCGGATGCGTCCGCATGCGGCGTTTTGACGTGCCCGCCGACCGCGTTGCGTTCCCGTGCGTTGCGTTCCGCATACAACGCATGTCCCTGCGTACCCAATGTTAAAGATAGGTACGCAGGACGCCTGCGGAAGTAGGCGGAGCTTAAGGGAGGACGTACGCAGCCATGCGGAGACCAGCCCAACGCAAGTGTGAACCCATCCTAAGCGCGATCCAACAAAATGGTGGGCAAATGTTAGTGTATGGGGCTGTGCTCAAGTCCGATTTTATCCTCAGACCGAACCGTTATGAGGATAAAATCGCAGTATGTCCGAATTTGATCCAAAATTCGGATTGCACTTTGCCATGCAAGTCAATGAGCCTGTGAAAAAAATAGGACTGCACTTGGATGGCATCTGAGAAATATTCCTGCGCACTGACAGAATGGAGAGGATGGAGAATTTTTTCTCTCCATCTTCTCCTCACAGGTTGCTCTGACTATGTCATATAAGAGAATCGGATCACACGACGCTGACACTCTGATCAGAGTTTGATCAGAGTGTTATTAGCATAATTGACCCGATTCTCTCGGATGAGAAAATATATGGTCATGTGACCCTGGCCTTAGTGTATATAGGGACACAGCTCTAACTGGTAACACCCAGTTGTCAATTTATTCATATTTATTCTAGAAGAAATGACAGGGTAATTGCCCAACGTAGAGGAGATCAGAGGGAGTTTATGAGCAGAGTTCTCAGTCTCTTATCTCCTCTGCAGTGACTCCAGTCTCCATGCTGTGGCTGTTTTGAGGACCCATTCACTTCATATGACTGTGATGCCATTGTTCCTTTACCTGATCTGACTACCAAAGCGGCAGGCATTCTACAGGGCCAGCTACATTTTTACAAATGTGGCGCCCCCTGCTGTCAGAAGAGTGTGATGCACCCCACCTTGTGGATGATGCACCGTGGCTTGGCAGGAGGATCTCAGTTCATGGAACCTCCTCAACGAGGCATTGTGGGAAGCCGTAAAAGGGAATCTGTTACCAGAGTTTTGCTGAGAGAAGTATAATGTAGGGGCAGAGTCCCTGATCCCAGCAATGTGTCACTTGCTGGGAAGCTTCCTGTAGTTTTGATAGAAAGATGGTTTTATCAGCAGAAGATTATTACTTGAGGACCAGTAAACCTGCTGCAAGGTAGTCAACACACCCCCACCACTGATTGGCAGCTTTCTGTCTCTGCACAGTGTACACAGAATCGGTATTGTGGGCGTGGTTATACAGAGCTCAGCATCCAGAGAACTGCTAGATCTTGTTATGCCGCTCTCACCCTGAGCCGGGACTCTGCGCTCGACATCACTACTTCTGATGCCGTGGCCACACCGGGGATCCCGTCTGGTGCGCATGCGTACCTCTCGCACTTGATCCTATGGCTGCACTGTGTTGCTAAGCGCGCATGCTCTCTCCTCTCTGCCCTGACTGCAGCCACGCCATCTTTATGGTCCTGGAGTACCTGACCCGGAAGTCCCAGTGCTCATGCCCTATATCCCTGCTTGTCTGCGCTCTGTATTCAGGTCCCTTGCCCTGTGCTCCGCCGTGCTTAGCTCATGCTCTGCTCCTGTACTGTGCTCCGTCATGCTTCCTAGCATGTGCTCTGCTCCTGTACTGTGCCCATGTCGTGCTCCTTAGCACACGCTCTGCTCTTGCCGTGCTTCTTAGCACACGCTCTGCTCCTGCCCTGTGCTCTGGCGTGCTTCTTAGTACACGCTCTGCTCCTGCCTTGTGTCCTGTCATGCTTCTTAGCACACCCTCTGCCTTGCCTTTCACCCAGGCGTGCTTCCCAGCATGTGCCTTGTCTAGCCTTGTACTCAGGCGTGCCATCCTGCACGCGCCCTGCTTTGCTCCATACCCGGGCGTGCTTATCACTGCATGCAATACGTGCTCCCGTGTACGTGCCTTGCACTACCCAGTGCCCAGCGTACCCCCATGTTCACGCCCTGTACTGTCCTCAACCCTCCGTACTTCTGTGCACACACCCTGTACTATCCTATACCCTGCGTGCATCCATGCTTTGCACGCTCTTGCATTCTGCGCGTTCCCTGTTGTACCTTGCTAGACACACTCACTCGTGTCTTCTGTGAGCCGGCCACTTGGTTCCAGCAGTCGTGGTACTTTGCCCCCCTGGGTCTGCCCCTGACACTCCCTGTATATGGGGTGATCCTCACTAGGTCCGCTTGCCCTGGGTGGGTTGGTATCACGACCCAGAGGGTCCACGCCAGGAGTTGTCACAGATCTGCAGCAGAGAAAACTGCAATTTTATCAAAACCGCAGCAAGCAGTCCATTAAGTGACACATTGCTGGAATCAGGGTCTCTGCCCCTACTCTCCGAAAGGATAGCAAAAACCTGGTGACAGATTCCCTTTAAGTATGGCCATCTTGCATGTATTACTACACCTTCAGGCATGTATTACTACAGATCACTTGAACGGCTGTTATCAGAGGATTGTCTTGTGGATATTTACTGTAGAAACAACATCGGTATCCTCAGACCTGGACTCATGGCATCTAACACTAAGGCCTCATGCACACCGCCGTATCATGGGCTCGTATTGTCTGGGTGGGCTCTCTTACATGGCACTAAATGATAGTCTTTCTTGCTTTCATCCCTAAGGCTTTGAGACAAAAGATGACGTCTACTGTTACTCGCTGGCGAAAGCTTTGTATTACGTTGTATCCCCTGTGACGGTCGGGTTTTATGCTCCGTGGGGAAGACGCAAAGATTTCCTTCTCAACAAAGTCCAATGTGAGTAAATGGCTATAAGTCCGATTCCTATCAATTTGCCATAAAGTTGTCATCTCAGGACACAATAATGGAAGAAGTCATTTCAACGTACAACCACGGCGCTAAATTCTGACAATAAGACAGATTCTGGACCACCATAAAGCTGCAGACCTCCTCTAGATGTCTAATACACATCTTCTAGAATATATCATTATGATTTGTATGATAGGGGGGCTATCTGGCGCCTCCATCCTCCTCCAGCTCTAACATCAGGTGTGGAGAGCTGCTGCTATATGTGGGCGGGGCAATTTCCACGGCAACCATCTTGTTTCCTCGGCAACTGTCCTGCCCTAATACTGCAGCAGCTCTCCACACCTGATGTCAGAACGGGGCGTAAGAACAGAGGCGTCAGCGAACCCTTGTAATCTAAATGCTTGATGAAGATCAAACCCTTCTGAAATTGTCACATTTCTAAAATAAACTAGTTTTATTAAAAAATTAATAATAATAAAAAAAAATAATAATAAACAATACATTTAAAAAAAAAAAAAAGTCTCTAAAAGGTCCCTTCATGACCAAAGTGGTCTTCAGATTCATCTACGGATAATAATTTGTTCTTTATTAATAAAAAGTGTAATAAAGAGATTAAAACGTTAAAAAAGCCTATTTAAAAAGTCCATTAAAAGTTTGTAAATGTTAATTTTTCAAAATAAAAAAGTAAGTAACTCAAATAGTAAACACAATTATGAGAAGAAAAAAATAATGCCAGAATTGCTTTTCTTCTATAAAAAAAAATTCAATGGAAAGCGATTAAAATGTCATATACACCCCCCAAAAATTAATAAATATATAAATATAAAAAGTTTGATTTCACTGTGATCATATTGACCTGGGAAATAATGTACTACTAGTGACATATTTTACACTAGATTTTACAGCTAAAAGAGGTTACGGGTTAATAAAAATTTCCTATAAATGTAGACATGAATTTTCCACTGTGATTGCAGCATACTTGTGCCTAGAAGCATGGAAGAAAGAGAAGGAAGAAGTGGAGAGGACTGGACAACGGACAAGAAAATGCAAAGGAAAAGATCTCATCAAACTCATCTTTCTTATGATATTTTACCATCCGGTGATCACAGAAAAACACAAGCATCGAGAGAATATACATTACTGCTTTATCCGCTTTAGTGCATGGGAATTTGCTGGCAGTGACCAACTCTGGGCCGGGCTGATTACCACGCTCTGTGATGGTATCGAAAACTGCTTTGGCCTGGCACCTATTAGTATCTACCGAGCGGTAGGCAGGAAAACCAAAATTATAGAAGGTCCATTCAAGCAGGAATGGGTTAGTAAGAAGTTCCTCTGTATCCCGCTTTGGGTTGCCACTTTGCTGGTGATCTTCATTGGAATCGCAGTGGGTGTCCTGATCCTGGTATTTGGGTTTCCATTTGGTGATCCCGCCGGAGATATGTTGGCTGCCGCTGAAGGTGTTGGGGCAACCGTGGTTGGCCTTTCGGCGGCAGGAGCTATCAGAGTAGCGATTGTGGTGATCAGAAATGCCGTTGTGACTCAGAAAGGTAAAGTGGAACAAAAAATGAATCGAACCGATATGAGCTCCCAGTTGGGTTTCATGAGCGATGTGAAAAGGGAGGTCAAAATCATCACCCGTTACCTTCAACTCATGGAAATCTTCCAAAGACAAAAAATCAAAGTTGTACTTGAGATCACCAATTTGGACAGATGCATGCCAGACAAAGTGATAGGGGTCCTAAATGCCATGAATATCCTTCTGTCTGATCCAAATGCCCCATTTATTTCCATTTTGGCCGTGGATCCTCACATCATCATTGATTGTGTCGAAAGCTCTCAGGTCTTAAAAGGAATGGCCAACAACGGCTATCAGATCTTAAATCGAATAATCACGTTACCTTTTTGCATCCCGAGAATGGACTGTGACACTAAATTATCCATACTGAAAAATATTGTTGACGGCAAAGGCGAGTTGGTGAGAGACACTGAAGAAGGTAACACGTTGGAGAACGAGGCTTCAAACGAGAAAGACTTCCTGTTATACAAACAAACTGTCCCCAACACCGACCATAACACCAGTGACGACCCACTGACAGTGAGAACCTTAAATGATGAGCACAACAGCTGTTTCCAAGAAAAAGGGCCAACGACAAAAAATCTAATAGATGAAGCCTTCGATTATCTTTTTGACGAGAGCATGAGGGACTATATCACTGACAACGTTGTACATATCAGAAGGATTGTAAATACTATCACCATAACCATCAGACTGATGATCAGGGAGGTTCCAAAAAGCCAAATACAACCACGAAAAGTGACCGAATGGGTGCTCCTGGCTACTCAATGGCCGTGTCGTCTCAGCTGGATATTGCAGTGCATTGAGGATGAGCAACAGAGGAGATGCCTGGATGAGCAAGAACCCAACGGTGAATATGCTTCATACTCCAGAACTTTCCTTTGGGATGTTTTTGAGAAGTCTTTGGAAGAGTTGGATGCTATGAAGGCTAGTCTCAATCGACTACTGGAGTTGGATGGAGATCCTGAGATCTTCCACAACCTCTTGTATGAGAGCTTTACTGTGAAAGATGCCAATTTTTTTGTGCCGTTCACTGTGAATTTAGATGTTTCCATTAAAAGACAAATGGAGCTTTTAAGAGGCAGTAATAATATGTGGGAATTAAAGAAAAGCAACCGAGTGACTATGTTGTCATTGCTGAACATGAGTGTGGAAGAAGTTTGCAAAGAGGTAAGTGTGGAGTTTTGTGTCTGGTACCTATCATTTTATTTTAAAGGGAATTGTACGGGATTGCAAAAAAATATGGCTGTTTTACAAGTGAAATCTTGAATATATTTCATGGGAACTCCTCCTCCCATTCAAACCTCAAAAAAGCTTAGTGAGCTGGTCAGGTATTCCATGTCCTAGTGAGAGGTGCTGACTTTTTTTTTTACCTGCTTCAATGCAAACTATCATTAAAAGGATTTCCTCTTTAACCCCTTAGTGACGGAGCCAATTTTTAAAATTCTGACCAATATCACTTTATGTGGTGATAACTCTGGAACGCTTCAACAAATCCCATTTATTTTGAGATTGTTTTTTCGTGGCACATTATAATTTATGATAATGGTAAATTTAGGTTGATAAGTTTTGTGTTTATTTATAAAAAATAATCAGAAACTTGACAAAAATGTAAAAAAAAAAATTGCAATTTTCAAATTTTGAATGATTATCCGTTTAATCCAGATAGTCATACTACACAAAAACATTAATAAATAACATTTCCCACATTTCTGCTTTACATCAGCATCATTTTTAAAACGCTAATTTATTTTGTTAGGCTTTTAGGTTTAAAAATGTAGCAGTAATTTTTCATTTTTTCAAGGAAAGTTACAAAATTTATTTTTTAAGGGACCTATCCAGGCTTGAAATGACTTTGGGGGTGCTATATATTGGAAAACCCCAAAACATGATACCATTTTAAAAACTGCACCCCCTGACATATTGAAAACTTCTGTCAGGTAGTTTATTAACCCTTCAGGTGATTTTCAGGAATTATTGCAAAGTGGTATCGCAGGAATGAAAAAATGTTTGTTTACCACCTAAATGTTGCTGACTTCTGAACCGGTCGCTATAGCCGGGAGACTCTAAGGCCGCTATTTGGCCATGAACTGCTATGGCAAACATCAGGACCACACAATCATGATCTCGGTGTGTCAATTAGATTAAAGTGCAAGCCCCCACAATCTTTTAACCATTTTTCCGATGTAGTCACTTTTGACAACAGCAACTAAGGGGTTAAACAGATATGGACGGTGCGAACACTGATCGTTTGTGATACAGCAAGTTGTCAGCTATAGTGGACAGCCGACAGCTGCTGGATTGTCACCTGTGTGGGGATGATATTCTCTTATATCTCAGGTCAGTAAAAAGACGTATTGGCTGTCATTAAGGGGTTAATATTGCTATCCTATCCATAGGCTGACATAAATGTCAGATCGGTGGGGATCCAGCTCCTAGCGCCCCCACAAACAAACTGATTGAAAAAGCGGCTGCGCACCCAGAAAAGTACTGTTCTGTAAATTGCATAGTGGCCATAAGTGGTAATGCAAGCGTTTTCCCATTCAATCATTTCACTGTGAGGGTGGCGAGAATTGGAATCCCACTGATCTGAAACTGATAACTCATACTAGTAAAAGTGCATCATTACTAAATTCCTAGAAAATCCCTTTAAAAGATTATTGCAAAAATGATAATGTAGTCTCAGTTTTTTGTACAAATAGAATCAATCCTGTGAGCCAATATAACCTTTTTTGAAAATCTGCACTGGTTTGCAACTAGCAAATGATGACCCTTCAGCCCTCTCATTAGCCATGCTCAAGCAGTCGGTCGAGCATACTCAGATGTACCTACTGACCCTTTCTAAAATCAAAAGCTCTGACTGCCAGGTTGTAGTACAGTTCAGCTATGCTATGCTGAAGATCAAACTGCTACCAGCTGCATATGCACTTTATGACCCGAATTCAAGAAAAACAGATGCACCTATGACCCTAATAAAACATTCTCCAGATTCTCTTACAGCATCCTCATTGCAATGACAGCTGTATTGTAGTGCAGCTCAGCTATTCTATCCGAACATAACTATGCTCTGAAGATCCCCATGAACCATCAATGAAATGTGGAGTTTGTAAATAGTAATGAATATCAGTCAAATAGTGGATCGCAGTCACTACACTGAAAACTATTAATTGTTGCCTAATGCATATAAGAACTGCCGATGTTGAGATTTATCTCTATCAGGAAGCACAGATGAAAGTAGAGGACGGGCCTGCAGCACTGAGGAACAGCAGGGTGTTGCTGGGAAATGTAGATTTGACAGATAAGAATAGAACCAGTCATTCAGCTCTACAAAGCTAGATACACAGGGAGGCAGAAGGAGATAAAGGTGCAAGAAAGAAACTTTATAGTGGGCTTGTACTGTATGATAGAGGTTGTCCGGCCTTTTGATTCGAAGCTGCAAGCATTCTGTGTGACTGCAGACTTGTGAATCTTCACATCACATGTACTGTGCACTGAAAGGAATACCCTGCGCAGAGAGAAATGCGCTAGTACACATGGGGTCACGTGCCGATTAGACGTAATATATTGAGCGAGGCTGGACACGTCTAGTTGGAATGTGTCTGGAAGTATGCAAATCACATACTTCGGCCATGTGACCACCCGATCACAGAGAATACTCAGCACGCGGACTTGTACCCTAAGGTCGAACAATCTTTAACGATAGACATGCAGATACTTACATTTCGTAAAAAAAAAATTCTACTGTGGGAATAACCATTTAATGTTAATTTGTCATCTCTGCTGTAAATGTGTGGCTGTTGATGCTACTGTATTAGGGAGGACCTGTTACCAACTTCCCAGGAATAACAGGTGTCTAAGGAATCTTGGTTGAGACACACTTGTCGAAGAGTTTATTTACATCAATGTTGGGACACCTATTTGACGGATATGTTGGGGAGTGTCCTTGATGCATACATCATATTTATGTAACTGTATGGGATGCAGTTGCATATGTAGCCCATTGGCCACTATATAACAGCCCAGCAGACAACAAAAGGACACTCTTGGCATCTCTACTGATGAGATCCAGTCCACTGATGTTCCCAATTGCATAAATAGCCCATAAATGAAGCTCACCTAGTTATATTTTATCTTTGTATACCCTTCTATATTTATTTTTCAATTTAACATTAAGGACTAAAATGGTGCCCAAGGGACTAGATTGTTTCACCCTACAACTCTGCAGTCCTATATTGGAGATAGTCTTCTCTTTTACTGAAATTCAAAGTAATATATTAAACAGTTATGACCCGCCCCCGAGGAGCACGTCGACTCAAATGTAACACTCTTATCTTTTCTTCTCTTTAGATGAACAAGCTAGGATTTCGAGATGAGAACCTCCAAAATTATAAGCAGAAGATTAAGGACCACAACCTAAATGGCAGAGCTCTTGTATACAGCGATAATAATGAGATAAAAGATGTGTTGTGTATGGGTCTTGGAGACTGGACCCTTTTCAGTGTGTACTTCCTAGGAGTTCTTCCTCCACCTCCTGCCGTCCCTGCAACTGCCCAAGTGATTGGCAAACAAGAAGCTACAAAACTTGGGGTTGGATCCAAAGAGAATATATTAAAAAAGAGCAAGATATCTCTGTATGTATCAGATGATGACATTTTCTCTTAAGTTCTCTTCCAAATATTTCACATTTTCTTTGAATTTCTAATAGAAATCATCAGTCTGATAAAGACATTCAATTAACCCTAAAGCGTATTTCCACCAAAAATGTAAAAAATGGACACCTATTTTAAAATGAGACGTTTTTCTGGCAGCCACGGTTAATTAATAATATTTTCTTATTGATTCTGAGATATTGCCATTTTTATGTTTTATTGCGGAGACATTATCCTGAATAGTAAGTGCAGCTATATTGGTTATACAGTATTTTCCATCAGGTCCTTGGATAATAATTAAGGCTACGTTATGCAAGATCGTTGTTCTTGGTGCAGAATTTCAGATTTCAGCAGAATCATCAGCATTCAGACAACGTGGGATAATAAACTGTTTTACACAAGACGACCATTATCTACATCATTGTAACATGGAGGGTTACAGGAAGACCATTGAAAAAAAACAAGCCGAGATCATACAATATAGTCTAGAACACAGTGCCAACTGCTGTCTACTAATGATTGAATGGTACCTCCTTAACATAAGCCTGCAGCTGTTGTATACGCCTCAACACATAAGGCGTAGTCCATGAGGTCTAGCTACTTGATCATCTTGGAAAGTCTCTTCTCAGAAATCAGTAAAAGTATCCATCATGGCTTGTGTTTGTTCTTCAAACTTTACCTTTAGAGCGTTCCTTTAGATTATCATGCCTACTTCTTATATTCTTCTTCCACCTGAAAAAGTCCAATCAATTTCCCAGTTTCTGCCCAAATCTTGCCCTTTATCTACCAAGCTTTGTCTCAGCAGTTTAACCTTCGAATTTTTCCTCCTTCTTCCATGGATCTGCTTTATTTTTCATGGTCGTCTTTTCTTTCTCATCCACCTTCATCCATTTATTGGCTTCCTCTTCTTAGAACTGAGATCTGTCTTCCCAAGATGAGGGGGTCACACATGCTGACTGTACAGGGCCTTGTAGTAGTGGAATTTCTCACTTTAGCAAAAATAATTCTCATTTTATCCAAAAATATTGGAAATCTTCATTAGAAAATGACTTCTTGTTAAAATCAGATTTTTATGTTAAATATTTTTTTTTCAAGTTTCCATATCTGTGTCTATAAAACAAAAATCTAGCCAATTTCACACTGGCCACGAGGCATATTAGACTCGCATAAACAGGACAAAATGCAGCTCATCGGATTTGTGAACAAAACTTTTTCTTTATTCACCAAAGTGCTCAGTAGCAGATGAAACAATCAGCGATGCAAGTTACATGATATGCGACATCGACACATTTCAGGTGACTGTGCACACTTAGTTATGTTCACAAGTCCGTTGAGTTGGATTTTCTCCAGTTTATGTTATTGCCCTATGCTCTGACAGAGTTTCCTGTGCTCCAAACACCAAAGGATGTCTTCTACGCTGAACTGGACTTATATTTGTTATAATATCAGACTGTCACTTCCCGGTCTGTATATGTGTTTTTTCAGCAGTCTCATTATCATCACAGACAGGATTACAATGACTGATCACACCTCTATACACAGTACTGTAGATAACACAGGATCCATCATTCACAATAGGTGATGTCACAGCTCTCCTCCTCCTGTACAATGACTGATAACACCCCTATATACTGTAGATAACACAGGATTCACCATTCACAATAGATGATATCACAGCTCACCTCCTCCTGTACAATGACTGATAACACCTCTATATACAGTAGATAACACAGGATTCACCATTCACAATAGATGATGTCACAGCTCACCTCCTCCTGTACAATGACTGATAACACCTCTATATACTGAAGATAATTCAGGATCTACCTTTCATAATAGGTGATGTCACAGCTCACCTCCTCCTCCTGTACAATGACTAATAACACCTCCATATACAGTAGATAACACAGGATCCACCAATCACAATAGGTGAAGTCACAGCTCACCTCCTTCCTCCTCATTCACAATGACCTTTACCCAGTGTAAAAAGTAACCGCCTTTTATTTTTTTGTTTTCACAAATCAATAGAACACGTGAAAACAAGATTATAATTTGTATTATTAGAGAAATCTGCTTCTTTTCTTCTAGATGGATCATCCATTCACGGATACCATGTGTCTTCAGTCAGTGACTATAGATTTTTCCATTACTGGATTACGAGGTGTCAGTTGGTGCTCATAAATTTCTATGGAGAACTGTAACTGCCGCTTCAGCAGAATTTGCAGCAGAATGTCGGTGCCAGCCTCTAGCTCCTCCCCTGTCAGAGTCTTGCGTGCACCAACTGTCATCTCCTCTCTGAGTCAGTGTATTGCTGCTAATGTTCATGTTAAGAACAGAAAGTTGGAGTCTAATATTTGTGGGTTTTTTTTACTTTTATAAATAGATGATATAGACAGAAATATGAATACTTTTTTTTTAAACACTTTGAACGCCTGCTCAGTGAGATTGTCATCTCAAATATGTGATGTCCTGTGAACTTTTCTGTATATTAGTAATATCAGTTTAACGAAAAGAGCACTATATGTTTTTAATAAAATGATGCAAAACACAAGCCGCGGAGACACCATCACATGTTTCTCAACGCAGTGATGCTAGAGCAATGCCCCCATCCCTTATGGGAAATATGTAAAACATACACAAGCCGCGGAGACACCATCACATGTTTCTCAACGCAAGCAATGACTGGCCAGGTCTTTCCCCGAGAAGGAACAACCACGGGAAGGGCAGTCTCCAATGAAGGAAACCACCTATGCCAAAACATGGAATCCATCCACAGACAGCTGTTTCGGGGTATTGCCCCTCATCAGTGTGGAGTAGGAAACATATTTCCCATAAGGGATGGGGGCAGTGCTCTAGAATCACTGCGTTGAGAAACGTGATGGTGTCTCCGCAGTGTCGGATGTTGATCTCCATGAGTTCATTTATCCTCATTTTTCACAGTCTTTTAATAAAAATGACCGGAATGAACGTCTAAATATATTCTGTTTCTTTCTCATTTATTTCATGCTGCTTATGTAACAGATACAACATGGGCGCAGTATATTTCGCAGGGCTTTGCAGACAATGACCATTCACTTTAGTCCCTGTCCCAATATGGAGCTCACAAACTAATTTCTCTACAAAGTACGGTTTTGGGGTGTAGAAGAAAAGTGGATCAATGAAGAAGAACCCACACAAATATAAGGAGAAACTGCAAAGAAAATACAGGTACCGGTCTTGGTTAGATTCGTATGCTAGACCTGCAATAACAGTGCCGACCACTGGGGCCCTGGCGTCACTTCCAGCTACATTTAGAGACAAAATCATATGAACAAACAAGGTAGAAAAACCCAAGGGTCCCATTACCCTACATGCGTACATTTCTGGCTATAACTAGAGCAAATCTACCTACACACGTCGACTGGCGTTTATTTAAAGGGAATCTCTCACCAGGCTTTTGCCACCAAATCTTAGGGCAGCGTAATGTAGAGGCAGATAGCCTTATTCCAGCGATATGTCACTTACTGGACTGCTTCCTGCAGTTTTGATAAAATCAGTTTTTTTATCTGCTGCAGATCTTGCAATTCTCTGACTGCTGAGCTCTGTATAACCCACCCACACCACTGATTGGCTGCTTTTTATGTGCACTGTGCATAGGCAGAAAGATGTCAATAAGTAGTGGAGGTGGGGTTATACAGAGCTCATAAACATGGATGATGACCTGGCAGTAGGTTACTAGTCCTCTAGTGATAAAACTGTGATTTTTATAAAAACTACAGTAAATAGCCCAGTAAGAGAAACATCGCTGGAATCAGGATCTCTGACCCTCCATTATGCTGCTCTCAGTTTGGATAGCAAAAACCTGCTGACAGATTCACACACCAGCTACACCCACCCATAAAATTCATGAAACGTTATCCAATTTAGTAACTTGCTCCAGAAATGTACTCCAGTCGCCATTCTCAGTGCCGTGAGCGATGACTATAATTGCTCTGGGCACGACTGCATTACTGAAAGCCGGCGGCTCCTGGAAAAAAATGGTAATTAGACCTACCAGTAATTGTGTTTCCAGGAATCCATCCTGACAGCACACTGGAGGACGTCCTTCTTATCCGCAGTGGGACAGGAAACCACGAGAGCTTAACCCCTTCCTGACATCAGACGTACTATCCTGTCCATGGGACCCGGGCCCCTATGCCCATGGACGGGATAGTATGTCTACCGCGATCAGCGGCGCCCACGTGGTGAGCGCCGCTGATCGCGGCCGGGTGTCAGGTGATTATCACAGCTGACACCCGGCACAATGTGTCAGGGGCGGTCACGGACAGCCCCCGACATGTTAACCCCTTGCACACCGCGATCAAACATGATCGTGGTGTACCGGGGGTTAAAGGGAAGCATCGGCAGGGAGGGGGCTCCCTCCGTGCTTCCCTGAGCCCCCCACGGCAGCGCAATGTGCAGCGCTGCTGCCGGGGGCTCCTTTCCTGCAGGCCCCCGAATCCAAGATGGCGACGGGGGCCTTCGGGGGCCTGCAGGAAGCTGGCTTCCTCAGTGCCTGCAAAGCGCAGGCATGAGGAAGCCTTGTGCACTGCCTGTGACAGACCGCTGATCTGTCACAGTGATCTGTGATGTGACAGATCAGCGATCTGTCACAGGACAGTGATGTCCCACCTGGGACTATTTAATAAAGTAAAAAAAAAATAAAAATAAAGTGTTAAAATAATTTTTAAAAAATCGCCAAATAAATTACAAAAAAAAAAAAATATTCCCCCAAATAAACCCATTTTTTGGAAATAAAAAAACAAAACAAAAAAACAATGTACATATTAGGTATCGCCGTGTCCGTAACGACTCGCCCTATAAAACTGTCCCATTAGTTAACCCCTTTAGCGAACCCCTTAAAAAAATAAAAATAAAGCCAAAAATAATGATTTATTATCATACCGCCAAACAAAAAGTGCAATAACGCGCAATCAAAAAGACGCATATAAATATCCATGGTACCGCTGAAAACGTCATCTTGTCCCGCAAAAAACGAGCCACACAGCATCATCAGCGAAAAAATAAAAAAGTTATAGCTCGCTGAATAAAGCGATGCAAAAATAATTATTTTTTATATAAAATAGTTTTCATTGCATAAAACCGACAAAACATAAAAAAACGACCTAAATGAGGTATCGCTGTAACCGTACTGACCCGAAGAATAAAACCGCTTTATCAATTTTACCGCATGCGGAACGGTGTAAACGCACCCCCCAAAAGAAATTCATGAAACGCTGTTTTTTGTTCATTCTGCGTCCCAAAAATCGGAATAAAAAGCAATCAAAAAATGTCACGTGCCCGAAAATGGTACCAATAAAAACGTCAACTCGTCCCGCAAAAAATAAGACCTCACATGACTCGATGGGTCAAAATACGGAAAAATTATAGCTCTCAATATGTGGTGATGCAAAAACTATTTTTACAATAAAAAGCGTCTTTTAGTGTGCGACAGCTGCCAAATATAAAAACCGCCATAAATAGTAAATCAAACCCCCCCGTTATCACCCCCTTAGTTAGGGAAAAATAATAAAATAAAAAAAATGTATTTATTTCCATTTTTCCATTACGGTTAGGGTTAGGGTAGGGTTAGGGCTAGGGTTAGGGCTGAGATTAGGGTTAGGGGTGTGTTGGGGTTCGGGTTGGAGTTAGAATTGGGGTTTCCACTGTTTGGGCACATCAGGGGCTCTCCAAATGCAACATGGCGTCTGATTTCAATTCCAGCCAATTCTGAGTTGAAAAAGTCAAATGGTGCTCCTTCCCTTCCAAGCTCTGCCATGCGCCCAAACAGTGTTTTACCCCCACATGTAGGGTATCAGCCTACTCAGGACAAATTGCAAAACAATTTTTGGGGTCCAATTTCTCCTGTTACCCTTAGGAAAATAAAAAATTGGGGGCAAAAATGTCATTTTTGTGGAAAAAAATGATTTTTTTATTTTCACGTCCGAGCGTTATAAAATTCTGTGAAGCACTTGGGGGTTCAAAGTGCTCACCACACATCTAGATAAGTTCCGTGGGGGGTCTAGTGTCCAAAACGGGGTCACTTGTGGGGAGTTTCAATAGTTTAGGTACATCAGGGGCTCTCCAAACGCACATGACACCCGCAGACCATTCCATCAAAGTCTGCATTCCAAAACGTCACTACTTCCCTTCCGAGCCCCGACGTGTGTCCATACAGTAGTTTTCTCCCACATATGGGGTGTCAGCGTACTCATGACAAGTTGGACAACAACTTTTAGGGTCCAATTTCTCCTATTACCCTTGGGAAAATGAAAAAATTGGGGACTAATTGATCATGTTTGTGGAAAAAATACGTTTTTTTATTTTCATGCCCGGGCATTATAAACTTCTGTGAAGCCCTTGGGGGTTCAAAGTGCTCACTACACATCTAGATAAGTTCCTTAGGGGGTCTCGTTTCCAAAATGGGGTTATTTGTGGGGGGTTTCCACTGTTTAGGTACATTAGGGGCTCTCCAAATGCAACATGACACCCGCAGAACATTCCCTCAAAGTCTGCATTCCAAAACGTCACTACTTCCCTTCCGAGCCCCGACGTGTGTCCATACAGTAGTTTTCTCCCACATATGGGGCGTCAGCGTACTCAGGACAAATTGGACAACAACTTTTGCAGTTCAATTTCTCCTGTTACCCTTGGGAAAATAAAAAATGGTGACTAAAGGATCATGTTTGTGGAAAAAATACGAATTTTTTATTTTCACGCCCGGGCGTTATAAACTTCTGTGAAGCACTGGGGGGGGTTCAAAGTTCTCACCACACATCTAGATAAGTTCCTTAGGGGGTCTAGTTTCCAAAATGGTGTCATTTGTGGGGGGTTTCCACTGTTTTGGTACATCAGGGGTTTTCCAATCGCGACATGATGTCCGATCTCAATTCCAGCCAAAAACGTCAAATGGCGCTGCTTCCCTTCCGAGCTCTGCCATGCGCCCAAATAGTGGTTTACCCCCACATGTGGGGTATCAGCGTACTCAGGACAAATTGCACAATAACTTTTAGGGTCCTGTTACCCTTGGGAAAATAAAAATTGGGGTGAAAAGATCATTTTTGTGGAAAAAATATGATTTTTTAATTGTACCGCTGTACGTTATAAACTTCTGTAAAGCCCTTGTGGGTTCAAAGTTCTCACCGCATATCTAGATAAGTTCCTTGGGGGGTCTAGTTTCCAAAATGGGGTCACTTGTAGGGGGTTTCCACTGTTTAGGTACATCAGGGACTCTCCAAACGTGACATGGAATCCAATCTGAATTCCAGACAATTTTGCATTGAAAAAGTCAAACGGCGCTCCTTCCATTCTGAGCTCTGCCATGCGCCGAAACAGTGGTTCCCCCACACAAATCAGGTATCAGCGTACTCAGGACAAATTGCACAATAACTTTTGCAGTCCAATTTCTCCTGTTACCCTTGGTAAAATAAAAAAAAATTGAACCTGAAGTACTTTTTTTGTGAAAAAAAGTTAGATGTTCATTTTTTTTTTAAATATTCAAAAAAATTCCTGTGACGCACCTAAAGGGTTAATAAACTTCTTGAATGTGATTTTGAGCACCTTAAGGGGTGCAGTTTTTAGAATGGTGTCACTTTTGGGTATTTTCTATCATATAGACCCCTCAAAGTGGCTTCAAATGTGATGTGGTCCGTAAAAATAAAATGGTGTTGTAAAAATGAGAAATCAACTTTTAACCCTTATAACTTCCTAACAAAAAAAAATTTGGGTTCCAAAATTGTGCTGATGTAAAGTAAACATGTGGGAAATGTTAGTTATCAAGTTTTTTGGGTACCATATCTCTGTGATTTAAGGGCATAAAAATTCAAAGTTGGAAAATTGCGAAATTTTCAAAATTTTCGCCAAATTTCCGTTTTTCTCACAAATAAACGCAAGTTATTTGAATGAAATTTTACCACTAACATGAAGTACAATATGTCACGAGAAAACAATGTCAGAATCACCAGGATCCATGGAAGCGTTCCAGAGTTATGACCTCATAAAGGGACAGTGGTCAGAATTGTAAAAATTGGCCCGGTCATGAACGTGCAAACCACCCTTGGGGGTGAAGGGGTTAAAAGGATCCTCCCCCTACCACCCTTCAGTGATTTCACAAAGTAACACATCTGGATGGATGCAAACATAGACTTTATTTAAACCAACATTTCTCATACACATGTTACATCACAGTCGTATGGAAAGTGTCATAGGGAGGGAATAGTGCTGTCAGGATGGATTCCTGGAAACACAATTACCGTTAGGTCACTACCTGACAGCTCATTGGAGTAGTACCAAAGGATATTGGTCCTAGGGTGGGACCACTGCGTGGAGTACTTTTCTCCCAAATGCCAATTGTGTGGAGGCTACGTCTAGTTTATAGTGCTTAGAGAAAGTACTGAGACTGGACCAAGATGCTGCCCTGCAGATCTGTTCTGCCGAGGCTCCCCCCCCCTCTCTGCCCATGATGCGGCCATGGCCCTAGTTGAGTGGGCTCTCAGGCTTCCTGGGGGACTCTGACCCTGTGCTCTATAGACCATGCTAATAATGGATCTAATCCACCTTGCTATTGTGGATTTTGACACCTTTTTCCCTTTATTAGGGCCTCTGTATTGGACAAAGAGATTATTATCCTGCCTCCAAGGCCTGGTTGCGTCCAGGTACCTAAGTACTGTTTCCCTGACGTCCAGGTTATGGCAAACTTCTTCCTTGCTGTTTTTGGGGAACTGACAAAATGAAGGGAGCACTACCTCCTGATTCATGTTTGAATCTGAGATAACCTTGGGGAGAAAGGCCGGGTCGAGTCTTAGGACTAACCGGTCGTCGAATACTTGTAAGTAGGGATCTTGGACCGATAGGGCCTGAAGTTCTCCTAGTCTTTTGGCTGACGTAACTGCCACTAGGAAAGCCGTTTTGAGTGAGAGGTTACTGATATTTATTTCTGCCCCTAGCTGGTATGGCTGTTTACATAGCGCATTGAGGACTAGGTTAAGGGTCCAAGGAGGGACGGTTTTTCTTATTAAGGGTTTAAGCCTCTGCACAGCCTCGAGAAACGGGCTATCCAAGGGTGTGACGATAGGGTTGTATCATAGAACACGCTTGCTTAAAGCCGCAATCTGCACTCTCAGAGTGCTGGGTCTAAGGCCCTTTTTGAACCCTGCCTGCAAGAAGTCAAGTATCTTTGGGATGTTAGGTTGGTCAGTCTCGACTGTCCCCTCTCCACAGAAGCTGCAGAATTTTTTCCAGATTTTGTTATATATCGCTGCGGTCACGGGTTTCCTACTTGCTTGTAGGGTAGATATAACTTCGTCCGATAGACCCCTTGCTCTTAGGACCTGCTGCTCAGGATCCAGGCTGATAACTGGAGCGCCTCTGGCTTTCGGTGGAAGACCGGACCCTGGCGGAGGTCTTCTCTTCCTGGCAGGAGATTGGGTTCCTCCTGACATATGTTCCAGAGTAGGGGAAACCAACTCTTCTTGGCCAATAGGGCATCACTCATATGACTCTGGCTCTGTCCTCGTAAATTTTCCTGAGAACCCGTGAAATGAGAGCGAAAGGCGGGAAGGCGTATAACAAGCTTCTGCTCCAGGATTGTGATAGAGCGTCTATTCCTGCCGGGTTTCCCAGAGGGTTCAGCAAGTAGAAGGTTTTGACCTTTGCGTTCTGTCTGTCCGCGAATAGGTCTATCTCCGGTCGTCCCCACCGGTCGCATAGACTGTTGAACACTTCGTCGTTGAGTTCCCATTCCGTTGCGGTTATTCTTCTGCTGAGGAAGTCCGCGACCTGGTTCCTGGTGCCCACCAGATGTACTGCTGAGATTGAGAGGACCTCTCTTTCCGCCCATCTGAAGATCTGCTCTGCTAGGTGTTGTAGCGCTGGATGTCTTGGTCCGCCCTGGTGGCGGAGAAAGGCTACTGTCGTGGTATTGTCTGACAGTATTTTGACGTGCTTGTTCTTTACCATAGACCGGGAGGCGAGTAGTACCTTCCAGACCGCATGTAGTTCTCTGAAGTTGGAGGACCTGTTGCTGTCCTCCGGACTCCATCGTCCCTGGTAGTGTCTTCCTTCGACGTGTCCACCCCAACTTTGTAGACTTGCATCTGTTGTCACTACGATTTCCGGAGACTGGATCCATGTGACACCGGTTTTTAAGTTTCTCGGAGAGGTCCACCACAGCAGCGACCTTCTGACTCGGGGAGTTAACTGTATTTTCTTGTCTAGTGAGTTCTGCCTCCTGTCCCAGGACGCTAGGACTGCCCGTTGTAAGTCACGGGAGTGGAACTGACACCACCTGACGCAGGAAATGCACAAGGTCATCAGCCCCAGGATTCTCATTGCGTCCCTCATCGATACCTGGTTTTTTGAAAACTGATGAATCTTCTTTGGCATGCTGGCCTGCTTTTCCTCTGGCAGATAGGACATTCTTCTGAGTCTAGCATGACCCCCAAAAATTTTATTCTGGGCTTGGGTATGAGATCTGATTTTGACCAATTTATGATCCAACCCAACCTCTGCAGCGTGGTGATTGAAGACTGACAGTCAACCCTGAGCTGGGCTACTGAATCGGCTACGATTAAGAAGTCGTCTAGGTAAGGGACCACCGTGATGTCTCGAGCTCTTTGGTAGGCCAATACTTCTACCATTAACTTTGTGAAGACTCTTGGGGCTGATACTAGGCCAAAGGGGAGACAGCGAAACTGGTAGTGGTGTATCCTGCCATCCCTTTCGACCTCAAACCTGAGATATTTTTGATGGTCTGGGCAGATGGGAACGTGGTAATACGCGCTCTTTAGATCTAGTGTGCACATTACCACTGCTTTTCCCAGAAGAGGAATCGTGGATCTTATCGATTCCATCTTGAAGCGTTTGTATGTTACCCACTTGTTTAGGGGTTTGAGATTTATTATCGTTCTGGTCTCCCCCAATGTTTTTTTTTTATCGAGAAGAGGCTCGAGTAGTGCCCTCTCCCCTCTTCTTGGGCGGGTACTGGAACAACCGCCTCTATCTCCAGGAGATCCTGGATGTCCAACCACATGGGGGAAGCCGAACTGAGCCGAGAACTGGTCACTAAGAATCTGTTCGGGGGAGGGAGTTGAATTCTATTTTGCACCCCTGAGAAATGACCTGTAGTACCCAGGGGCTGGTGGTAACCTCCTGCCATTCTTTTCCGAACTTGAGCAATCGCCCCCCTACTCTGGTGGCGTCATTTTCTTCGGAAGCTAGACCCTAGGCCGGAGAAGATGGTATCCCTATTTCTACTTCTGCCCTCACCCCTTTGGGGTAGCTCCATCGACCCGATTTACCCTTCCTTCTGCAGTCCGTTCTCTGGTTGTAACGGGGTCTACGAAAGGGCTGATACCTCCTACGTTTCTCTTCAGGGAACCCCTTTTTTTCGTCTGACTCCTCCAGAATATCGTCAAGCACGGGCCCGAAGACTCTCCCCCCCCCCCCAAGAAGGGAATTGAGCACAGCTTATTCTTTAACTGCATGTCACCCGACCAACTTTTAGGCCAGATAGCTCTTCTGGCTGCGTTAGACAGGGATGGACTTCCGGCCGTGAATCTGACAGACTCTGCCGAGGCATCAGCCAAAAACCCCGTAGCTAACTTTAGTAAGGGGAGGGACTTCAGGATGGTTTCTCTCGGAGTTCTATCCGACAGATGCTCCTCCAAATCATTTATCCATAGATGCATGGAGCGTGCTATTGATGTCGCAGCTATATTCATTTTTATGACTGATGCTGAACTCTCCCAGGCCCTCTTTAAGAGCCCGTCTGCTTTCCGATCCAAGGGGTCCTTTAAGTTTGAGGAGTCCTTGAACGGAATCGCCATCTTTTTTGATAATTTCGCTACTGGGATAGCTATCTTGGGGATCTCCTCCCAGACCTTGTCCTCCTCTGGGTCAAATGGCAGGCGAAGTCTGAAGTCTCTGGGGATAGTCAGTCTCTTCTCTGCTTCCTTCCATTCGTCCAGTATCATCGCCCATATATGGGTGTTTACTGGGAAGACCATCGAAGTCTGGGAGCGCAACCCCCCAAACATCTCATCCTGTATCGAGAGAGTAGCTGGGGGTTCCTCGATCTGCATAGACTGCCGCACTGCCTCCAGTAGTTCGTCCGTATCCCCGGACGAAAATAGATATTTTCTTCCCCTTTCCGGGTGCTCTCTGATCTCTTCCTCCTCTGCGTCTGATTCGGACAGGATCTCCTCAGAAGAGGTGTCCGACTCCCTCTGCCTCTTTCTGGTTGCCTGGGGGTTCACCTGCGGGGTCTGGGGAGCGACCAGGCCTGACACCGAAGCCTGTACTTCTTCCCTAATCATCGCCCTCATGTTAGACATGAGTGTAGCTTGTTCTTCCCCCACTATGCGTTTTGTACATGCATCAC
The DNA here is from genome assembly GCF_039654945.1 of Dendrobates tinctorius. Classification (NCBI taxonomy): domain Eukaryota; kingdom Metazoa; phylum Chordata; class Amphibia; order Anura; family Dendrobatidae; genus Dendrobates; species Dendrobates tinctorius. The sequence continues at coordinate 42,252,528 of NW_027361825.1, read as the reverse complement.
AGAGGACTTTTTGCCACATGTCCACTTATCCTTCCTCTTGGGCTCCTTCCTTTCTGAGGTGGAGGTTCCCCCCTAGAACATATAAAATATGTGCTCTGTGGGGGTCTGCCTTACTGGGGCCTTGTAGGGACCTTCTCAGAGGGTTACTCACGTGACCCTGTGTGATACTTATGTGATATGAATGATGTATGATTGATATTAGAAAAGGTATCCAGATGGTAGGTAGGTGATCACGGGTCTTATTATTCCTTTTCAAAAGTATTCAGTACAACATTACCAGAGACTGGGGATTTGACCGCTGAATGACCTCTTTGAGTACATGATGAGAACATGCATAAGGAATGTGAAAAACAACCATACAGCGCTTGCGTAACACGAGCAGAGCACGAGTTGGAATGTTCACTGCGCAGCTGTACAGCTTGTGTAAACATTACTTGTAGAAGTTGTAGTGCGCAGGACTAGATTCATATCTAGGAACAGTTTGTATATAAACGAGGGAATTTCCACTGGCGAGAAGGGACGTTCCAGGAGACTTATGGACGCATATCTTCTGTGATGGAGTTTTACGGGATATTTCCTCCTCGTCAATCGAGTCCCCCGATAGAGGAGTGATGCTACAATATCCGGTAATAGATTGATGCTTACTTTCTCTATGAATAGATGATGTATTGATCATGTAATGTTAGACTAGTGCTGCTAAAATTCATGTGCAAATTTATGTTAATTCATTAATATCTCTGATTTCAATAGAATAAAATACTATTGTTTTACTGAGCACAGACTTCTTGTCTGTTGCCTAAATAGTATATTAGTGAGCGCTACGTATGTAAGGACCATAAGTCCATCATATTGACTCGGTAAGACATAAATTGGTGTAGTCGGCAGGATTTTTCTTTAAACACAGTTTTGTTATCACAAATATATAGTTGGCACTTTTTTTTTTTTTGCCAATAATAGTGACAATGTTTAGGAAACGAAAAGAAAAACAAGATGATGTTGTAGAGGTGTCTGGCTGGACCACGGCACCCTATGATATACTGGCACATGAATTGAGTAGCTCTGGGCTAGCAGAACAATGGTCGAGTAAGCTCAAAGGTAGTGAGCCCACTGATGTGGTTGAAGTACTCAGGGGGGTCCCCGCAAAGGCGGGTGATGTAGTGTCGCTTGGGCGACGAACCTGGATCCGGCTCAGTGCATATCGCGCGATGCATGAGAGGAATCAACAGATGCAGAGAAAATGTTCTCAATTGGAACAAAAAGTGATAGTTAGGTGGGCAGAAAGTGGTGCTGGATTGTAATACCCATCTGCTTAAAGATAAGTTGGAACACTATCAGAATGTAGCAGAAAAAGCTGCTATAAAGGTTGCTCAAAATAAATATCGTAAGCGGAAAGGAAAAATCAACAAAGAAAAAGTTTATAAAAGCATAGCCACTGCATCTGTAAATTGGGACCCGGATAAATGGGATGGGGATGTGTGGGATACCTCTTCTTCAGATGACTGGGAGAACCAACCAGCCCCTGTTATTGATCCCCCAAAGGGTTCATCAAAAGTAAAAGCTAATCCAATTCAAAGGCGTATGAAACGCACGGAAAATGAAATAATCCGGGCACAAGCCCGTGATGCAGCTGGCCAGCTTCAATTTGAGGCTGACGGACAACCCTTTATGGTAGACCGAAGTGTCCCCCATACCCGAACCAGAGTCTCCACCGAAGATTATACTCAAAATGAGGTAGACAGCATTCTAACTCAGTTTAAACAAAGGCCAGGAGAATCAGAAATTGCTTGGTTAGTTAGCATGCATGATTTTGAAGGAACAGGGATAAAACTAGATTTTCAGGACATCACTAAATTTGTTACTCTTTCCCAGGATCCTGTGATCCAGAGATATTTCCAAAACTATTTCAAGGAGAATCAAGAACAATTGCAAAATATTGTAATTATTGTAGCCAGAGCTATAATGGATAAATATCCTACGGAGGCCGACATACCAGTCAATGATAAACCATGGTATACTCTCCGTGATGGTATTGAAAGAAGAAGCTATGCGGAGTGCAGTTTCAGTGTTAGCTGTAGAAGAAGAATATATAGAGTATCCAATGACTGCAAGCATGAGGAGTCGGTTGGTAAAGACTGCTCCTCCTGCATATAAAGCTGTGATATTGACCTTAACAGTGGCAATGACAGGAGAACCAGTGAGTAGAGTGATTACTCGAATGAGGGAGTTGCAGGATATGGGTGACTGGGGTGCTGCAGTCCAGGCACCCTCTCCTCAAAATCCCTCTCAAACACACCCAGGTAATAGTAAACCCTATAATTCAGAATGGAAGAAAGAAGGGAACCCCTCTAATCCGGATCGGGTATCCCGGAGGGAAATGTTCCAGGCATTATTGAAAGCTGGAATGAGGAAAGAATCTATAGATGGAAAACAGACAGGTGAATTGTGGAGATTATATAAGCAGAAAGTGTTGTCTGCTAAAAAGGTGGATGCTAAAAAAGAAGTTGGTCAAGAGAAGGAGAAAGCTGTTAAAATTCCAACAGCACCTGAGAAAGTGTCATGGGAAGACTTTAAAACAGTCTATCCTTGGGAGGAACTGGCTGCAGCAGTAGCTACTCGGGTAAGTGATGGCTGGGGCAGGAATGCCTATGAGGCAGCCACAGGAAAAAATTCTGATGAAGAGATATCACAGGTAGCCAGCTAAGCCCCTGTATGGATAAAAAGTGATCAACGTCCATACGTAAATTTAAGTATCCATTGGAAAGGGGGCAATGTACAAAGGGTTCCCGCATTAATTGATACTGGGGCGGAGGCTACCTTAATTTATGGAAATCCAAACAAATTCAAAGGTCCGAAAATTAAAATTGCAGGATTAGGAGGACAAGTTATCACTGGGGTCCAAACACAAGTTGCCCTGAAAATAGGTAATTTACCAATAAGGAATTATCGAGTTCTAGTAGTACCTATACCAGAATATATTTTGGGAATAGATGTTTTGAAAGGGATGACGCTAAATTTGGCTGAGGGAAAATTTTCCTTCGGAGTCAGAACAAGTGAAATCCAAATGAGACCTGTGGTAGTTGGAAAAGTGAAAATGCCACCTATACATGTTCCCCCAGCTACAAAAATGGTAGCTATGAAACAATACTGAATTCTGGGAGGACATAAGGAAATTACTGAAACAATCAAAAATTTGGTTGACGCTGGAGTAATGCGTACAACCACCACTGCTTGGAACAATCCTGTCTGGCCAGTGAAAAAGAGTGATGACTCCTGGCGTATGACTGTGGATTATAGAGAATTGAACAAATATACTCCCCCACTAACAGCTGCAGTACCGGACACTATTACTATAGCAGAAAATGTGCAAAGTCATAGCGGTACCTGGTATGCAGTGATTGATTTGGCTAATGCGTTCTTTACAATTCCCATAGAGGAAAAAGCTCAAGATCAATTCGCATTTACCTGGTTGGGAAGACAATACACTTACCAGGTTGCCACAAGGGTGGCTACACAGTCCTACTATTTGTCACCGGACGGTGGCAGAACCCTTGGATGAGTTTCCTTTGCCCTCTGAAATGCAATTTTCACATTATATTGATGATATAATGATACAGGGTAATGATGAACAGTTGTATAAATTGATATCTCACATGCGAAACAAGGGATGGGAGATTAATGATGCTAAGGTTCAAGGACCGTCTCAAGTTGTAAAGTTTTTAGGAACTCAGTGGAACAAAGGACAAAGGGAAATCTTGCCAAAAGCTAAACAGAAAATCATCAATTTCCCTACTCCTAAATCTAAGCAGGAAACTCAATCATATATTGGATTGTTTGGATTTTGGAGACAACATATACCTCATTTGGGACAGATGCTAGCTCCATTGTATAAAGTGACTAGAAAGAAATATGAATTTCATTGGGGAGAGGAACAACAAACTGCATTTGAAATGGTAAAAGAAGCCATACAACAGGCTGTAGATTTGTGGCCAATGATGACGGGGAGTGTAGAATTACATGTATCAGTGCAGAATTTGTATGCCAATTGGTCACTTTGGCAGAAACAAGGGGGAAAAAGGGTTTTGGAATCGAAAACTCCCCGATGCTGGAGAAAAATATACTCCATTTGAACAACAATTGTTGGCCTGCTATTGGCCGTTAGTGGAAACTGAACAATTGACTTTAGGACATGAGGTTCTTTTAAGACCAGCAATACCCATCATGCAATGGGTATTATCTAACCCTAAAACAAATAGGGTAGGACACGCACAAGAACAAAGTATCATAAAATGGAAATGGTATATTTCTGAAAGAGCAAAGAAAGGTGAAGGCGGGATCGCCTCCCATCATGAGAAAATAGCTGAGATAGGGGAGGGAGTGAAGTCCCCTTTACAATCTACTATGTTAGAGGAATCTCCTGTCAAATGGGGAAAATCGTATGAAGATCTAACTGAGCAGCAACAGCAACATGCTTGGTTTACAGACGGATCAGCCCGATATGTCAATGGAAAACGACATTGGAAAAGTGTGACTTATAACCCCAGATTGGAAAAACATCTGGTCATGGAAGGTCATGGTAAAAGTAGTCAATATGCAGAATTGTATGCTATCTTTTTGGCATTAAGTTTTGAGCAAGGAAGGGAATGCCATCTCTTCACAGACTCATGGTCTGTAGCTGATGGACTTGCAACTTGGATGATGGGATGGAAAAAGTATAATTGGCTCATCCATGGTAAGGAAGTGTGGGGGAAGGTGTGGGAGTTTATAGAAGAAATGGTACAAACCACACCTACCACTGTTTTTCATGTTGATGCACATATGCCTGCTGACTCACCATTTGCCATTAAGCAAACTTCGGAAGTTGATCAAGATAAAGAAAAATGGCTGCACGGTACAGCTGTTTGGGCGCATAACAAAAGTGGACACCTGGGAGAAAAGGCCACTTACAGGTGGGCCCAAGAAAGAGGTGTCCCCTTAACCATGGACATAATTAAGCAAGTCATTATACAATGTCCAATATGCCAACATTCACAGAAACGAGAAGTACCACACACAGTTATGGGACACAGCAAGGGGTCAATTACCTGCACAGATTTGGCAGATGGATTTTATTGGTCCACTCAGTGAAAGCAGGGGATGTAAATACATTTGTGCAGCTGTAGATACATATTCAGGACTACTGATTGGTTTCCCCTGCAAAGCAGCTACACAATGGAGTACACTTAGGACTTTAGAGATTATTACCCAATATTATGGTGTTTCATTACAAATACAAACTGACAATGGGTCACACTTCACTGGCCAACAAATAAAAGACTATGCTAATGAGCATAATATTCAATGGGTATATCACATGCCATACTATCCACAAGCTGCAGGGTTAGTGGAGAGAATGAATGGGATCTTGAAATCCACATTAAAGAAAGTGCACGGTGTAGAAGGAGAATATGGCCAGTGGAGAGACAATTTAAGTGAGGCATTACAAATCATTAACAGGCCTATTACTGATTCCATGACACCACTAATGAGGATGCTGACACCAAACCTTACAGTACATGAGGCACATGTGGTACAATTACCTGGTGGAAGATAACTCAAGACGCCAAAATCCCTGAGAGGGCAATTCCTTTGTCTGCGGGATTAGATCTCAGTGTAATAGAAGCGATTGTTGTACCTCCAGGTAAGACTGTTCCAATCTCAACGGGATTAGGGTAAAAAGAAAAGGGGGAGACAGGGCACTTCCAATGCGTAGGTCTGTATGGAAAGCAGATGAGTGCACAGCAAGTGTTAGGCTCACCTGATAGGGTTGTGAGAGTCACAACACCTATAATCGCATAAAACAGCTGCAGCAGTCTGCACGAGGTCCAAGGACTTGGTACAAAGAGAAGGCTGGTAGTGCAATAAGAGACTGAGCTGCTGTGGTAGAATTCAAGGTATCTTTATTGCCAACGCGTTTCCTGAGCCAGTCCCAGCTCACTTCATCAGGGCATGTACCTGATGAAGTGAGCTGGGACTGGCTCAGGAAACGCGTTGGCAATAAAGATACCTTGAATTCTACCATAGCTAACGGAATTAGGATGTCAGATACCCAAGGGACATTATGGTCAGTTGGCCACTCGCTCTAGTTTTGCTCTAAAAGGGGCAGTAGTGGTAGGAGGAGTCATTGATGCTGACTATCAAGGGGAAATTAAAGTCCTCATAATAAATTTGGGAATAGAGCCATTGGTTATTGCTAAAGGACAGAAAATGGCTCAAATGTTGGTGATTCCAATTGATCTTGCTCAATCAATTGAAGGACAAGCTCCTCTAGAACTGTCTATGAGGGGGGATAAAGGATTTGGGTCATCTGATGTGACCAATGTTGGAGCAAAAATTTGGGTACAAAATAGGCAAGGACCGCCATCTGCGGCGGAGGTTACTGCCATTGGGAAAGACCGTACCCTATTGATCATGAGACCAGGGCAGGAAAAGTGGGAATACATCCCACAAGAAAAATGTTACTTGCGAGAATAACTCTCTTTATTTAAATTTTAGATGTTTGTACAGTGGTGCCTTGGAATCCTTGGAGGGCTGTGTTGGGTCGTTGATACATGGACCCCTGGAGTTAAGTTGACTACAGAACAGGTGCCTCCCTTGCCAAGGCCTGGAGATTGCAATGTTTATAATGTATCAAATAATGGAACATTGGTATTCAACGTGAACTTGACGCTAATAAACACAACAGCATCGCGCTTGTATGGGCCGCTATATGAAGAACCCCCACCCTATGACTATCCAGGACGACGACCATGGCCTTTTACAGTGCTAACGAATGGCACTGGAACTGTACAAGTTGCAGCAGAAGAAAATATTGCTTGCTGGGAGGAAGACATAGACAAACTGTTAATGAAACCTCCAAATGTTGGAATAAATTGGACAGTATTTGCTAATTATTCTGATAAAGGACTAAATGCTACGAATTTTAGTTTTCAGCTAAATAGAACTAAACTAATAGTATGTGCCAATATGACAAATAGTGTAATAGCTATTAACCCTAAGCCAAATAGGACGGGTGGTGGTGTATGGGGAGGAGTATCTAGCTTAAGACGGTACTTAAGAATAATTCAAACAAATGCTTCAAAGATTGATCCGGGACATATGAAAAGAATCCCAACATCCTGTATAAAAACTGGTACCCAGTCTCGGAAAACCGTTGTTTCAGTTGTAGTTACCTTTCCTCCCACACACCCATGCCCCATTCGAAAGAAGCGAGCATGGTATGATACATTAATGGGAGCATATGGTACAGTAACTGGAACTTTAAATGGTTTTGATATAGAGGCTCTGGCCAATCGAATGAGTAATGCAGGGAAGGATATACAGAATGCTTTGACTTTACAAGGAAAATGGATGCCTACTATATGGCAGCCATGGACTCAAGCCACCGGAGTAGATCAGTTTTTATTAGCTATGCAGAATGCTTCAAATAATTTTAACTTTGAAGCAGGGTCTAATATAAGTAAAGCTTTGAATTGGACCACTTGTACATTGCAGACCATATATCAAATGCAGCAGAAAACTACAATGCAAACTCAATTAATGACAGGGAATGAAAAAGTTTGGAGGACCGTATTTAATAATACAATTTCAAAAACTTCATGGTTAAAAATTGAAGTCCCTAAAATGATTTGCAGTGATACAAGTTGTCAAGGTATATTATATATATACAATGTAATAAATCAACAAATAATGTGTAGGTATGTTGTATTACCATTATTATTGGGGCCCCCAGGGTCACAATGGTTTTGGATGCCTACCATGTATGGCATGTATATTGATGTTAACAATAGAACACATGATTTAAGTTTATATGAGGATACTTTGGACGGAAAGATTTGCAGATTGCATTCTACAGTATATGAACCTTGTCTATTGCAAAATACCATTAATATCTGTGAATTCACTGTTTTACCTATAACATTCAAATTGTTAGTAGAAATAGCTTCACAAGAAGTTTGTGTGGTAACAGATACCCCTATAATACCAGATATGCAAACTCCCTTTGTGGGATGTTTGAAGGATGTATCTACAATACGATGGGAAAATCAGACATTCTTACTAACTCCTGATCAAGTTATACAAGAAACGGTTCAGTGGAACCCTAAACTTTTAGAAGCAAACAATTGGGAATTAAATATGACTAAATTAAGAGATGTTATTACGCATTCAGAAGAGGGTATGAAGATGCTTTCTGCTTTAAATAAAACAATACAACAGCATATAATTAGAACTACCATAGTTGTAGGAAAAATTGTAGAAATGGGGTCTATAATAGCTGATGCTACTTCTCATCATTGGTATGATATATTCATGGGTCATTCTCCCTCAGCTCAAAAGATGCTAAATGGGATCAATCACCCTGTGTTGGTACTTGCCATAATAGTAATGCTCCTTTCAATGTGGAATTGCTATATGGCATACAAAATATTCTGTAGGAAACCAAAAGTACTGATGGTGACCTATGGAAGTGGAAAATCATTCCCGTGCTCAAGGACCGATTGTGATATGAATGATGTATGATTGATATTAGAAAAGGTATCCAGATGGTAGGTAGGTGATCACGGGTCTTATTATTCCTTTTCAAAAGTATTCAGTACAACATTACCAGAGACTGGGGATTTGACCGCTGAATGACCTCTTTGAGTACATGATGAGAACATGCATAAGGAATGTGGAAAAACAACCATACAGCGCTTGCGTAACACGAGCAGAGCACGAGTTGGAATGTTCACTGCGCAGCTGTACAGCTTGTGTAAACATTACTTGTAGAAGTTGTAGTGCGCATGACTAGATTCATATCTAGGAACAGTTTGTATATAACCGAGGGAATTTCCACTGGCGAGAAGGGACGTTCCAGGAGACTTATGGACGCATATCTTCTGTGATGGAGTTTTACGGGATATTTCCTCCTTGCCAATCGAGTCCCCCGATAGAGGAGTGATGCTACAATACCCGGTAAGGACTCTTTCACACTTCAGTTTTTTACAATCAGTCACAATCCGCCAAGTTTTGAAAAAAACGGATCCGCAATTTTCTTTTGAGGATCCGTTTTTTTCCCCATTGACTTCCATTATTGGCGGATTGTGACGGATTGCCGTCCGTTGCATCCGTTTTTTTTGCGGATCCGCCAAAAGTTGCTGTCCGTCACCATCCTCAAAAATTTCAAAACGGAGCTTGCAACGTTTTTTTCTCTGGCGGATCCTACAGATACTGATTTAACCCGAAATTCTTTCTGGGTGCCGGACAAAAAAAAATTCTCTCTCATTCTCTCTCCTTTTCCAGGCTGCGATTCCTTTAAAATTCTTCATTTGTCGGATCCGTCAAAAAAACGGACGGGTGGCATCCGTTGTCATACGTACTAAAACGGATCCGCCATCCGTCCTTTTGGCGGATTTTGACTGATGCAAAAAACTGAAGTGTGAAAGAGGCCTAATATATTGATGCTTACTTTCTCTATGAATAGATGATGTATTGATCATGTAATGTTAGACTAGTGCTGCTAAAATTCATGTGCAAATTTATATGTTAATTCATTAATATCTCTGATTTCAATAGAATAAAATACTATTGTTTTACTGAGCACAGACTTCTTGTCTCTTGCCTAATTAGTATATTAGTGAGCGCTACGTCTGTAAGGACCATAAGTCCATCATATTGACTCGGTAAGACAACCTGGCTCTCCGGTCCCGTCTCCATTTTTGCCTGGTCCTCCATCTTTGGATAGGGAGGACTACTGTGGCTGCCTGCTGACCGCGCTGTTGGCCGACCGCTGTCTGTGCTGCCGATCCGCTCCAACGGAGAAGACGCCTGCCCCCTTCTCTGGTGGCCCTATACGGGCCGCGGCCCCTGACGCCCAGTGATTACGCGACTGGAAGTGACGCGCCCCGGTCATGATGACGCAGCCAGAAGTGACGCGTCCCGGCCCTGACGACGCGGCCGCGTTCCCTGAAGCGATGTGCCGCGTCCAACGGGGAGGAAAGGCAGCGGTGATCCGATGCCGGGGTCTGCTTGTGGGGCCAGGGACTCCATAGAGGCGCCCGGGCTCAGGGACATCGGCAGTGACTGCGGCGTCCCCGGGTCGAGAGCCCCCGGCAGGAGGAAGCGACCCTATCTCCAGGAGCAGAGCTACACTGGATGAGTTGAGGGACCCTCTGCCGGGTGTCAGCTGCAGATTTCTTGAGGTAGGAAGGGAAAGGCTGGGCCCCCCGATCCTAACCATCTGCGTGGAACGGTCGGATCTTCTCTCGTCGTTCCTATCTGCAGTGGGACAGGAAAAACACTGAAGGATGGTAGGGAGAGGGTCCTTTTAAGCTCTCATGGTTTCCTGTCCCACTGCGGATAAGAAGGACGTCCTGCAGTGTGCTGTCAGGTGGTGACCTGGAAATAAAAGTTAACATTCTCCTTAGTGTTGCACTTTCAGCACAGCGACTGGGCACCTTTACAACCCTATTAGCCCAATATCTGCAGGTTCACAGTATTGTCTGACACGACAGGTTCCCTTTAATAGCTACAGTAAAGTCATTTGAAAAAAAAATTCTATTTTGCTTCCATGTGCTCACCACGGTACTGCTGGAGCAGTCTCCTCCACCTTCTAGCAGCTGACCATTTAGTCCTTTCTTACCCCTCCTGCAGGAGTCTTCACCACTATCCTGCCATGCTACAGCAGTCTCTGCTCCTTACCTGGCAAGCAGGTCAGAAAGCTGCCGTTACTGGCTGCCCCGCAGGAAACGGAGGTGCGCTGTGCAGAGTTGAGTGACTGAGCATGTGTGTCCACCAACACCCGGTGGTGCAATACTATGTGAGTAAATGTCAGAACTCATCCCTCGATAAGATTTATTAGCCGGTAGATGGCACAGTGTTAACTTTTAAGACCTATACAAAGAATATCATATTTACAGAGGATTTTCCATGAATTTATCTGCCCTAAGGCAGTGAATGGTATATATTAATGATGTATATTACTATTCCGTGACTCATCCACTGCTCTATAGAAATGCAAAGAGGAGACTCCTAATTCTTCTCAGTGGCTCCAAAATCCTTTTAGGACAACCCATGTGCAAAAGTCCTATAAGGCATCATGACGTCATAGTTTTTCTTTTTAGTGCTCAAGGTCTCTGCCCTGAGCCCCCTCTATGAACCGAGGGCTGTGTAAAGATCGCCGTGATTGAGCGGCTTCCTCCCGAGATAAAAGCCGATTCTTAGAATAAATTGTCCTAACACAAGATTGTCGATTTTGGAAACAAAATTTCCACCATAACCTGATGTGTAAAATGCTTCTCATACTACGACTTCCGAAAAGATGAGCTCTCCGTACAGCAGCTTTGTTCATCTAGCCAACCCTGCCGATAATCGGGAGCGCTGCACCCAGAGAGCCCATGAAGAGGTGGCCACAAGGATAAACATTATAAACAGAGGACCTATGTAGATAGACAAAAGCATAAGGCTGGACATCTAGATATTGACTGCAGAGGGCCATGTATTCAGATCCTAATCTCAGGAAGTAAGTTACAGCTGGTTATTATGTCAATCTTCTCCGATACCCCTTTCAAGTCATCCAGAGCAAGTCTGATATTGTGGGATGCATTAATGATTCCATTCTGGGAATTGCTCAGTTGAGCAGTCAGCGTCCGGATCTCATTAGTGGTTGTATGGTAGACCTGACGGATGGTGGTGTTGACATCGTGGTAAAGACGAGCATTGCTTTCCAACAGCTTTTGCTGTAGCAACGTGCTGTAGCGTCCTGCCTGCTGTATATTGACTGTAGGCTTTTCTTCAAAACTAACGGGAGAACCTTCTCCTTCATTCCTGATGACCACTAATGGAGGAAGGCTCTTCTCTAAACACATGGAAGGAGTCTTATTTTTCTTAACACCTTCATCACCCTCTTCATCAGTCTCAGAGGCTTCTCCTTGGATTTTTATACCACATGTACCAGAGACTGACCTGGTTGGGACAGAAGTCACATACATCTCCTCTTCGTCATCAGTTTCAGAAGCTTCCCCCTTTATGATTGTTTGGAAATCTTGAGAAGACATTATTGATCTGCTGAGAACAGAAAAGACAGGGATACTCAAATAATCATTTTGGTAACAGTCATCTCTCTCAACTCTTCCATACAACTCATGGGAGAACCGCTACTAGACTCCTCTGATCTCCCAAAGAACAAAAGGATTGGAAATCCAACATGCTTGATCCTTCTCTCTCCAGACATCCTCTGCAAGGGAAGAGTCAGGAAGAGCCCATACACATTAGAGACTGTTGGCCGATGAGTATGGGGGACTAGAGTTGAGCGACTTTGGTCGGATCGGGTTTCGTGACACCCGAATGAAACAAAATTTGTTTCGGATGAAACTGGTCCGACTAGGGCAAAAAAAAGTCAGAGTTTCGTCTGAAACCCGACCCCAATGCAAGTCAATGGGAAATAAAAGTCGGCATTGAGCGGATGACATTCATCCACTCAATGCCGACTGTTATTCCCCATTGACCTGCATTGGGGTCGGGTTTCAGACGAAACTCCGACTTTTTTTTGTCCTAGTCGGACCAGTTTCATCCGAAACAAATTTTGTTTCATTCGGGTTTCACGAAACCCGATCCGATCAAAGTCGCTCAACTCTATGGGGGACCTTAAAGAAGTTGTCCACTCCTTGGACAACTTTTTGTCATATCCCTCGCTTGGCCCCTATTAAATAATAAAGCCTATACTCACCTCCCGTGCTGACGCTGTTCCCGATGTGTCGGCACTCACTCTCCCTCCCAGGGGCTCTCGTGCTGTTGTGACCCGTGATGCAAGTGCCCAATCAGCGCTGGCGCCTCTTGTCTCGTCTTTCAGACAAATCAAACTTGTAGAGGGCTTCGGGAGTTGTCTGAAGACGGGGACAAAGATGCCAGCGATGATTGGGCGCCGGCATCACAACATCGCATGAGTGTACCAGGGAGAGTGAGTGCCGACACCAAGGGAATGTCGTGGGCACAGGAGGTGAGTAAAAGCTTTAGTATTTTATGGGGGCCAAACATTTTTAAGAAGGTTAATTAGGTTCTTATGAAATTTGCCCATGGAATCATTCAGATGACTCCAATCCAGACTCATTTATGCATTCATATCAAGGCTGCAACTCTGGTCCAACTACGGGTCTAATAACCAGGGCTTCCAAGTCGTTAAATAAAGCTCAATCAAATATCCTTTAGGAAATCATAAATTATAGAAGTGAACATATATTTCCCTATAAAAATCCATTTTTATTATTTTCGATTAAAAAATAGTAAAAATTGATTTTTATGGGGAAATATATGTTCACTACTTGCTCTCGAGTTGGTAAACCAAACCTCTGACTCCCGACTCCACAGCACTGAGAATGAGCGAGTATACGCCTTGCTCAGGTTTTCTAAGCGTCCTCTTGAGTATTTTAGCGTGCTCGGATATTTAGTTTCTGTGGACGCAGCTGCATGATTTGCGGCTGCTGGCCAGCCTGAATACATGTGCAGATTCCCTAACAAACAGGCATTCCTCACATGTATTCAGCCTGTCCAGCAGCCGCAAATCATGCAGCTGCGTCCACAGAAACTAAATCTCTGAGCACATCCAAATACTCGGAGGACACCCGAGCATGCTCGCGGAAAACCCGAGCAACGAGTATACTCGCTCATCACTAGTCACTACTGAGCATGTACATAAAGTGCAGCACAGATTCATCTCATCTACGACTTCACAGCACTGGTCACTACTGAGCATGTGCATAAAGTGCAGCACAGATTCATCTCATCTACGACCCCACAGCACTGGTCACTACTGAGCATGGACATAAAGTGCAGCACAGATTCATCTCATCTACGACCCCACAGCACTGCCTCTCTACTGAGCATTTACATAAAGTGCAGCACAGATTCATCTCATCTACGACTCCACAGCACTGGTCACTACTGAGCATGTACATAAAGTGCAGCACAGATTCATCTCATCTACGACTCGACAGCACTGGTCACTACTGAGCATGTGCATAAAGTGCAGCACAGAATCATCTCACCTACATCTCCACAGCACTGGTCACTACTGAGCATGTACATAAAGTGCAGCACAGAATCATCTCCTCTATATCTCCACAGCACTGGTCACTACTGAGCATGTACATAAAGTGCTGCACAGATTCATCTCATCTATATCTCCACAGCACTGGTCACTACTGAGCATGTGCATAAAGTGCAGCACAGATTCATCTCATCTACGACTTCACAGCACTGGTCACTACTGAGCATGTGCATAAAGTGCAGCACAGATTCATCTCATCTACGACCCCACAGCACTGCCTCTCTACTGAGCATTTACATAAAGTGCAGCACAGATTCATCTCATCTATATCTCCACAGCACTGGTCACTACTGAGCATGGACATAAAGTGCAGCACAGATTCATCTCATCTACGACCCCACAGCACTGCCTCTCTACTGAGCATTTACATAAAGTGCAGCACAGATTCATCTCATCTATATCTCCACAGCACTGGTCACTACTGAGCATTTACATAAAGTGCAGCACAGATTCATCTCATCTATGACTCCACAGCACTGGTCACTACTGAGCATGTACATAAAGTGCTGCACAGATTCATCTCATCTATATCTCCACAGCACTGGTCACTACTGAGCATGTGCATAAAGTGCAGCACAGATTCATCTCATCTACGACTTCACAGCACTGGTCACTACTGAGCATGTGCATAAAGTGCAGCACAGATTCATCTCATCTACGACTTCACAGCACTGGTCACTACTGAGCATGTGCATAAAGTGCAGCACAGATTCATCTCATCTACGACCCCACAGCACTGGTCACTACTGAGCATGGACATAAAGTGCAGCACAGATTCATCTCATCTACGACCCCACAGCACTGCCTCTCTACTGAGCATTTACATAAAGTGCAGCACAGATTCATCTCATCTATATCTCCACAGCACTGGTCACTACTGAGCATTTACATAAAGTGCAGCACAGATTCATCTCATCTATATCTCCACAGCACTGGTCACTACTGAGCACGTACATAAAGTGCAGCACAGATTCAACTCATCTACGACTCGACAGCACTGGTCACTACTGAGCATGTGCATAAAGTGCAGCACAGATTCATCTCATCTACGACTCTATAGCACATGTTGAAGGCGGTCCATTTTCTACCGACTCCACCAAAATGGACAGGGACTCCACGGCTGTGACTCAACAGCCATGCTAATAACCCAACTTTCCTATGAGGCTGATAAAATTGGGTCACTGTGGCACCTGTACAGCAATGGACTCAATCAGGCATCAGTTTTACATGAATAGGACATGAACCCATTATAGTCTATGGGCTGTTCACATGCCTGGGTTTTGCTTTTTTCTTTTTTGAGAGGGGGGGGGAGAAGTGTTCTAAAAACAAGACAAACGGAGACATGTCTGTTTTTCAGCCAATTTGAGGACCAAACTTGCCCATTTAAGAGAAAACATCTGTGAAAAAAACACCTCAGATACCATCCATGTCCTCTGAATGATGACCATTGTTTACTCCTTAATGGAGGGAAGCTTGAAAAATTGATGGAAAATGATGGCAAAAAAACAGATACAAGGGCCAAAAATATATGAAAACTGGACACGGCAAACTGATGAAAAACCAGACATGTGAACTAGTCTCAATAGTTAACCGAGTGCTGGTGATGCCAACAACCATCTCCTCATCACCCCGCCACGGTCGGCGGAGCAGGCAGGTCTTTTCAATGGAACGCAAGATGTTGCCAGACAATAGGGGGCGCCACTGAGCTGATTTGAGGATGGGCATCATGCACTGTAAATGGAGGCTAAGAGGAAGAAGTGCTCAGAGAGTATGAGCAGCGCCTCCTTCACTGCGGGACATCCTCACCTCACAGAGACTGGCCACCACCGAGCAGCACTGACCAGGGAGAAAAGCTGCAGCTCAGTCACGTTACCGGAAGTGTGGCAAGAGTCTCTCATGAGACGTGCCCATTAGCCATCAGCTTTACTATCGCACACGTGCTGCCTAGACAGACGCTATCACTCTCTGCCAATTAGTGAACGTAATGTAAATTCGTAAATTTTATAGACAATTATAATTGGAAACATTACGCTCTCTGGCGGAAGTGGGGCACCAAGTGACTAGTGTACCGGAAGTGGGGCGTCTTACAACGCCGGAAGTGGGGCAATGTCATTCTTGTGCGCCGGAAGTGAGGCGTCTTTTGTGGCCGGAAGTGGAGCATCAGGTGACGATAACGTTATTTTTACAAAGCCGGAAGTGTAATTTGAGTAACCCGGAAGAGTGGAATTAGTGTGAATAACCTAAGCTCTCCTGTCGTAAACATCTGTGTGGTTGCAGCTTGTTCCGAGGTCCCGGATGTTTAACAGTTATTAGACAGTTTTTTGTTGTTTTTTTTTAAAAGGGAAGAAGAAAAGAGTGACGACTCACTGCCATATGTCACACTAATGATAATGTGGTCACCCAGCCCGGGCACAGAGGCATGAGCTAAGACGCTGGTCTATAGGAGGATTCATCTAATGAGGCAGTGACCGGATCCCATACGAGGCTGGTGATGGCGGACGAGACGTTATTTGCGCTGTTACATATGGAGATGATGTGTCATGCACATAAGAGCGCGGGGCAGGACGAGGAGGTAAGGCCAGGGGTCAGAAGAGGGTCAGCTCAGGACTGTGACATTGATGGTGTATTCTTCTTCATCATCACCACATAAATCGGGTCCCTCGTTATCACCTCTCCGAAGTGACTGTGACTCCAGCGAGCACTGTGCCCCCTTTATTACTTCCCATGCATAGCACCCCACACATTGTTTTGGCAGTGCCAGGTATTGCATTATAGTCTTTCTGACTTTAATGGAAGCTGCAGTACCAGTAGCATCCACTAGAAAGTGTATGGCGCTGTGTATGAAAAAAGGGGTGCTGAGATCCCCTGGGAGCAGCAGTCACTTGTCATTGTACATGCGGTTCCGATGTGTGGACGGTATAGAGAAGGATGTGCCGAGCTCAATGACATATAGGTTTGTTGGAAAAGATTCAGTATAACCTGTATTTCATCCATTGAAATCTCTGGGGTTTGTATACATAGTTTTAATGGGCGGTTCTACAGGTGATTGACAGCTGTATCTGCAGGTACAGTTTATCCAGGGAAGACTTAATCACTATTAAAACCACCCACTGGACTCCTACAGCTATCAGTCACTAGTAGGACCGCCCACTGGATTCCTACAGCTATCAGCCACTAGTAGGACCGCCCACTGGACTACTAAGGCTATCAGTCACTAGTAGGACTGCCCACTGGACTCCTACAGCTGTCAATCACTTGTACGACCGCCCACCGGACTCATGAAGACTACTAGATTGTAATCAACAAAGTACTAGTTTAAATGACAATAATTCATCAATTCCCGTATTAGTGTGGACCACCTGAGTGGCGCAAAGGGTGTACTTTATAACATCATCTACTCTTCGGCCACTTTTGTAAATTCATAGAGACTACCTTTAAGCAGACTGTAGACATGAGATCGCTCTTGTGCACTACTGGAGAAACCCCCAATTAATGTCCCCAAAGTGCAGCATAAATTAAAAACAAGTCTTTTCTTACCTCCTGGACCAGTGTCACCCGCACAGTAATGTGAAGGCTTTAGCCGATCAGCAGCTACAGGACATTATGTCAGGAGACACAGGGCTGAGCGCATAGGAGCACTGCTGATCTGGGAGGTAAATAGATTGTTTTTTTTTTTTGTTTTTTTTTTAAATGTCCACAGAACTCTGGGGCCATTAATAAGGAAAACTCATTTAAATAATGATTTCAATACACAGGAACATCACTCTGTGGCCAATTCTTTATCACATCCAGTGTACTCCACTAATTCCAAACGTGGAAAATAATAGGTGAAAAAAGGATGTGATAACATTTTATTAGACCCCCTGAGAGTCTCCCAGCGAAGCACGACTCTCATAAAAATGATTTTATTAATCACATTAATATCAGAAGGATTAGAGATTTTCCACTACTTACATATTGATGATGCATCCTTTGGATAGGAATAGCACTAGTGTATCCACTTCTCTTATATTATTTTAGCAGCCAATGGATAGGAATAATTATAAAATATAACTTTTATTAAATTAATATAAAATCTCAAAGTGCAAGGTGCTCAGGTTAAACAGACAAACAAATAGAGAAAAAAGCTGGTGGCTCCAACACTGATCATCACTTCTAATGCATCCCAAACATATAATCACTCATTGGGTGCCATGAGTTAATCCTGTGTGGCCAAACCACTCCAAAAACATAGGATACACAAATATCGAGAATTATCTCTATGCTTCACATTAAATATTTTAACCACCTGCCAACGCAGTTTATATAGTTATTCTCTTATTGAGAGTGCATGCTCAACCGTCTTATAGTATCAAAAATTCACTTCCAGACTTGGCACACCAATACTACCCTCATCATAAAGAGTTACATCTAATTGTTTGGGCAGATTATAACCAAACTACTGCCACATAGTACCAAACAGTTTTTCACCACACAGCTTAAATTCCCGCATTTGCTGCAGGTTCTAGTTATCATACAATACACAAAATATTATTGACATAATCCTTATAAAAGTGTGTCATCTTTCAGATATACAATTCCGCATACCAACGTGTGTTCCCTCCTTCAGGGTCTTACTCCCACATGTATGCATGTATCCACATATCCTTCATCAAATGCCTTCTATTTTTTATGAAGGCACTATTATGACACTAGACCAATGATATAAAAACGGAATGATCTCACCAAAATAGCAGGGTCACATTCTGATTTGTTACATCCCCATGGTTGGTGAGCGCGATACCCCTGTCTCCCGACGCGTTTCGTCAAATCTCATCAGGGGAGTCGACTAGGGTCATCTCTGTGGTGTATCACTGGCAGCCGTTTTGTGTTCAAACTGACATCATGTGTAAGTATAATCGTGCATTACCTCCTTTTGTATGTTCGCGCCATGGCGTCCCGGGAAGCCGACACTTTCGGTCCCTTGTTTACCTCACATCCTGTGGCTTGGCCGCACACATCATCAGCGTATACGTGAAAAAAACTCCAAAAGAACATCCTATTAAATGCAAGAGTAAAATACCTTAATAATGCCTCATGAAGTCAAATATAATGGAGACGATTCTCAATATCATGAGAAAAAGGAGGACATAGAATCCATTTCCATTGCGAAACATGTATAAATTTATTAAACAAAGAGAAGGACACATATCAAAGATACAGGATATTACAAAATTAAGTAAAATGGGTAATCACATAAGGCCCGATACTGGAAAAACAAACAAGTAGGCAGCCTGTGATGGGAATGGATATCCAGAATCTATACCACAAAAATTGATGATGTAAAATAATTGAACAATGAAATGTAGTTATTCTACCAGCCAAAGGAGTATATGCTAGGATATATTAGTGCAGAGGTCACCAATAAAACGTAATTTCTCTTGGGCATTATTGTACCATACATATAGCCTGAATAAATAGTACTGGTGATACCAACAAAAGCTGCACTGGATATAAGCAAGCTGGCATATACCACCACTTAATCTATGCAGGGTTCAGCTACATAACATACGATGGAAAATAGTATGGCTTGTGAGTAGAAAATTATGTGGAAAGAAACAAAGTGTGCTTAAATAAGCTGGATAAACCTACCCATCATGTCCAGTTATATACCAGGCGCCGACCAGCGTGTTCGCTCTGTGGAGCCCATCACATGCTGGGAGCGCGCCTCACAGCCACTGGGCATGCGCTCCAAAAAAAAAGAAAAATTACGTTCTATATGTTATGATTGCGCTAGTTACTGAGGACATTCCGTACATTAAACAACCGCCCTGTCCTACCCTATATATGCGCCTATTCCTGTCATTTATATAGCTGGGATATACCTTCCTGCTTATTGCAAGGATCCTGCTTAAGTCCTTCCAATATTCATTATTGGAGATATTCCATTTATGTAATGGGTCTCTCCCAAACCTTAGACCATGTGCAGATATTCATACACAGGAAATTTATTCGGATTTCCTTTCGGGAGTTTCAGCGAGTGCACCTATACGAATCAACACACCCCCTCAAAAAATGCTCAGAGAACTTTTTATATACAGAAGAAAGGACAGTTACTGGAAAACCATAGAATGCTATGAAAATACCAACTTCCTTTAACTGGATGGGCTTTATAGCCACCGAAAAGTGAAGAAAATAATACTGCATTATCCCTAGAAAAGCCCCTATACTAACTCCTCCCTACCTATCGCGGAGATTGGCACCCTAGGACCTGCGCAGATGGCGTCCCCACTCAACGGCAGCTGTCCCTCTCTGCTGACCCTATTGTTTAACCTGAGCACCTTGCACTTTGAGATTTTATATTAATTTAATAAAAGTTATATTTTATAATTATTCCTATCCATCCTTTGGATAGGCTATCAAAATCAGGAAGATCGATGCCCGCCTTCCTCCCATCAGTCAGCTATTTGCAGCTCTGACAGTATACAGTGTATTGACCCAGGACAGCTCCGTGCACCGCATAGTGGTTGTTCTCAGGTACTGCAGCTCAGCTCCTATTGGACTGAATGGGACCTGAAGACGGATACTACAGTGTATAGTGCTGTGCTGTTCTGGCCTTGTATACTGTGTACATCCAGCCACCACAGGAGCTGCAAACAGCTGATCAGTGCAAGCGCTGAGGTGGGTTATAAGTATCTAGGTAGTGGACAACCCCTCTAAAGACTGACCTGTTTAATCCTTCCTGTGACCAATATATAGTGGATTCTGTCAGGATTGTCTAGAATGGATTGTGTGGCCAAATCAAAGAAGAATGATAATAATGTCCATGGCCTCGGGCAGGACGATAATGATTTTTTTTATTATAAATATTTACACTATGAAAAATTCTGTTATAGGATCAAGGAAAACACATCCGGATCTTAGAAGGAATGGGTTTCCGTGTGGGTCAAGGACTAATTGAACGGTGAGTTTTGTCACCATTTTTTTGCTGTACAATCCCTATAACCCAATATTCTGTAACCCGATCACCTGGATGTCCTGCTTATATTGGGAGTGCTGGGAAATACCAATGGGCCCAAAACTTAAAAAACTGAAAAACATGTATTTCCACTGCTGCTTGATGGGTACATTAGAGCAACCAGCTTATTTCAGTTTATTCTGAATTTTACCTGTCCTCTCAAACTAAACCTTTAGAAAGGGATCGTCCTGCTGCCCTCATGGGGGGATAGCAAGTTAAAATGCTTTTGTTGCATATACCAGACTAATATACCATATCCAGCAACTGTCCCAATTTTTAACTCCTTTCTGACATCTGGAGAGTACGTCTGAGGTCAGATCCCCCCCCCCTTTGAGGGCTCTGGCGGTGAGCCCGCATCAACGCTGAGACATGTCAGCTGTTTTGAACAGCTGACATGTGCCCGCAATAGGCGCAGGTGGAATTACGATCCACTCGCACCTATTAACTATTTAAATGCCACTGTCAAACGCTGACAGCGGCATTTTACAAGCTCTTCCGGGCACCAGGCCGGAAATACACGCCTCTCTGACCCCTGTCACGTGATCGGGGGTCAGCGAAGCGTTGGCATAACAACCAGAGGTCTCCTGGAGATCGCTATGGTTTTTGATGTCGGCGCTCATAGCAATGCAGTAATTCAGCTGCATATAGGCGATCTGCTCATCGCCCATATGTAGCAGAGGCGATCAGGCTATGGCATCTTCTAGCCTCCCATGGAGGCTATTGAAGCATGACAAAATTAAAAAAAAACGTTTAAAAATATGAAAAAAATAAAAAAAATATAAGTTTAAATCACCCCCCTTTCGCCCCAATTAAAATAAAACAATAAGAAAAAAATCACATATACACATATTAGGTATCGCCGCGTTCAGAATTGCCTGATCTATCAATTAAAAAAAGTATTAATCCGATCGCTAAATGGCGTAGCGGGAAAAAAATCAAAACGCCAGAAATACATTTTTTTGGTTGCCACGACATTGCATTAAAATGCAATAACAGATGATCAGAAGATCGTATCTGCACATAAATGTTGTCCTTAAAAACTTCACCTCGCTCAACCCCAGATCACGAAAAATGGAGACGCTGCGGGTAACGGAAAATGGCGCAATTTTTTTAGCAAATTTTAAATTTTTTTTCACCTCATAGATAAAAAAGAACTTAGACATGTTTGGTGTCTATGAACTCGTAATGACCTGGAGAATCATAATGGCAGGTCAGTTTTAGCATTTAGTGAACCTAGCAAAAAAAAAGTCAAACGAAAAACGTGTGAGATTACACTTTTTTGCAATTTCACCGCACTTGGAATTTTTTTCACGTTTTCGAGTACACGACATGCTAAAACCAATGATGTCTTTCAAAAAGTACAACTCGTCGCGCAAAAGATAAGCCCTGACATGGCCATATTGACGGAAAAATATAAAAGTTATGGCTGTGGGAAGAAGGGGAGCGAAAAACGCAAAACCGAAAAAAGCTGGGGTCATTAACGGGTTAAGCACTGGAACTTGTACACTTTTTGAGTGGCCCACACATACTCCGCATTCTGTCAGCACTATAGGGGCTGGAAGTTCCTTTCCTCACTTCCCAGCATGCATTGTGCTTGCCCTCCCCTCCCATAAGCCCGTCATTCAGTTATTCTGTATGCAGTTTTACAGGAGAGCCTCGATCATTTGTTATCCCTCCCGATGTCTCTGCTCCAGGATATGGATCATACATGACCACAAGCAGGGAACAAGTAACATGGAATGGAGACATCTAGTGGTCAGCACTTTGAACTGATGTTTTTTTTTTGGAGGGGATAAGACATAAGACAACATAGACTTAAACCCTTAATGATATAGACTTTTTGTGTGTGTGTTTTCCTCCTCTTTCCTTCCCCATTCTTTATTTTCTCGTCTACACAGCCATATGAGGGCTTGTTTTTTTTTTTGCAAAACAAGTAGTATTTTAGAATGACAGCATTTATTTTGCCATATAATGTACTGAAAAACAGGTAAAATAAATCCCACGTGCATTAAAAGGTTGAAAAAAATGCAATTTCAGGTTATTTTTTTTTTTTTATTTCACTGTGCTGTAAAAATGACCTGACAGCACGATTCTTTGCGTCAAGACGATTACACCGATACCAAACTTGTATAGGTTATTTTTAATTATTATAGTAGTTTAAAAAAAAACAAAACACGCGTTACTATTTTGCAAGATCCGTCATTTTTTTTTTCTATAGGGCTGTATGAGAGCTTTCTTTTTTGCATGGCAAGTTTTTATTGGTACCATTTCGTAGCACAGACAAGGCAGTTCTGTTTTGTTTGCCTTATGAGTTAAATAATTTTATATTTTGATATTTTGGATCTTTATGGATGTGGCAACATTTTTTTTGGGGGGGTTGGATGGGGATAATGGGGGTGTGTTGATTCAAACTTTTAAGTTTTTTACTACAGTTAAAAAAAAAAAATTTTTTGCCTTTTACTGTAGTTTTTATTCTCCCTTGAGATCATGAACCTGTGATTGTTTGACTGCTTGTAATATATACTACAATAATCCATTATTACCATTTATATACTGAGGCTGGGCTTCACAAGATCATCAAGACAGCGATCATTACTGTGGAACGTAGACCCCACCAATATCGCACCAGTTAAATTCCACTGTCGGAGATTGACAGCGGCATTTTAGTAGTTCTATAGCAGTGATTAGAGCCAGCTCCGATTATGGCTGTATAGCACAGCTGGCACCCGCGCTGCTTGGAGCAGACTCCGCTCCCAAGACTGCTTTGTTCATCTGCACCCCCCTATAATACATTCTGGGAATGGAAGAGATTAAATAAAGCAGTTTGCTAATTTATCACATTACCTATGAAATGAGATCAGGTTGTCTGGAAGTTCAGTGACCAGTGCACAGCGCGGTATCTATAACTTTGCCTTTTTGCCGCTAGGCTGACGAAGGATAGCCCATCTTTCAAGGATGACCTGGATACTGTAAAATTCATCTGTAAAGAGTTTTGGAACATTATCTTCAAGAAACAGATTGATAATCTGAGAACAAACCATCAGGTATTTCTATTGTTTTTGATGTAATGAAGTGTTACATACTCTCACATATGTGCGGACTGAGAATGCTGCACGGATCGGAGGGTCCCCAGCAATCAACACTTTATCATTTCACCCCCCATTCTCCCTCTGGAGAAATGTATCTGCAATACTTACCTTTCCGCGTCTCTTCGTGCAGGGTACATATGTCTTACAAGACAACAGGTTTCTGCTGCTGACCCAGATCTCCAGCAGTAAGCAATATTTAGAGGAAGCGCCAAAGGTACGATGTATTAATATGCAGCCATCCATTATATATGCGGCACATTGTGGCTGATTGTATCACCTGCTGTCTTTTAGTTTCTGGCTTACACTTGTGGACTCATCAAAGGTGCGCTCTCAAATTTAGGAA
Organism: Dendrobates tinctorius; assembly: GCF_039654945.1. Classification (NCBI taxonomy): domain Eukaryota; kingdom Metazoa; phylum Chordata; class Amphibia; order Anura; family Dendrobatidae; genus Dendrobates; species Dendrobates tinctorius. The sequence goes on along the minus strand of NW_027361825.1, from coordinate 42,227,980 downwards.
TCAGTTGTGCCGTCTCTGCTGAGGTCCCAGTGATGCCTACATGTGAGTTATTACTTGTATACATTGTTTTGATCGAAACTCTCCTCGTAACGTATCTATTACTCCATCTCCGTCATTGGGTGGCTGCGGGTGTATACAGCTCTGGAGCTGAGCTCACTCCATACATATATGCAGCTGGCGGAGAGAGCTCTGATTACTGCTACTTTACCATTTAAATGCATATATCAGTCTCTGACAGTAGCACTGGAACGTCGCAATCATGGTGAAGGGTCTATTGTGGTGACTAATGCCTCCCGGAGATGTGATCATGGGGTGATGAAGGGTTGCAAAGCTAGCAAGGGGAGTTGCTGAAGGCGTCCGTCACCGCCATCTTGCTACATGCACAGGCTGAGCCTCACGAGATCGTTATTTGTACTATGTACTGTAATACCGGAGTATTGCAATATATAGTGTTGGATCAAAGGTTCAAGCCATCTAGGGGAAGTTACAATAAAAAAATATATTTTTATAGGGATTAAAAAAAAAATAAGACTATACAAAAATTTAGAATCATTCCTCTTTTCACCATCTAAAAATAAAGAAATGATTTGAATAAAGCATTCTGTCTTGCCACATGCACAACAGTGTTATCTATAAAAATATAAAAATTATTTAACCCATAAGTTAAATGTCATAAAAAAGAAAAACCCAGAATTGATGCTTTTAACCCACAGCCGGCACAGAAAAAACAAGCCCTGTGCACATCTCCATGAGTGGGGAAAAAAGGTAGTTCTACCCGGCTCAGAGCTTGGAGATTCAGCTGATCCACGTCAACAGAGCAGCTCTTCTCCTGGGCTGCTGTCGACAGGGCGTGACTGTCGATGTCATACTGATAGACAGCCGGCTCCCTGCAGTTAAGCAGCGGGGAGCCATCTGTCAATCAGCATGATATTGACAGTCGCGCCCCATAAGCAGAGTGGAAGAGAAGCCTCTGCTCTGTCAATGTGACATCAGCAGAAGTCGCTGAATCGCCAGCAGGGAGTGACCAGTGACCACTATGCCAGCAGAGATTGGTGCAGGTCATAACAGGCAGGTAGATAGTAATTACCTGCCTGTTAGTTTTATGCCCATGGTAAAAAAAAATGGTTCCCGATAACCCCTTTAATCTATGACATTTCACACCACTGGTGTGTGAGCTCACACTGTATCTGTGCGTGTCCTGACCCCAGAAAGGGTCACACCAGATTGTGGGGTTATTTTTTGTTTGTTTTCCCATCACCACTACAGATCTCTTTGGCTTTCTCAGTATTATATGATGGATGATGGCACCCGGAGCTGTAACATAGATGAGAAAATGCAGCAACAATTTGTCTGCACTGTCCCTTGAGCTTCATCTACATTGTGTGTCTTTCTTGTTCCCTGCTGTAACTCTCGTGCAGTAACAACGCCCTTCTGTTCCTCTTAGGTAAATTCCAAGTTGTCGTCTCCAAGAACTAGTGAAATATCATCCAGAATTCTTCTACAACTACAATCAGGAACACAAAGTATCAGAGAGGCCAGCAATATTAGCTATGCAACGCGCTTCACAGACTCCACGTATGCTGTTACGACTCGTAGCCTTTCCTTCTCACTTCTCACCGGCGTTCTTGCACTTTTTTGCTCATTTTGTCCCTTTGATCCACAGTAAGTGTTACCCGGCCCCATGCGGTATTTATAGATGTATATATTGACAAGTCCACCCTTTTCCTCACTGCCATGTTACATAATCGGAGCCACCGCAGAGAGCGCGCTGGTATGTAAACTCTTGATTATCTGCCGCCTCGTTCCCAAATGGTACACGCTCTCACATGACTGCAAAGTTTACTAGTGACCTCAGACGTTCATTGCTTCGCTCCAGGATCTGCAACTTGTAGTGAAACTAATACTCCCAGCATGCCTTGGTAAGTGTGGGCGGTAATGGCATGTTGGGAGTTGTAGTTCCTCACCAGCTGGGGAGTCGCACTTTTAGAGACCATTAGAATCAATGGTGAAGGTTTACTCCGTGCCTCTGCGTAGCCCACCACATACTACTGTACTTTACACTGTGATTACGTTTGTTAATTTTACGAACCTGCACTGTTTTGTAAAGTGACTTTCCAAATTCTTGGTTTGCTAATAAAGTTTAATTTAATACAAATGTGTTAATTATTGATATCAGATCTTCCTTAGGAAATTTGTCAACAGGGAGTCTTCAGTGAAGGGTGAAACACAAAGCTAATGGAAACTGATATTATAAGGCACTCTGCCCCCTACAGGCATATGCGTGTATTCCATATTTGAGAATAGTATATGCAGAGGTAGCAGAGCAGATTTTGTCATGTGACTGCCTTTTTACAGCAATCATTAAAGATTAGATTTTGATAGCCTAACCTTAGCATGGGTTATCAATACGAGATTGGTGAGGGTCTGATACCCGGCACCCCCACTGATCAGCTATTTGCAGGTTCTACAGCTGTCAGATGTAAACATTGCACAGCTCTGTTCACTGTGTAGTGGCCGTTCTTGGGTGCTGCAGCCCAGCTCATACTAAAGTCAGCGTGATCTAAGCCGCAGTACCTGAGAACGGCCACTACACATAGTATGATGCTGTGCTGCTTTGGCGCCCTACACTGTATGTATCCAGCCGAACAGTGGAGTGCTAGCCCACCATCAATATGATATTGATTACCCACAAGTATAGCACATCAATAACTTAGTAGTGGAAGATCCCTTTAAATGAGGTTGCCTCACTAAAAAAAAAAAAAAAACCCACTGTACATAGGTGGGGTTATCTCCCTTCAAGGGCATCATGTATCAACAGCAGAAATCCATTCTGTGTGATCTGCAGTTGAAATCTAGGTCACATTCCTCACCCTTAGGCCGCATCCCTCGCCCGTAGGCCGCATCCCTCGCCCGTAGGCCGCATCCCTCGCCCGTAGGCCGCATCCCTCGCCCGTAGGCCGCATCCCTCGCCCGTAGGCCGCATCCCTCGCCCCTAGGCCGCATCCCTCGCCTTTAGGCCGCATCCCTCGCCTTTAGGCCGCATCCCTCGCCCGTAGGCCGCATCCCTCGCCTTTAGGCCGCATCCCTCGCCTTTAGGCCGCATCCCTCGCCTTTAGGCCGCATCCCTCGCCCGTAGGCCGCATCCCTCGCCCGTAGGCCGCATCCCTCGCCCGTAGGCCGCATCCCTCGCCCGTAGGCCGCATCCCTCGTCCGTAGGCCGCATCCCTCGTCCGTAGGCCGCATCCCTCGTCCGTAGGCCGCATCCCTCGCCCGTAGGCCGCATCCCTCTCCCGTAGGCCGCATCCCTCGCCCGTAGGCCGCATCCCTCTCCCGTAGGCCGCATCCCTCTCCCGTAGGCCGCATCCCTCTCCCGTAGGCCGCATCCCTCTCCCGTAGGCCGCATCCCTCGCCCGTAGGCCGCATCCCTCGCCTTTAAGCCGCATCCCTCATCCTTAGGTCACATTCAGTATTTGGTCAGTATTTTACATCAGTTATTTTTTAAGCCTAATCCAGGAATGGAGCAATCAGAGGAAAAGTATAATGGAAACACGTCACCAGTTCTGGATTTATCACCCACTCCTGGTTTTGGCTGGGAAATACTGAACGTGTGAACGTGGCCTTTATAGGATGTTCTTCCTGTCATCTAGAGGCACTTTTACCATAATATGTGCTGTCATTATATAGAACTGTACCTCAGCTTTGAGGGCAGAAAGATACAGCGAAGTTGAAGGGTCTCAAGTTAATAAATGGATAAAATTGCAAAGTGCTCGAGAATGGAAGGATCCTTAATTTTATATTTTACAGCTCGTTGCCCAGGTAACCGACCACCTCTGCATTCCCAGCATGACTGCCTACTTAGGAAGGAGTGCATAGCACGAGTGTGCTCTATGCGTTGCAGCCTGTTAGCGTCACTCTGAAGCTGGCGGATGTGCACGGAACAGGAAGTGCCAGTCTATTGTGAGGACCTGCGACCCCGCAAGGTTTCAGGATTTTTTTTTTTAAACCACGACATGTAAAAAGTGCTTAATGGAGTTTTTCTTTTTTCAGAAAACCCCCTTTTCCTGGCTGCAAGTTGTTTGAAAATAAAATCCAAGTTGTTCTTTACGCCCCCTCCTTGGGTTCAGTGCTGATTCTCCGTCGATCCATCGCTGCTCCTAGAGTCTGGTATTGACTACAGTACTGATGTCACAATGACAGTGCTGCAGCCAAAGTGAGCTCAGCGGATCACGGTCAATTCGGGCAGAGATCTGCAGTCAATAACACAACGGGAGCAGTGGTGGTGACACAGTATTGGACCGGGGGAGGGGGAGTTTCACTATTACGTTTTCTTTAAACAACCTGCAGCCGGGGACAGGAGTTTTCTGAAAACGCCTTTAACATAAAAACTTTATTCAAACAGTAGGTTATTTTCTGACGATACATCCCCCTTGTACACGACTAGTTGTTACAGCCCCTCTGACTAGTGATGTGTCGTTCGTGAACGAACCGAGACAAAGAGCCGGCTCTTTCATGTGACCGACCGGAGTCTGCTCACCACTGGGAGCTGAGCCAAATTTTTTTTTCCCCCCTGCTGTTTGCGTAGCTTCTTCCTGCCTGGCTGGGGGCTGGGAGGAGCTGAGGAGGAGACTTAGAGACTGTGTACAAGTGGGGAGTGACTGGCAAGGCTTTGACTTGCGACTGGGCTCCTCCCACATGAACACATAGCTGTACTGTGATTGGCTGCTCAGTGCAGTGAGTGCACACACATGATCTGTGATAGATCACAATGTGCAGTCACACAGACTGTCACTGTCTGACATAACAGTGGATGTCCGGCAGCTGCAGGATGAGCAGAGCAGAGGCGCTGAAGTCAGGCACTGACAGCCACCTTATCCCTCTCATTATCTTCTGTAGTTCCTACTGCTCTACAGTGGGAAAGTAATAATATAAAGCTGAGGCAGAGAAACTCTGTGGACATATGTATAATATATATATATGTATATGTATATATGTATACATGTGTATATATATGTATATGTATATATATATATATATGTGGGGTATATGTATAATATAACGGGCTAAGCATCACTCTGTCCGAAGCCTTTATAGACTGCACAAGTGTGACGCACCTGCGCAGTCTGGCTCCAGACAACAGTGACGCACCCCCCACGAGATCACGGTAGACGCACTCCCCCCAGGAGATCGCGGTATGCGTAAGCACTGAACGCATACCGCGATCTCCGGCACAACATCTTACCGATTTAGTGTGGCCGCGGGGCCTTGCATCTGGAGGTGATGACAGGAGAGAGCGGGTTGTTGGGCCGGAATCTGCGCATGCGCAGTCCGCACTTTCTGGAACCATTTTGTGGAAGACACACTGCAGTGTGTCTTCAAGAAAATGGCGCCAGAAAGAGAGGAATGCGCAGGCCCCAATTCCGGCCCAACAACCCGCCCTCTCCTCACATCACGGCACAAAAGATTACCGATCGGGTATTCGCCGTGAAGTCAGAAGAGGGCGGGTTGTGGCGCCATGCATACATGGATAGGGGGGTGAGAGAACCATGCATACCAGGATTAGGGGTGAGAGGACCATGCATACCAGGATAGGGGGGCGAGAGGACCATGCTTACCAGGATAGGGGGGTGAGAGGACCATGCATACCAGGATTGGGGGATGAGGGAGTACCATGCATACCAGGATAAGGGAGTGAGAGGACCATGCATACCAGGATAGGGGGGTGAGAGAACCATGCATACCAGGATAGGGGGGGGGCGAGAGGACCATGCATACCAGGATTGGGGGATGAGGGAGTACCATGCATACCAGGATAGGGGAGTGAGAGGACCATGCATACCAGGATAGGGGAGTGAGGGCACCATGCATACCAGGATAGGGGGGTGAGGGCACCATGCATACCAGGATTAGGGGTGAGAGTACCATGCATACCAGGATATGGGAGTGAGAGGACCATGCATACCAGGATAGGGGAGTGAGAGGACCATGCATACCAGGATTGGGGGGTGAGAGAACCATGCATACCAGGATAGGGGAGTGAGAGGACCATGCATACCAGGATTAGGGGTGAGAGGACCATGCATACCAGGATAGGGGAGTGAGAGGACCATGCATACCAGGATAGGGGGGTGAGAGGACCACGCATACCAGGATTGGGGGATGAGGGAGTACCATGCATACCAGGATAGGGGAGTGAGAGGACCATGCATACCAGGATAGGGGGGTGAGAGAACCATGCATACCAGGATTGGGGGGTGAGAGAACCATGAATACCAGGATAGGGGAGTGAGAGGACCATGCATACCAGGATTAGGGGTGAGAGGACCATGCATACCAGGATAGGGGGGGCGAGAGGACCATGCTTACCAGGATAGGGGGGTGAGAGGACCATGCATACCAGGATTGGGGGATGAGGGAGTACCATGCATACCAGGATAAGGGAGTGAGAGGACCATGCATACCAGGATAGGGGGGTGAGAGAACCATGCATACCAGGATAGGGGGGGGGCGAGAGGACCATGCATACCAGGATTGGGGGATGAGGGAGTACCATGCATACCAGGATAGGGGAGTGAGGGCACCATGCATACCAGGATAGGGGGGTGAGGGCACCATGCATACCAGGATTGGGGGGGTGAGGGAACCATGCATACCAGGATTAGGGGTGAGAGTACCATGCATACCAGGATATGGGAGTGAGAGGACCATGCATACCAGGATAGGGGAGTGAGAGGACCATGCATACCAGGATTGGGGGGGTGAGAGAACCATGCATACCAGGATAGGGGAGTGAGAGGACCATGCATACCAGGATTAGGGGTGAGAGGACCATGCATACCAGGATAGGGGAGTGAGAGGACCATGCATACCAGGATAGGGGGGTGAGAGGACCACGCATACCAGGATTGGGGGATGAGGGAGTACCATGCATACCAGGATAGGGGAGTGAGAGGACCATGCATACCAGGATAGGGGGGTGAGAGAACCATGCATACCTGGATAGGTGAGTGAGAGGACCATGCATACCAGGATAGGGGGGTGAGAGAACCATGCATACCAGGATAGGGGAGTGAGAGGACCATGCATACCAGGATAGGGGGGTGAGGGGGCCATGCATTCCAGGATTGGGGGGGTGAAGGGACCATGCATTCCAGGATAGGGGGGTGAGGGGTACCATGCATACCAGAATTGGTAGGTAAGGGGTGCCATGTATACAAGGATTGAGGATGAGGGGACCATACATCCTACGATAGGGATGAGGGAGGACCACGCATACCAGGATTGGGGGGTGAGAGGACCATGCATACCAGGATAGGGGGGTGAGAGGACCATGCATACCAGGATTAGGGGTGAGAGGACCATGCATACCAGGAAAGGGTGGTGAGGGGACCATGCATTCCAGGATAGGGGAGAGAGAGGACCATGCATACCAGGATAGGGGGGTGAGGGGGCCATGCATTCCAGGATTGGGGGGGGTGAGGGGACCATGCATTCCAGGATAGGGGGGGTGAGGGGTACCATGCATACAAGAATTGCTAGGTAAGGGGTGCAAAGTATACAAGGATTGGGGATGAGGGGACCATACATCCTACGATAGGGATGAGGGGGGACCATGCATACCAGGATTGAGGGTAAGGTGACCATGCATACCAGGGTTGGGGGGTGAGGGGACCATGCACACCAGGATAGGGTGGTGAGGGCACCATGCATACCAAGATTGGGGGTGAGGTGACCATGCATACCAGGGTTGGGGGGTGAGGGGACCATGCATACCAGGATTGGGGTGATGGGACCATACATCCTACGATAGGGATAAGGGGGGACCATGCATACCAGAATTGGGGGGGTGAGAGGACCATGCATACCAGGATTGGGGGGTGAGAGGACCATGCATACCAGGATTGGGGGGTGAGAGGACCATGCATACCAGGATTGGGGGGTGAGGGGACCATGCATACCAGGATTGGGGGGTGCGAGGACCATGCATACCAGGATTGGGGGGTGAGAGGACCATGCATACCAGGATTGGGGGGTGAGGGGACCATGCATACCAGGATTGGGGGGTGAGGGGACCATGCATACCAGGATTGGGGGGTGAGGGGACCATGCATACAAGGATTGGGGGGGTGAGGGGACCATGCATACAAGGATTGGGGGGTGAGGGGTACCATGCATACCAGGATTGGGGATGAGGGGACCATGCATACCAGAATTGGTAGGTAAGGGGTGCCATGTATGGTGCAGGTATCAGAGTTACTCTGTAAGGGTATGTGCACACGGTGCGGATTTTGCTGCGGTTCCGCAGCGTTTCTGCACCTGCGGGTCCGCAACAGATTCTGCTGCGTTGTATAGTACCTTTATTTCCTATGGAAATAAAAAAAAAGCTGTGCACATGCTGCGTTTTTTTTCCGCACGGTTTTCCTGCGGTTTACAATCCGCAGTATGTCAATTGTTTGGTGCAGAAACGCTGCAGTTTTACACCTCATCCATTATGAGGTGTAAAACCGCAGGGCAAAACCGCAGATAAATCAGTCTCTACAAAATCCGCACACCCAAAAAAACTACGTGTGCACATAGCCTAAGAGCCTGGAACATGTCTCCAAGGATTTACTTATAAGTGAATGTGCACATGTTGCGGATTGCTGTGTGGAATTTTCTGTGTGGAATCTGCATCTCTTGGCAGAATCCGCAGGTCTAAATCCGTGAGGTTTTTATGCGGATTTATTGTGGATTTTGTGCGGATTTCACCTGCGTTTTTACACCTGCGGATTCCTATAATGTGTATAATCGTGTAAAAACAATGTGGAATCCACACAAAGTATTGACGTGCTGCAGAAAATAAACTGCTGCGTTTCTGCTTAGATTTTTCTGCAGCATGTGCACAGCGTTTTTGTCCCCATAGAATAACATTGTACTGTAAATCACTTGTGGATCCGCAACGTGTGCACGTAGCCTTAGAATAATCAGTGCCGGCAGATCTCACAGCACTGACTAATGTGGAACACATGGACAAATATCAGATATTAGAGGATAACACAAATCAGCAATACGGACAGGAGTGAGGGCCTGATCCCAGGAGCTTACACTCTGAGAAAATGGCTAAAAAGCCATCGCTAGACCCCTGTACAGCTGTATAATGAGGCCTAGGCTTTATAGTTAAGAGACTGGAGTGATAAAAGTGGGTAAAGGAGCACTTTTTGCAAGAAGAGCCGCTTTTAGAGCCAAAAGGTTTGGTGAGCGGAGCCGAGTGAGCCAGATCACCAAAAACAGCTGGACTGCCCATCACTACCTCTGACCTAGTCTAATAACAGCAGTCATTAGTTACTATAAACATTTTGCTGGCTAACACGGTACAAAGATATTTACATCTTTCCTGTTTAATCATTTTGGTCTCCAAGAAAATGGCGCCGTCACACGCCTGTAATGCAAAACGGTCACGTGACTCTTTTAAGCCAATGAACGTGTTTCCAGAAGGAAGGCGTGGCTAGTTCGCGAAGGTCTGACTAACACATGACTGACAGGACCCTGCGACAAACTACGTGATGGCAACACGCGGTGCGTTACGTCACTCTATGGGCACGTATCCCGCCCACATTCGCCCTCACAGCATCCGGGAGAGTAGCTTTGCGGCAGTCGCATCATTTCCGGGCTGTATGAGCAGGGACCTGGTGAGGAGGGTTTGCGGGGAGCAGTGTTCTGTGGTTGTTGTGCTCTTGTACATGGCGATGTGTGGTGCTGCTGTGTGGGGGATGGGTGCGGGGCGCTGACTGTGTAACACAGGCGGGAGGCTCCCACCACTGCTCTGGGTAATGCAGGCCCTGGGAGCTGCTGCCATGACAGCAGTGTGCAGCAGGCGGAGGGGCACAGAGCTCAGTACATAATAAATTCTGCAGATTGTATTTATCATATCCGGGTGTTGCATTGTATAACTTCCCCCAGGGTTGGTGCAACCTCTTCATCTGCACTGTCCTGATCAGCAGCAGTGTGTGCGGTCAGGTCCATGATGAGTACAAAGATGGGGGTGATGTACTGTGATTACACAGAGACTTGAGTGCAATGTCGTCTAAAAGGGGCTGTCCACTACTACAGTTGTATAGGGGCGGAGACCCTGATTCCAGCGATGTATCACTCACGGGGATGCTTGCTACAGTTTTTATAAAAACGAGTTTGTTTGTTTTTTCAGCAGATCAAGGAGTGCTGTGAATGCTGAGCTGTGTATGTCCCCACCCACATCACTGATTGGCAGCTTTATGCCTATGCACAGTGTACAGAAAGCTGCAGGGTTAAACACAGGGCTTGAATATCTAGGATTACTCAGCAGCAGGTTTCCTAGCCCTCTAGTGATAACCTGCTGCTGATAAAACAGTGATTTTTATCAAAACTACAGCAAGCAGCCAAGTAAAAGGCACATAACTGGATTCAGGGTTTTACACCCAAAACTATTTATGTACATAAGTGATTCTTTTGAAGAAAATTCCAGCAATACCTTTACTTAGACAGATGGTTGCTCCCGCCCAGCACCGCCTTCTCCTGCTTGACTGATGGCTCCTTTGCCTGTAGTCACATAGCATAGAGGCAGTCAGTCAAGCAGGAGGAGGCAGAGCTGTGCGGGGAATAGAGCTGGAGTGACAGAGGCTTCAGATCTACCATAGCCCCTCATTTGCCTATCCATTCAAATGCTGATTTCTCAGTAACAGAGGAGCAGACCGCCCATATAAAGATATTGCTGAACTTGTGTTTGAAAGAGCCACATGCATATAAATAAGGAGACGTCATTCCTCTTTCATTAAGATAGAATAGTCGCCAATTGAAAGGATCAGAGTGACGCTGAGTGCAAACTGGATTCACCCATCGGACCGGACGGTGCAATTTGCATGCCGTGTGGGACATGTATTAAAGAATTTTGGGGGGTTATGGAGGGGCACATATGAGAATATAAAACTGCTGTAGGGACCCAATTTACATGCTTTAAAAAAAAAAGTTACTTTTTTTCCTGTTGAGATTGCCTGCTGATTACATGGTGTCCAGCAGCATGTTTGCTCCTTGGATTAATGTGGTGTCCATAATGACTACATTAGTTACGGGAAGGTTTCAATATTAACATGTCGGGTTCTGGAGAGATTTTGTTACTTTTTGTATTTGATAGCAGATAGCTATGGGGTTTTTCCTGTATTTTTTTTCCAGCTGCAGTTCTGTGTGGGGATCCCCCATAGATAAAAGCAGCTTTATTGTCCATAACATTATATTGGGCTCATTATGTTTATGCAAATTCATAATCTCTTGTTTGAAGAGAGGATTAATAAACTTATTTTGCTGGTTTTATACATGAGATTTGTTGGCAGCCCTATATTTTCCCTTTTATGGGGTGTCTTGTCTTGTGACCCTCGGCTGCCTCCACAAATATCCACTGGATCAGCCAAAATTTGTCAACCTCATTCATTCTTGAATGCATTTGAAACTTTTTTGTGACAGAATTTATTGTATGAAGCCAATGGTATCACACCTGTTGCTAATCTGCATGGACATTTTGATTTTTATACCCCCTTTAAAATATTATTCTTATAGTAGAGGTTTAAAATTGACAATTGCCTGTAAAACAACTTGGGACTCATTATTAAAAGATACTCTTGTTATCAAGAATGAAGGGATTTTTAGTTTTATATTTGTTGCCCAGGTTGTTGGCCACCACTGATGTTGGCAGTCGGAGTGGTAATTGGTCTCCTAGGCAAGAAGCCAGCGCTTCCAAGATTTTTTCCAATAGAATTTGTAAGTAATTACATTGCAGCTAACCAGCATTGTTAGCATTGAAGCTAACCAGATCTTGGCATCCATCCAGTTTTGGTGCCCCTGCGCCCCTCTGATGCCGCAAGAAGCAAAGCTGTCCCTGCTTGCAGCTTCGGAGACTGCTACGTTGGGGTAAGCTGCTCAGCTATGCTGCTGGTCCAAACTGTCAATCGATCTGGAGTACACAGCCACCTGTCAAACAAGAAGCCTGGAGGAAGGGGATCCGTGCGCTCCTAAAGATCGAAGAAGAGGAAAACCAATTCTTATATATATCTTTTTTGTTGCTGCTTTAGCTTATATGGTAAAAAGGTTTACCATATCACCTGCAACATGCAAATGTCCTGCAAAGAGTCATGTGGGTGGAGCCTTTGTCCTGAAGAGTCACAATGGCCGGTCCCTTTTCATGCCACTCCTGGCTTGATCGATATCCAATATGATAGGATATGTGATGGTGGCAGACGAGGCCAGGGCAGTTCAGCTGGCACCATTACCCACGGGCCACAACTGGCCTGCAATGAAGTTGTTTGACCTGTGGGAGGTTAGGATATGATTTTTAGGAGACCAACAAATATGACTTTTCAGGACTGAAGGCATCTCCCTTGTTAAGATTGGTTCCCTTTCAACAATGGAAACTTTTACCGTGTTCAGTTGGAAAGATTCTATAAAGTTTCTACAAGATGCCAACTTAACAAGGGGTCCAATCATGTGCTGTGGAATTGGTGCAGATTCTTTTTATTTTTTTCAGCAAAAATTTGCTCCGATGCTGAAATCAATGGTGTTTTTTTTTTTCTTATTCTATTAGTCTAGTGTAGTTATTATATCGCATTTACTAATGTGTTGTCTTTTATTCCCCATTTTACTCTGGGGGGGGAAATAAATTTATTATCCATTTTGATATCTTGTGCTGACTTTGTTATAAAGTTTATGTAAGCGATGTACATAATTATGTAATAATATGTTTATTCCTTTCTGCCTCCTCAGTAAGTTGTCGGATGAAGACTGGATCGAGGATGTGGCATGAAGCTCGTAAGCACGAGCGGAAGCTGCGGGGGATGATGGTGGATTATAAAAAGCGGGCTGAGCGCCGGCGAGAGTACTATGAGAAGATCGTAAGTAAAGATGTTTTTTTTTTCTTTAAGTGAGGTGCTTTTTAAAGAGTTACTATATTCACCTATGTCCACACAACTTATTAGGGTGTC